>NW_026943222.1:218373-531441 GCF_024139115.2 Armigeres subalbatus
GAAAGGTCAAGGGGGGATAATTAAAATAAATATTAAAATTAAAAAAAATCAAAAAACTCCTCGATTTGTTAAAGATTGTTTTGAAATTTCTCAAAATTATCCGTATTTTATTTTGTTGCCCCCCCAAAATATTATTTTTGCAAAAAATCGAGGGGGAGACAACATGGATTTTAAATATTTGTATCGGCCTTATATGTAGTAACTTTTTACAGTTTCAGGGCAGGTCCATGATTACGCAATATCTAGGGTTTAACCCATTCCGGCCCAATATGCGTACATTTAATTGATATTTATGACAGGAAGAAGTTTTCCTGAATTTTATGGGCGTGCAATACCGCAATAGAGTTCACTTTTGCTTAAAAATAGCTATTCTGGCTAAACATCGTTAGAGAAGCTTTTATTTGATTTAAATTATCGAGCTGTATTGTCACAGCGATTGCTTTTCCGGCATACTTCAATTTAATTCCCGCCATAACATCTAAATCTCTCATTCTCTCTCGTGACGGTAGAAAATGCGACGTAAACAAAATATGCACGTTCAACGACAACGTGATACCAGATGGATATTCATAATATTTTGTTTTGGTTGAAGATATATTCATTCATCCAAATTCCTTCCAAACAATTAAACACAAAAATTCTTTCATAATCCTGCCTGGTACTGATCCACAAACTCTTGCAATTGGTGTCACGTCGATCTGTAGGCGGCGTTCAGCAATGTGATTGCGCGAGTGCCTAATCCAGCTTATCGCCCTTTTTTAGATGGGACACACGAACCTTCCATCCACCTCGCGGCAGAACCTCATCCTCTCAAACCCTGGTAATTACCGCGCAGTGCCTACTAGTGCCTCACCACCGCGTTTAAACAGCTCTCCTGGTCTCCGTGCTGCTCTTCCGTTGGGAGCTTCCAGCTGCTGCGCGTAGTCTTGGGCTGTTTACCGTCTTGTTGCCGCAGCGGACGACATCAATGCACATTGTACACCGTCAAGTTTTGAGCGCAGACGTACTGCAACGAGGTAGTGGTCGACAATTTCCGCACTGCAGTAAGTGGTACGTTCGTGATGTCGGAGAAGAATTTACGTCGATTAGAGCGTGGTCGATTTGGTTTTCCGCTTGATTAGGTGATTTCGTGGCCTTGTGGATTCTGTGGAAGAAGAAGCTTCGGACCACCATTCGCGGAGGCTGCAAAGTTTATGCATCGTTTGCCGTTGTCGTTCGATACGGTATGAGGCTATCCGGTCCGATGACCGGTTTACATTCTCCTTCCTAGGGGTCGTACACTTTTACGTAACCAATTTTTCAGGTTTTATCGACCCCTTGTAAGATTTTTTCATACAAAGATTTTTGACGTAGGACTTACGTCTCTCTTTACTATACCGGTGTCATTTCAAAATATTCAAATCGACGCGCACGCTGTGTTGAAAGATTTTAAAGTTAATAGCGTTCGTCCCAGTGGACGATCTGCGTAAGCCCTCAATCGACAGATTTCAAGTATGCCTTCCATGTCCATGCTTGATGACCCGAAAAACTTGTTTCAATAGGCATGAAACTGTTTTCAATGAAAACATTGAGATCAAGGGAATTTATAAATAGGTACCGCATATTCCCATCATTCCATTACCTCGTTCTGATTGGTGCAGACACAGCGAATGAGCAGCCGCTGGGTCTGCGAGAGAAGCCAAAATAGCGCAACGCGATTTTTCCTTTCATTCTGACGGACAAGGAAGCAACCGCATCATCGATTGAACAGCACTCACACTTTAGCAGGGAATGGTCATCGAAGCCACCATCATCAGCCGAAACCAAACCAGTACAGCAGCAGTCCACCTACAGACCGACAAAGCAGCAATGTGAGCAGATACCGGAGCAGCAGAGCCGAGCCAAGACCGGCCGGCATCGGTGATGAGCCGAGACAGGCTGAAGAAAAGCCACATTATGCAGCATGTATGTCCAAAAACAAACGGTTCTTCAGAGAGCCAATGATAGAGATCAATATCAAAGCTTTCAATTCCTTCGAGATAGAAATTGCAGGTACGGATATCCTGAAATATTTTCCGCGCCAAATCCGCGCCGACTAAAATCAAATCCACGCCATTTCTGCGCCAAATCCACGCGACCCAAAATTAAATTCTAGCAAATACACGTTAAATATCAATGCTTTGATCAATGCAATATTGGCATTGATAAAAAAATATGTAGAAAACATTGTTTGATACTGACCGCACACAAAGCGAACGTGACTGAATGATCGTCCCATGTTATGAATTCTAAATATTATCCCGATATCCATGTCGGGTGTTTTCCTTCTACTACTAACAATGTTGTCTCAGAAAAGACACGTTTACAGCTATATATTTTAAAACTTATAATAATTTAAAATTAAAATCTGATTGAAGTATGATACGGAAAAGTTCCGAACTGTATGATGATATTTTTGAAAAATATTCAAAAATTGAGATAAGCTCTGAATATGTAATTCAGAACTTTTTCCATATCGTACAACAATCAGATTTAATTACATTTGTCAGAATTTATTATAAGCATTTTAAATGACTTCCTATGCTGTCTTAGATCTCTCAAAGTCGTGTCTTCTTCTTATTTTACTTGATTCGTCTATTGGCCTGTATCAAGCGAAAAGTCCGTTAAGAAATAGACGCCAGCAGCGAGCAACAAGCGTAAAAAGAAGAGGCCCTTCTCGAACCGTTGATGATGATGACGCTTTGGCTGACAAAGAAGGGATACAAGAATAGCTGATTGGCCCACCAATTGGGAAGGAGAAGATTCAAAATTAAGAGTATAAAAGAAAAGTGCATCTGCTCGCAGAGCATTCAGTCTTTTCATACCATCACTAGAAATTGCGGTTTTTAAAAGATCGTTTTCTTACTTTTGCACTTAGCGAAGCAAACAGCCTTTTCAAGGCTCTAAGAGTTAAAATAATGTTCTCCTTCAGTCGCTATCGCATGGATTAGAAGGCCGTCAGTGGAAGGGCTGAGATAGTCTACATCCCCGTTGAGCCAACTTGTGGTTAATTTCAGGCAGTCCTCAGTGGTAGGTTCAACGGTAGTCGAAACCGGTAATACCGGTATTACCGGCCAATTTTGGTACCGAAAATACGGTATTATAGACGGAAAATACCGGTATTTTCGGTATTCAAAGTTTGCTGTCAGTATAAAAAATCCAATTTTTCTTCAATGAATATTGTTGATATCGTCCAAAATTTTCCCGCAATGTATACAAGAAAACGGTAGAGCGTGTAGTTCTTTCCGTAGATCACCTGTGAAAACGATTCTCTGCAAAAAATGTTCGTTCTGAATTCGGAAAAGAATTAGAATTATGGTGATGCCAAGGCACGCTGAATTAATTCAAGCCCTCGAACTCGTTCAATCTGTTGTGGAACTACTGCTCTGTGAGTTCTGCACTCTATATGAAGCCGACGTGGCGTTCCAATTTACGTTGAACTATTATCAAATCAAGCCACAGAAATTTCCGCCACTATTTCGATGCTTTAGAATGAATCCAAGAGAGACGATCCAAACGCCGATCTTTTTGTTTTTTGAAAATTCTGCCGTGAAGCAATTAATCAGAAACGATTTTGGGATATTCTTCAATACATCCAGAGCTACTTTGATTAAGCAAGCGTATGGGATTCAGCGCCAATTTTCCTGATGCGATCGTTGAAACTGAGACAACGACCATACTTGACGATCGGTGAAGAAGATACCCCTATGAATATTTTTCTGGTTTATCGGTTAAAGAACAACTTTGAAGAGACAGTAGCAAAGCAAAACACGTGTGCTATGGCAAATACGTTGACGCCAGGATCCTTGCATACAGAGAGCAGTACTGAGATTTTCATTTTCATTGAGAGCGATCACGGATATTTACATTCTATTTTTCTTGCTTTCAAAGAACAAAAAACAATTAAAGGAATTCTGCAAATTTCTACGGGTTTTTATTTCATGAAAGCGCACTCTCATTGTAAATAAGCTGTTTCTTCTTCCAGAATGTTACTTAACTCGAAAACAAGGAACAATATAATCATTTTATCGACTAGTCATCGTTATTTGCACAGATCTCATCAAACTTTTCAGCCACATTCCATCATGACTGCTTGTAGTGACAGGTGACGAACCCGCTACATTTTCATTTGGTCTCTTGAAAATGAAAATCAACTGTTTTCTGTTTCACATAACGGTACGAAAACCAGCAGTACTGACAGAGAGGCATTCTCAGTAGTTGGCAACATTGCTACAAAAATCCAATGGATTGGGAGATGAGTATGTATTGTCTACTTGTTTCGCTTTGCCCAGCTCAACAAGCAATGATTTTAACATTTGAAGTTTGTCAACAAATATTGTTATTCATCCAGAAGTCCAATTCAAAAGTTTTTCTTTAGTACCGAAATTTTCACAAAAACCGGTATTCTACCAGTTGATTCATCAAATACCGAAAACCGGTATTTGACACAAAATGGCAATATCGACCAACTATTCATGGGAAGTTGCACTGTCGAGCAGAGATGCAGATTTGAAGACATGTCTTCAATTTGAAGACTTTGAATCTTTATGAAGACATTTATTTCGTGAAGACATTTTGAAGACTTTTCAAATTATTTGAAGTCTTATCTACTTATTTGAAGATACTTGAAGACAATCAATAAGCCAGGAGTGGAAAATACAATTTTATTTTTACTTATAAATTCTGTGACTTCTATATGTAAACTAGCGAAAGAAACCAGCTTTGCCCGGTGTTGCAAATGTCACTAATGATTTGCAGTACGCACTCAGATCAATTTCCGTGCGTTTGTTTTGTTTTCCTCAACAGCTGACCCAAAATTGTATTCTAATGTTTTTTACATTTTCCGTCAAATTTACCAACTTTTTGTATACATACAAACCTTGCGGATCACTAAACAAATCGATCAGGGAAAAATCTTGCAAATCCGTTCGAGTTAAATCGTCAGGAAGGAAATCTCAATTAATTTTATTGTATAGATTATACAAAAAAATTAGTTATAAAAGTTTTGTCTCGGCTTAGAATCTCGAACATAAAAATACCTTCACACTAGCTGGCTAATAACCGCAGCGATTTCAGACCTCATACGCACTTAACTTTGAGTTGTGCGTTGATTAAAAATTACCGATGGCAGAATTTGTTTGAATTTTCCTTGGCGGCGGCGACGGTGTATTTGACGTGTACGTTACGTTACATCGGACCGCAATCACCGATCAAACTTACGGCAAAATTGATTGAATTCTTCTAGACTAGACTAATCTACTCAACCGTTGAGTATGAACCTGAATGTTATATAAATTCCTCTGAATTCATTTGATCTTTTCGGCATTTCCATGTGACTTTCCTCTAAATATCCGTCGAAACTCTTAGAATTTTTCCTTAATTTTAAAAAGAATTTTCTGTGTAAATTTCAAAGAGCTTGTAAAATAGAGAATTTCGTAGAAAATTATGAGGAATTTTTTCTAAATTCAAGAGAATTGAAATTGAAATTCAGTACAAAATTTATATCTAATAATTTTCGTAAAAGATATAAAGGAAATCCTCAAAATTTAAACTGAAAATTCTCTTTAATTTCCACAAGCTCTTCTGAACTCCAACATTAAATCTTTTAATTTCCACAAGTAAATGTCTCAATTAATTTTAAAGAAAATTTTACGAATGTCGACAAGAAATTTAAATTATTCTGGTGTTAAAAGATATTTCATTACACAGGATTTTGTTTTTACACGATTTTTTTCGCTCGTATTTTTGATCGTGTGACCTCAATTTGCACCAAACTCTTCGCAACATGTTTCAAAAATCCAGAATAAATCAAAGAAAAATCACATGATAATTAATAACGTTAAACATTTAGGATGAGTGGAAAATTGAGAAATGTAAATCTGTAAACAAAAATCCAGTGTATTTGGTAAATTTCTACGTGAAAATCTTCCTAAAAGAATTCGAGAAATCTACATTCGGTGGAATTTTAATTAAAGACTAAGTAGAAAATTAGAGGAAACTTGTTACACATTCATTTCATTTCATTTTCATTTATTTAGTTAACATCTAAACAGATAACACTGAATCAACAATTTGACGCCACAATGCACGGTTCGAGGCCGCATCTCTCCATCCTCGGATACGCTCTACGCTCGCCAAGTCGTTTTGCACCTGGTATGCCCATCTCGCTCGCTGCGCTCCACGCCGTCTCTGTACCTGCCGGTTCGGAAGTGAACACCATCTTTGCAGGGTTGCTGTCCGGCATTCTGCAACATGTCCTGCCCATCGTACCCTTCCGGATTTAGCTACTTTCGATACTAGGTTCGCCGTAGAGTTGGGCGAGCTCATGGTTCATTCTTCGCCGCCACACACCGTCTTCTTGCACACCGCCAAAGATGGTCCTAAGCACCCTCTCGAATACTCGAGTGCTTGCAAGTCCTCCATTCTGTGTGGTGATGGTGGACATCATAGTTTGCTCTCTGTGGAAAGAAAAGTTAATTTTTGCGAAAGTGAACTTGTGCCGCGGGAAAATATTTCTATCGTGTGCCCTTTTGTTACTGTATCAGGATAAGTAGGAGGCATTTAGCCTCGTGCCAAATTTCATTTAATTTAACATTTATTACTCAACAGCACTCGTGAAGCCATAGTTTTACCTATAGCTTCGCGCGGCAAGCTGTTGTTGTTCATTTGCTTGCCCCATTTCTTTTATTCTCTGTGGATAGTGTAGTGTGTTGTCGTTTGAGCCCACTGCTGTAGAGGATGAGTAGTGCGAAAGTGGATCGCACAACGATTTCCACTGTGTTGTTTTCTATGAGAAATATTTCATGCCCGCTCGTCTCCTATTGAAGGAAGGCAGCGGCCAGATTGATTACGGAGAATGAAATGTTTTTCAAGTGTTGTGACTGTCTATCTAGTCGATCTTGCGACGGCAGAATGTACAGGTTCCGAATACCATTCGTTTCGATGAAGAGTTGAAGAAACTTTCTTCTTCGATTCGATCGGTGATATTCGGAATCACATACCCCAAATAGACAGCGCGTTGTTAATCGGTATTGAGAAATTACAGAAAATGTATCTGAGGTTTTGAACGAGGCCTAATGGTCTCAAAGATTCGATCAGCAAAGAAATGGAAAATATGAAATGTTCATTTTTCAATTTAACCCGAGTAGAAATGTAGCTAGAATGAAATGCAAGGACATCGCGAAAGGTACGGGCCTAATTTGACTCCCAAAACGAAAAAGCGTAAGGTACAAGATGTTGAGATACATCTGATATTGCAATGCCAGAAAATGTTAGTTTGCGGATATTGTTAAAAGTAATGTTGGGAAAATAACGTTAAAGTAACGAAAAAGTCACTGCGCCTAAGGAAGTAAAGGTCACGTAAGGCTGTCCGGTCATTGTGATTAAACCGAAAGAGTCCAATCAGAGTAGTGATACTCGAAATTTTGAAGTAAACTGGATCCAAAACACACAGGATCAGTAACTTTAGAAACAGGAAAAACGGCTCTATTATTGCTGAGTGTGCAACAGGATTTAATGTTGATGTGTGAAAATGGCATTCAAAGCAATCTGGGTGAAAACTATGATGCTGTTGTTCCTCATCGGTGCCAAGACTAAAAGTGATGGAATGTGCGATAAGTTTTCTTCCGATGAATTTATTCAGATTTTGAAGATCAGAAATGAAGACATCGCAATAAATGATGTTAAAGAATAAGAATGTATGAAAATCCACGTTTTAAGTACAACAAGAACAATGTTGTTATTGAAGTCGATAAAGAGACTTATAGTTGTTTGTTGACCGCGAGAAAAGTTAAATAAGGTTTGATCGGTGCCTTGTTGTTCCTGAAGTGTTTTGAGATGTTTTCAATGTGAGAATTTGGCACATGAGTACGGATTGCAAAATGGCAATCTTTTTCGACCGCAGTTTCTTCTGGAGCCGTAGTACGACATCCACAGATGATGCGCCTTCGTTCACGACTAACGTTGTGAAGCCGTTAGCAAGGATCCCAATTCTCGACACCTCGAAGGTATCCCGTCTATCGTAACACTGCTTCCAGGCGGGCCCTGTCGCGCTCGGTTCCGCCACAAGCATGACTTTGTCTTTGACGCATTCACCACCAGTCCAACTTTTGTTGCTTCACGTTTCAGGCGGGTGTACAGTTCTGCCACCTTTGCAAATCGCTCGACAATGTCCATGTCATCCGCGAAGCAAATAAATTGACTGATCTGTTGAAAATCGTACCCCGGCTGTACACCCGGCTTCCGCATGACACCTTCTAGCGCAATGTTGAACAACAGCACGAAAGTCCATCACCTTGTCTTAGTCCCGGCGCGAATCGAACGAACTGGATGTTCGCCCGAAATCTTCACACAGTTTTGCACACCATCCACCGTTGCTTTGATCAGTCTGGTAAGCTTCCAGGAAGCTGTTCTCGTCCATTTTCCATAGCTCTACGCGGTCTATACTGTCGTAGCCGCCTTGAAATCAACGAACAGATGGTGCGTTGGGACCCGGTATTCACGGCATTTTGAAGGATTTGCACGTAAAGATCTGGTCCGTTGTCGAGCGGCCGTCAAGAAGCCGGCTTGATAACTTCCACGAACCTCGTTCACTAATGGTGAAGACGACGGAAGATGATCTGGGATATCACTTTGTAGGCATTATGGATGGTGATCGCTGAAAGTTCTCACACTCCAGTTTGTCCCTTTCTTGTAGATGGGGCATATAACCCTTCCTTCCACTCCTTCGGTAGCTGTTCGGTTTCCCAGATTCTGACCATCAGTTTGTGCAGGCAAGTGGCCAGCTTTTCCGGGCCATTTTGATGATACCATCCTTACCAGCTGCTTTATTGGTCTTTAGCTGTTGAATGGCATCCTTAACTTCCCTCAAGGGGCTGGTTGGCTTCCATCGTCCGCGAACTGACGTAGTCATCTCCTCCGCTGCCTTGACTTTCACTGCCTGTATCTCAGCGCCATTCAGATGTTCCTCGTAGTGCTGCTTCCATTTCGATCACCACAGTTCGTCCGTCAAGATGCTCCCATCCTTATCCCGGCACATTTCGCTGCGGCACGAAGCCTTTGCGGGATGCGTTGAGCTTCTGATAGAACTTGCGTGTTCTTGAGAACGGCACAGTGTTCCATCTCCTCGCACTCCGCTTCTCTCGGCGGCGTTTCTTCCCTGAAAAGGCGGGTCTGTTGTCTCCGCTTCCGTCATAACGTTCCACGTTCTGCCGGGTACCTTGCTGCAGCGCGACCGCCCGCTGCGTCCTCTCTCCAGAATCTGTCTGCACTTTCGTCGAACCAATCGTTCCGTCGACTTCGACCCATATACCGACGTTGTTCTCCGCTGCGTCGTTAATGGTTGCTATCGTATTCTAGCAGTCCCCCGAGGGGCCCCATCGAGCTCCCCTCTTCCGGCAACGCTGCCTCAGATGCTGCGTAGCAGTGGCGACATCAGGTTGCTTCAGTCGCTTTAGGTCGTACCGCGGCGGTCGTCGGTACCGAACATTGTTGATGACGGATAGTTTTGGGCGCAGTTTAACCATCACCAGATAGTGGCTGAGTCGATGTTAGCGCCACGATATGTCCTGACGTCGATAATTCGGAGAAGTGCCGTCCATCAATCAGAACGTGGTCGATTTGTGATTCGTCTGCAGTGGTGGTCTCCAGGTGCCGATACGGGAGGCTGTGTTGGAAGTAGGTGCTGCGAATGACCATATTCTTGGAGGCGGCGAAATCAATTAGTCGTAGGCCGTTTTCTCGTCAGCCGGTGAGCGTGAACTTCCAATAGTCGGTCTAAACTCCTCCTCTTGGCCAACCTGAGCGTTCAAATCTCCTATGATGATTTTGACGTCGGCTTGGGCAGCTGTCGTACTACGTTTCATGCGCGTAGAATGCGTCCTTATCATCATCAGTGCTTCCGGAGTGTGGGCTATGGACGTTGATTGCTGAAGTTGAAGAACCGGCCTTTGATCCTCAACTCCACATTCTTTCATTGATCGGCCACCACTGATCACGCGCTTTTGCATATCGCCCAAACTTGTTACACACTTTCGTTAAATTCTTCCTTGAATTCCTTTGGTAATTCTTCAGAAATATCTTTGACATTCTTCCAGTATTTTCACTGAGAATTCCTCTGAGCTTTCTTCAAAATGGTTCTGGTATTCTTCCGAAATTCCTCCAGGAAATTGTCCGAAGCTTCGAAGATTTTTTCAAAAATCCTCCAGGAATTCATTTGAAGATCCTCCAGAACTCCTTCGGTAGTTCCTTCACGAATTCTCCAATAGTTTTTCCAGGACTCTCCAAAGTTTCGGATTTCTTGGAAGCTCCTCCAGGATCCTCCGAAAGTTCCTTCTCTGGGAGATCCTTCAAGAATATTGCCAAATTACTCTTCAAGAATGCTCTCGGAAGTATACTATGGAATATATCTGGTATTTCCTCCAGGATTTCTTTCGAATTTTCTAACAATACCTCCAGGAATTCATTTAGAACTACCTCAAGAATTTCTCCAGAAGTTTCTTCAGAATTCCACGAAATCTATCAAATCCTTAAGAAATTCATCAGGAAAATCCTTCAGGTATTCCTCCAGAAAATCCCTCCGAATTCATCCTGAATATTCTCTACAGGAATTCCTTCTAAGTTCTTCCAAGTATTCCTCCGGAAGTTCCTTCAGTAAATCCTTTGGGTGTTTCACAGAAATTCTCGAAATTTCTTCAGGGTCTTCAGAAATAATAAAAGCTCCATCCAGAAGAAAGTAAAAGAATCTCCATTGGGAGTTTATCCGAAGTTGATCTAGATATTTATCCGGACGTTCCTTCAGATAATTCTCTGGATGTTTCTTCAAGATATTTCACAGTAAATTTTAATTCCAACAGGGATATAGTTCAAAATAAATTGGAAATTGACTCAGTACAAAATCCAGGGAAATTCGTTTAAAACAAAATAAAGAATTTATTCTCTGAATCTAACAATTTGAATGTTTAAAAATACACATTATTAAACAGTACATAATAAGGAGATTATTGAATTTACAAACCTATTGGATTTGTAATATTCTCGCTGATAATCATAATATTAATATTGAGACATTTGAAGACATTTTTAAACGACTGTGAAGACATTTGAAAATATCATCTGGCATCCTGCTTCGAGGCTAATATTTCGTGACCGACAGATACTTCCTGAATTTTTTGATGATTTTTGTTCGAGTAGATTTGATTTCTGTTCGTTTGATGAGAAGATTTTGCCAAGGAATGGTATGCAATGCCGATTATTTGTCCAAAATAGTTGATGAGAAATTTGGACATATTATGTATCTTAAAGGCATGGTCAAGTCAAGTCCTACGCCACTTAGCGGTTAAGTGCCAGACATTACCCACTGTTGTTTTTCCAAAATTTAACTTTCAATAGTTCTGAGCAAAGACGATTTCGATGGAAAATATGAGGAAAATTAGCATATATAAAACTTTTTCTCAAACCCTGGCCTAGCCAAACATATGACACCCGTAGCACCATCATTGGGGTGTCCTTTTGCTGCCTCTGTGAATTAGAGGGTGTTTTTCCAAAAATTGAACTTCAATAGTTCGAGCGAAGACGATTTCAGTGGAAATCATGAGGAAAAATAGCAAATATTTAAACACTTTTTTCTCAAAACCCTGGCCTAGCCAAACATATGACACCCGTAGGCACCATCATTAGTGTCCTTTCTGCCTCTGTGAATTCCAGGAGGTGTTTTTCAAAATTGAACTTTTCAAAGTTCGAGCAAAGACGATTTCAGGAAAATATGAGAAAATAGCAAAATTAAAACTTTTTCTCAAAACCCCTCTAGCCAAACATATGACACCCAGGACCATCATTGGTGTCCTTTTGCCTCTGTGAATTCCAGGAGGGTGTTTTTCCAAAAATTTAACTTTCAATAGTTCGAGCAAAGACGATTTCGATGGAAAATAAGAAAATTAGCATATATGTAAACACTTTTTCTCAAAACCCTGGCCTAGCCAAACATATGACACCCGTAGGCACCATCATTGGGGTGTCCTTTGCTGCCTCTGTGAATTCCAGGAGGTGTTTTTCCAAAAATTGAATCTTTCAATAGTTCGAGCGAAGACGATTTCAGTGGAAAATCATGAGGAAAAATAGCAAATTTAAACACTTTTTTCTCAAACCCCTGGCCTAGCAAACTATATGACACACGTAGGCACATCACTGTGGTGTCCTTTGCTGCCCTAGAATTCCAGGAGGTGTTTTTCCAAAAGTTGGACTTTTCAATAGTTACTGACGATTTTAGTGGAAATCGTGAGGAAAAATAGCATATATGTAAACATCTTTTCTCAAAACCCTGGCCTAGCCAAACATATGACACCCGTAGACATCATTGTGTCCTTTGCTGCCTCTGTGAATTCCAGGAGGGTGTTTTCCAAAATTGAACTTTTCAATAGTTCGAGCAAAGACGATTTCAGTGGAAAATATGAGGAAGATTAGCAAATATTCAAACACTTTTTCTCAAAACCCTGGCTCTAGCCAAACATATGACAATCGTAGGCACCATCATTGGGGTGTCCTTTGCTGCCTCTGTGAATTCCAGGAGGGTGTTTTTCCAAAATTGAACTTTCAATAGTTCGAGCAAAGACGATTTCAGTGGAAAATATGAGGAAGATTAGCAAATATTCAAACACTTTTTCTCAAACCCTGGCCTAGCCAAACATAACACCCGTAGGCACCATCATTGGGGTGTCCTTTGCCTCTGTGAATTCCAGGAGGGTGTTTTTCCAAAAATTGAACTTTTCAATAGTTCGAGAAAGACGATTTCAGTGGAAAATATGAGGAAGATTAGCAAATATTCAAACATCTTTTTCTCAAAACCCCTGGCCTAGCAAACATATGACACCCGTAGGCACCAATCATTGGGGTGTCCTTTTGCCTCTGTGAATTCCAGGAGGGTGTTTTCCAAAATTTAACTTTTCAATAGTTCGAGCAAAGACGATTTCGATGGAAAATATGAGGAAAATAGTATATAGTAAACACTTTTTCTCAAAACCCTGACCTAGCAAACATATGACACCCGTAGGCACCATCATTGGGGTGTCCTTTGCTGCCTCTGTGAATTTAAGGTAGTTTTTCCAAAATTAATCTTTCAATAGTTCGAGCAAAGAATTTCGATGGAAAATATGAGGAAAATTAGCATATATGTAAACACTTTTTCTCAAAAACCTGGCCTAGCCAAACATATGACACCTGTAGGCACCATCATTGGGGTGTCCTTGCTGCCTCTGTGAATTCCAGGAGGGTGTTTTTCCAAAAATTGAACTTTTCAATAGTTCGAGCAAAGACGATTTCGATGGAAAATATGAGGAAAATTAGCATATATAAACACTTTTCTCAAAACCCTGGCCTAGCCAAACATATGACACCCGTAGGCACCATCATTGGGGTGTCCTTTGCTGCCTCTGTGAATTCCAGGAGAGTGTTTTTCCAAAATTTAACTTTTCAATAGTTCGAGCAAAGACGATTTCGATGGAAAATATGAGGAAAATTAGCATATGTAAACATCACTTTTTTCTCAAAACCCCTGGCCTAGCCAAACATAGACAATGTAGGCACCATCATTGGGTGTCCTTTGCTGCCTCGTGAATTCCAGGAGGTGTTTTTCCAAAAATTGAACTCTTTCATATGTTCAAGAAGACGATTTCATGGAAATATGAGGAAAAATAGCAAATTTAAACACTTTTTTCTCAAACCCCTGGCCTAGCCAAACATATGACACCCGTAGGCACCATCACTGTGGTGTCCTTGCGCTCTGTGAATTCTAGGAGGGTGTTTTCCAAAATTGAACTTTTCAATAGTTCGAGCAAAGACGATTTCAGTGGAAAATATGAGGAAAATAGCAAAATTAAAACTTTTTCTCAAAACCCCTGGCTAGCCAAACATATGACACCGTAGGCACCATCATTGGGGTGTCCTTGCTGCCCTGTGAATTCCAGGAGGGTGTTTTTCCAAAATTTAACTTTTCAATAGTTCGAGCAAAGACGATTTCGATGGAAAATATGAGGAAAATTAGCATATATGTAAACACTTTTTCTCAAAACCCTGGCCTAGCCAAACATATGACACCCGTAGGCACCATCATTGGGGTGTTCTTGCTGCCTCTGTGAATTCCAGGAGTGTTTTTCCAAAAATTGAACTTTTCAATAGTTCGAGCGAAGACGATTTCAGTGGAAATCATGAGGAAAAATAGCAAATATTAAACACTTTTTCTCAAAACCTGGCCTAGCCAAACATATGACACCTGTAGGCACCATCACTGGGGTGTCTTTGCCTCTGTGAATTCCAGGAGGGTGTTTTTCCAAAGTTGACTTTTCAATAGTTCGAGCACTGACGTGATTTAGTGGAAATCGAGGAAAAATAGATATTAAACACTTTTTTCTCAAAACCCTGGCCTAGCAAACATAACACCGTAGGCACCATCATTGGGTGTCCTTTGCTCCTCTGTGAATTCCAGGAGGGTGTTTTTCCAAAATTGAACTTTTCAATAGTTCGAGCAAAGACGATTTCAGTGGAAAATATGAGGAAAATAGCAAAATTAAACACTTTTTCTCAAAACCCCTGGCCTAGCCAAACATATGACACCTGTAGGCACCACATCATTGGGGTGTCCTTTGCTGCCTCTGTGAATTCCAGGAGGGTGTTTTTCCAAAATTTAACTTTTCAATAGTTCGAGAAAGACGATTTCGATGGAAAATATGAGGAAAATTAGCATATATATAAACACTTTTTTCTCAAAACCCCTGGCTCAGCTAAACATATGACAACGTAGGCAATCATCATAGGTGTCCTTTGCTGCCTCTGTGAATTTGCAGGGTGTTTTTCCAAAAATTGAACTTTTCATAGTTCGAGCGAAGACGATTTGCAGTGGAAATCATGAGGAAAAATAGCAAATATTTAAACACTTTTTTCTCAAAACCCTGGCTCAGCCAAACATATGACACCCGAGGCACCATCACTGTGGTGTCCTTTGCTGCCTCTGTGAATTCCAGGAGGGTTTTTCCAAAAGTTGGACTTTCAATAGTTCGAGCACTGACGATTTTAGTGGAAATCGAGGAAAATAGCATATATGTAAACATCTTTTTCTCAAAACCCTGGCTCAGCTAAACATATGACACCCAGGTACCATCATTGGAGTGTCCTTTGCTGCCTCTGTGAATTTCAGGAGGGTGTTTTTCCAAAATTGAACTTTTCAATAGTTCGAGCAAAGACGATTTCAGTGGAAAATATGAGGAAGATTAGCAAATATTCAAACACTTTTTCTCAAAACCCTGGCCTAGCCAACATATGACACCCGTAGGCACCATCATTGGGGTGTCCTTTGTGCCTCTGTGAATTCCAGGAGGTGTTTTTCCAAAATTGAACTTTTCAATAGTTCGAGCAAAGACGATTTTGTGGAAAATATGAGGAAGATTAGCAATATTCAAACACTTTTTCTCAAAACCCTGGCCTAGCTACAACATATGACACCCGTAGGCACCATCATTGGGGTGTCCTTTGCTGCCTCTGTGAATTCCAGGAGGGTGTTTTTCAAAAATTGAACTTTTCAGTTCGAGCAAAGACGATTTCAGTGGAAAATATGAGGAAGATTAGCAAATTAAACACTTTTTCTCAAAACCCCTGGCTCCAGCTAAACAATGACACCCGTAGGCACCACTGCCGGGTGTCCTTTGCGCCTCTGTAGAATTCCAGGAGGTGTTTTTCCAAAAATTTAACTTTTCAATAGTTCGAGCAAGACGATTTCATGGAAAATATGAGGAAAAAGTATATATAACACTTTTTTCTCAAAACCTGACCTAGCAAACATATGACAATCTGGAAGCAATCCATCATTGGGGTGTCCTTTGCTGCCTCTGAATTCCAGGAGGGTGTTTTTCCAAAATTTAACTTTTCAATAGTTCGAGCAAAGACGATTTCGATGGAAAATATGAGGAAAATTAGCATATGTAAACACTTTTTTCTCAAAACCCTGGCCTAGCTAAACATAAGACACCGTAGGCACCATCATTGGGGTGTCCTTTGCGCCTCTGTGAATTCCAGGAGGGTTTTTCCAAAATTGAACTTTTCAATAGTTCGAGCAAAGACGATTTCGAGGAAAATATGAGGAAAATTAGCATATTAAACACTTTTTCTCAAAACCCTGGCCTAGCCAAACATATGACACCTGTAGGCACCATCATTGGGGTGTCCTTTGCTGCCTCTGTGAATTCCAGGAGAGTGTTTTTCCAAAAATTTAACTTTTCAATAGTTCGAGCAAAGACGATTTCGATGGAAAATATGAGAAATTAGCATATATAAACACTTTTTCTCAAAAACCTGGCCTAGCAAACATAAGCAGCTCGTAGGCACCATCATTGGGGTGTCCTTTGCTGCCTCTGTGAATTCCAGGAGGGTGTTTTTCCAAAAATTGAACTTTCAATAGTTCAAGTGAAGAGACGATTTCAGGAAATCATGAGGAAAAATAGCAAATATTTAAATACTTTTCTCAAAAAACCCTGGCCTAGCTCAAAATATGACACCCGTAGGCACCATCATTGTGGGTCCTTGCTGCCTCTGTGAATTCCAGAGAGGGTGCTTTTTCCAAAATTGTCTTTTCAATAGTTCGAGTCAAAGACGATTTCAGGAAAATATGAGGAAAATAAAAATATGTAAACACTTTTTCTCAAAACCCCTGGCTAGCTAAACATATGACAATCTAGGCACCATCATTAGTGTCCTTTGCGCTCTGTGAATTCCAGAGGGTGTTTTTCCAAAAATTTAACTAATAGTTCGAGCAAAGACGATTTCGATGGAAAATATGAGGAAAATTAGATATGTAAACACTTTTTTCAAACCCCTGGCCTAGCAAACATATGACACCGTAGGCACCATCATTGTGTTCTTGCCTCTGTGAATTCCAGGAGGGGTTTCCAAAATTGAACTTTAATAGTTCGAGCAAGACGATTTCAGTGGAAATCATGAGGAAAATAGCAATATTAAACATTTTTTTCTCAAAAAACCCTGGCTAGCCAAACATAGACACCTGTAGGCACCATCATCAGTGTCTTTTGCTGCCTCTGTGAATTCCAGGAGGGTATTTCCAAAAGGACTTTTCAATAGTTCTGAGCACTGACGATTTTAGTGGAAATCGAGGAAATAGCATATTAAAACACTTTTTTCTCAAAACCCCTGGCCTAGCCAAACATATGACACCGTAGGCACCATCATTGGGTGTCCTCTTTGCTGCCTCTGTGAATTCCAGGAGGGATGTTTTTCCAAAATTGAACTTTTCAATAGTTCGAGCAAAGACGATTTTCAGTGGAAAATATGAGGAAAAATAGCAAAATTAAAACACTTTTTTCTCAAAACCCTGGCTCAGCCAAACATATGACATCCTGTGAGCACCATCATTGGGGTGTCCTTGCCGCTCTGTGAATTCCAGGAGGTGTTTTTCCAAAAATTTAACTTTCAATAGTTCGAGCAAAGACGATTTCGATGGAAAATATGAGGAAAAATAGCAATATGTAAACACTTTTTCTCAAAACCCTGGCCTAGCCAAACATATGACACCGTGAGCAATACGTAACTGAACGAAGTATCGATCGGAGACCAGTAGGACAAAAAGTTAATTAAACATTTGTAACAGCCTAATATATGATCTAAAATAGGTGGTCCTGCGATGCAAAGATTTTCCTATATTGAACCATTATTTGAATTTTTGTAATTCACGAGATGAAAATAAACAACAAATTTTCGAATTGAAAACGGTTCAAAATTAGACCACCATAAAGTGAGTACTAATTTGCATTGACCCCAACATCTTGATTATTATATCTATGGATGGTTCTATTGTACAAATGAACAGTTATTAAACCTTTTGTTTCATTTATTTTCAGGTGATACCAACGGTAGTGTATCTGATGTCCCGCATAGCTGTACATATGGAGATAGAGGGAACCGCACAATGCCCGGCCCAGGTGATGTTGGCCGCGGCACTCGGCTGTGAAGAACTAGGAATAACCAATAAGCTGTTGGCGCAGAGTGTGTTCGGTCTATGGATGACCAGTCCACTGCTGGAGGTGCAGCTGAAGCCACACCATCGGCCCTACGCCGTCAGAGTAGCGTGGTCCAAACTGTTGGATAAGCACAGCCACGGGAATGAGCTGGAGAAGTTGTCCGATGAACCGATGACCACTCTGAGGCGGAATGTGTTCTTTTCGCGGAAGGATGAGGAAAAAATCAAGTGCGTAGCATATGTCAAACAGCTGAGTTTAAATTAATGTTATCCATTTTACTTTTTGAAGGGATCCCCGGATACTGGAGCTGTTATACGAGGAAGCCCGGCATAACGTTTTGCTGGGTCGGTACGTGATGGAGTCGTCGCATTCGATAATGTTGGGAGGAATCCAGGCGAGGATAGAACTAGGGCCGTACAATTCCCACACTCATTCGACTAGCTATTTTAGGTATGATAAATTATTCTTGATAACCTTCATCAACCACATTAATTGTTCATTGTAATCGTTTTCAACAGAGAAAATCAATTCCGTTTCCTACCGGCGCATGTTGCTAAAAGTTCCAGTTGGTCGTGGCTTCCAATCAGCCGGCGATCGTCGGCTGAGGTAAGACTGCTAGAGCAATTCAAACGGGTACCAACAACAGCCACCACTAAGAAGCTGATGCGGAAGTACTTGGAATTCTGTTGGGCGTTACCATTCTACGGGTGAGTCATACGCAATGGATGGCATCTTTACTTAGGTCTTTTTGAAACATTTTGATTATTTCCTGCAGTGCTGCATATTTTCACGGGCAAGTGGAACAACCCGTGAGAGGCCTGTCGAGTTTGATGCAACAAAAGGATCTACCCGTACTGATAGCAGTAAACGAACGGGGCATCTTCGTGATAGACCACATCGAATGCGTAAGTGACATTTATACTCTACATCTATCCTACTTTTGTAAACGTTGTATTCCTTCTGCTGTTGTAGACATTGTTGCTAGGTTTGAAATACGAAGAACTTTCGTGGGATTACGCAAAGCCCAGCAACGTGAGCGATCCGGAATGTATGCAGTGTATATTTCTGCAGTTCGCCGCCGTGGAAAACGGAATTGCCGCCACCAAACTTATGCAAATCTTCACCCGCCAAGCTGCCATGATAGACGCCTTAATATCCCACTTCACCGATCAGGCCAAGCGGCGGAAAGAAAGCGGCGAGGGTGACATCCCTGCCGGAGAAAACCAGTATGAAGGTTAGTGTTTGCTTGAGATTTGTTTCATATCAAATCGTCTACTCATTCAATTCAAAATCTTGTGTTCACCACACTCGTAAAGATTTCGGTTATTTTCTAAAGAATCCGATTCGTACGAATCATTTTCTCGTTGCGCTACTTTCGTTCAAACCACCGAATGTAAACAAAAATAATGGTGAATAGCTTTACTGCCGCTAACCGCAAGTCGAGCACATCTGTATATGGGCCTCTATATACAGATGTGCTCGATTTGCGGTTAGCGGCAGTAATGGCTTGTCACCATGTTTTAGTAGCACTTCTGGAAGTTGAACAACCCGCAAGACATTGTTGTTCTTCATCCAAATAATCATTTCAAGGGCTTCCTGGATTAGGAAACCTCAAGTTCTGTGAGAATGCTCACATTCAGGTGTGCTTGGTAGGGTAACCGTACCCTTAGTGGAGGTAGCACCAATAGTGGTGGTAATGGGGTTTTACCGAGATTTATCATATTTATATGCATTACGATGGTTTCAGTTGATGCGCCGTGCTTTAAATATTCTGTTAAATGCAACTTATCTTAAGATTTCGCTTTGAAAACTATTAAAAACAATGATTTTCCTTAACAAAATTGACTCCCTTGCACCTATAGTGGTGCAACTGTACCAATAGTGGCGAGTCTCATAAGAAACCAATGGATAGCACCACTATGGGAACCAAAATTATTTTTTACCGCCACTAAAGGAATAGTGTACCCATAGTGGTGCAAGCAATATTTGGTAATTGTTGATGTTAAATGACATCTATCTCATTGTTGTTAGCAAATTTATTAGTTTGTCTATTGACTAAGATATTAAAACTGTAAATTTCCCATAATTATCATTTTTTTAAAAATATTTTCTTTCATGGATCTACTAATACCTCCACTATTGGTACCGTTACCCTAGTTCTACGCCATCTATGTGTACAAGACACGTACAAGTACAACCTCTTAGTGCAATGAGAATCGTTATATCATATATGAACCGTTTGTTTGAGAAACTGCTGTTCGATCACGAACTGTGCTCATCGTCGTAGCTGCTGTTGAAGCCTAACAGTGCAGCGTGTGTGCGCCTTTTATTTTGTGTCACTTTTGTTATTCACTGTTCTCGCGCCAACTGCTTGCGTTATGTGCATAGCAGTGGCGCGCTGTGTAAGTCCAATTAGAATTTAAATTTGAATGTTTGTGCATACGTCCCCAATAGTTGTAACATTATTATATAATTGTCCTGCCGTACTAAGAGTCGCCTATAAAAGGCGACTCCTCAAACCATGTGATGTACAGTATCGTTAACGTAACCTCCGAGCTGGCACGCTGCCTCTCGGAGGTAATAAATCAATAGTAAAAGTCATCAAGCAGTTGTTGTTACTCGTCGTCGGAATCCCAATAGAAGTGAAACACAACGTAGGGTCGTCCCACCCTGGACGAAACATTGGTGCCGTGACCAGGATGGCACTTGGAGGATTTCTGGACGACTACAAGCAACCGCTGATGAATTGCACTCCAACCCGTCGGACAGGAAGCAACATCCGTTCACTTCATCCCTCGCTATTCAGTGTGGACTAGTAGCGATCGAACCGGACTGCCACCTTCCAGCCAGTGTGCACATCGATTCGACGGAGGAATATCATCACGATACTGTCACCACAGCCACAGGGCTGTTTTCGGACCGTCAGCGTCATTCCCGGCCGCAGCGCCATTTCGGACCGTCAGCGTCAACCTACCCGGCCGTAGCGCCATTTTGGACCATCTGCGTCACCTTCCCGGCCGTAGCGCCATTCCGGACCACTGCGTCACCTTCCCGGCCGTAGCGCCATTCCGGACCACTGCGTCAAGTTTTTCCTCGGACCGTTAGCGTCAACCCATCCGGCCGTAGCGCCATTTTGACCCTTGCGTCATTTTCGTGGACCACGTCCAATTCCGTTGGCCGTAGCGCTGAATCACAACCTCGCCAACATCATCATCGGATCATCGCATCGAATTCCGTTGGCCGTAGCGCCGCATCTGCAAATTGTTCAATTCATCATCGGACCGTCTGCGTTACCGATCACCACATCCATCAATATCCGGTAACCGCCCTGCATCAGCCAAAGCAAGCGTGTGCACAAATTGATTGCACTATCAGAAACTACATTAGCAATAGAACGATCAACAACAGCAGCCCGAGCCGACCGCAAAAAGGAATCAGAAAACGTTCGTTTTGGGGGGCAGTATGTTCGATCACGAACTGTGCTCATCGTCGTAGCTGCTGTTGAAGCCTAACAGTGCAGCGTGTGTGCGCCTTTTATTTTGTGTCACTTTTGTTATTCACTGTTCTCGCGCCAACTGCTTGCGTTATGTGCATAGCAGTGGCGCGCTGTGTAAGTCCAAATAGAATTTAAATTTGAATGTTTGTGCACACGTCCCCAATAGTTGTAACATTATTATATAATTGTTCTGCCGTACTAAGAGTCGCCTATAAAAGGCGACTCCTCAAACCATGTGATGTACAGTATCGTTAACGTAACCTTCGAGCTGGCACGCTGCCTCTCGGAGGTAATAAATCAATAGTAAAAGTCATCAAGCAGTTGTTGTTACTCGTCGTCGGAATCCCAATAGAAGTGAAACACAACGTAGGGTCGTCCCACCCTGGACGAAACAACATTTTTGGCCAAAATGAGATTTTTATATATTCTGAATCCTCGTCCAAAAATACGTATTCTGGCAAAAAAAAACGAAAAAAAATTTTTTGTTCAGGAATGTATGAATTTTTTTTCGTTTGTTTGAGAAACTACATATATCCACGTACTTTGAAGAGCAATTGTGGAGTACAGCTTACATTTTTTGCACTGAAAGTGCCCCAGGATGTTGAGTTTTGCCAAAAACTATTGATCTGTATCGAAGAAATCGAAAGATTCGGTGCAAATTTGTTCAAAAACAGTTTTTTGTTGTTTTCTCGAAATATTGTGAAATGTACTTATGCAGTTTCTCAAACAAATGATTCATATGAATATTAGGTTGTATACATGATACAATCGCGAATTTCAACCAAAAATTATCCTAATCTGTTCTCAGCATAAATATTTTTTTCAAACACCACCGATGACCATCACAGATGTTACTTGGACTGCTACCGGCGAAGACGTCGTCTCATGTCAAATCAAAAACCTGCTCTCCCGCGCGCGTTTGCGATTTTGATGGAAACCAGAGAGAGAAAATTACACTTGCACAATTCTGCTGTAACCCGACCACAGCCACTCAATGATTCGCCGCTTACTTGCTACAAAACATTGAGAGAAAATTTTACTTTTGCGACAATTTCCAATACAAGAAACAAAACCTTCTTCTTTGGTCCTGAAAAGGGACCGATTAAGTGCGCCATTCACTATCAGTATGCGCGAAAATTTCGCTTTAGTACTGCTCCCACCGACGACGAGATTTCTACAGCAACCACCGCTGACGGCCACCAATGTTGGATGAATTTCGAAATCTTGATGATGTGGTTGACGACGGCCACACGCTTATTTACATCAAGCCGGATCTGCAGCATCCGCCAATTACACGAGCAAACACCACTGATGTCGATACTGGGACTGCTCTCCAAAGAATCTCGAACTAACTGGTTGCCGGTTGCGATGCTGGAATTACGTTGGACCGCTCTCTGCGAAATCTTAAACAAAGTGGCTCGCGCGCACGGGAAAGCTGCTTTCTTGTATCTAATGAAATAAGCTCATTAGCTCCGCCTCTTTGTTATTCGTCATGAGTGCACATAAAACATTAATAAAGGGGCTGGGCATCGGGCTCACTATATTGAATACAAGAAAGCAGCTTTCCCGCGCACGCGATCTCTATTGTTTGCGATTCCTTGGAGGCAGCGTTCCCTGCATCGGCATCAATGGCAGTCGTCGGAGTCTGTTACGTCCAGCGCGTTGTGGTGCTCGTAGGCGTGTTGCTGCAGAATCATCATCGCGTGGCCTTCATCAGCAGTACTTAAGTCACAGAGAACAGACGTTGAAGCTGCACTCGCTATGTTGTGATAACTTTTTCTGTTCATTTTGGAATAACTTTGGAAAGTCGCCGTTATCCCGTGCAGAATCAGCGCTAGCGTCATCAAAAAATTCCACTGTGCGCTAGTGTCGTTATGCATGCAAGAGCATACCAGCGCCATCGTGTTGTCAAAATGAGATTGTGAGTTGCAATGTCGACGTCGATGGTGTTGAGGTTCGGTTTATTTGTTTACACATGTTTTGCCAGAAATTTTGTTTGAGCCTCCATGTCTGTTCTCTGTGCTTAAGTGTACAACAGTAAGCAAATCGTGGTAAAGCATTGAGTGGTCATCCGCAACAATTGTCAGCGGATATGTAAATATTGAGGCGCATAAACCGGTCCTGGCACTTATAGGCGCAATACTTGTGTATAGCCGCCAGACATTCTAAATACTCACGCTCCTCTAATGTGGACGTGTACTATACACATGTGGAAGTATTGGCTTGAGAAATGGATTGCGAGTGATTTGACTATGCGTCCAATTTGGGAATCTCGAGCTCGTTCAGTAGCCTCTAGGTTGCGAAGGCCGACGGAGGTCCTTCGTAGCTTAGTTGGTTAAAGCACCAGTCTAGCGTACTGTAGGGTCATGGGTTCGAGTCCCATCGAAGGGAAAGTGGTTACCTCCAATACATTTTCCAAATCAATATCTTCCACATAACGTACATATTCACATATGAGTTTTCATAACATTGTAAATAAAAAGCATGCTTTTCTGATCTCCAACATATTTTTATTTTGTTTGTAAACCTTTTATTCACATTTTTGTATAGCAAACAATAAACCATTTCAATCGATAGAATGACACTAACATTCATAGAATGAAAGTTGGCCCATGCAGCATAAGAACAAATTTTTAGTCTCATATAAATTTGAAACGCAAATTAATTATCTGCTTTCATCGTACAAACCACTACAAACTGAATGTGATTAGTTTAATTGTATTATAATGGTCACCTGTGGTGCAAAATCACAATAAAAAGGAACAAGTAAGAATTAATTATATGAATGCAAAAATTAACTTCTCACGAAACCTAAAAAACAGCTCCAGCGTGAACTGTTTTAGTGTATGTATAACACAGATCAAAACTCTCGAAGGTGTACAACACGCGTCGAAGTCGGACGCCGCGGCTTAACGTTGGGCGGCTACAAGACGGTAGACTAGCCCAAGAATACGCGCAGCAGCTGGAAGTGGCACTCCCAACGGAAAAGCAGCTAGTCGCAGCGTCTCTTGAAGATGGCTGGAGAGATATTCGATCCGCCATTGGTAGCACCGCAACCGCTGCACTTGGCACGGTGCCCCCGGATCAGAGAAACGACTGGTATGACGGCGAATGTGAGCAGTTAGTAGAAGAGAAGAATGCAGCATGGGCGAAATTGCTGCAACACCGCACGAGGGCGAACGAGGCACGATATAAACGGGCGCGGAACAGACAAAACTCGATTTTCCGGAGGAAAAAGCGCCAGCAGGAAGATCGAGACCGTGAAGAGACGGAGCAACTGTACCGCGCTAATAACACACAAAAGTTCTATGAGAAGTTGAACCGTTCACGTAAGGGCCACGTGCCACAGCCTGATATGTGTAAGGACATAAACGGGAACCTTCTTACCAACGAGCGTGAGGTGATCCAAAGGTGGCGGCAGCACTACGAAGAACACTTGAATGGCGATGTGGCAGACGAAGATGGCGGTATGGTGATGGACCTTGGAGACCGCGCGCAGGACATAATTCTACCGGCTCCGGATCTCAAGGAAATCCAGGAGGAGATTGGTCGGCTGAAAAACAACAAAGCCCCTGGGGTTGACCAACTACTAGGAGAGCTATTTAAACACGGTGGCGAGGCACTGGCTAGAGCGCTGCACTGGGTCATTACCAAGATTTGGGAGGAGGAGATTTTCCGCAGGAGTGGATGGAAGGTGTCGTGTGTCCCATCTACAAAAAGGGCGATAAACTGGATTGTAGCAACTACCGCGCAATCACATTGCTGAATGCCGCCTACAAGGTACTCTCCCAAATTTTATGCCGTCGACTAGCACCAATTGCAAGGGAGTTCGTGGGGCAGTACCAGGCGGGTTTTATGGGCGAACGCTCCACCACAGACCAGGTGTTCGCCATTCGCCAAGTACTGCAGAAATGTCGCGAATACAACGTGCCCACACATCATCTATTCATCGACTTCAAAGCCGCATATGATACAATCGATCGAGACCAGCTATGGCAGCTAATGCACGAACACGGATTTCCGGATAAACTGACACGGTTGATCAAAGCGACGATGGATCGGGTGATGTGCGTAGTTCGAGTTTCAGGGGCATTCTCGAGTCCCTTCGAAACGCGCAGAGGGTTACGGCAAGGTGATGGTCTTTCGTGTCTGCTATTCAACATCGCTTTGGAAGGGGTAATACGAAGAGCAGGGATTAACACGAGTGGTACAATTT
The DNA here is from genome assembly GCF_024139115.2 of Armigeres subalbatus. Lineage (NCBI taxonomy): Eukaryota > Metazoa > Arthropoda > Insecta > Diptera > Culicidae > Armigeres > Armigeres subalbatus. The sequence goes on from NW_026943222.1 coordinate 244,118, forward strand.
TCAATAAGTCCGTCCAGCTATTTGGCTTCGCCGACGACATAGATATTATGGCACGTAACTTTGAGAAGATGGAGGAAGCCTATATCAGACTGAAGAGAGAAGCCAAGCGGATCGGACTAGTCATCAACACGTCGAAGACAAAGTACATGATAGGAAGAGGTTCAAGACAAGACAATGTGAGCCACCCACCGCGAGTTTGCATCGGTGGTGACGAAATCGAGGTGGTAGAAGAATTTGTGTACTTGGGCTCACTGGTGACTGCCGAAAATGATACCAGCAGAGAAATTCGGAGACGCATAGTGGCTGGAAATCGTACGTACTTTGGACTCCGCAAGACGCTCCGATCGAATAGAGTTCGCCACCGTACCAAACTGACTATCTACAAAACGCTTATTAGACCGGTAGTTCTCTACGTACACGAGACTCGGACGATGCTCGTGGAGGACCAACGCGCACTTGGAGTTTTCGAAAGGAAAGTGCTGCGTACCATCTATGGTGGGGTGCAGATGGCGGACGGTACGTGGAGGAGGCGAATGAGCCACGAGTTGCATCAGCTGCTGGGAGAACCATCCATCGTTCACACCGCGAAAATCGGACGCCTGCGATGGGCCGGGCACGTAGCCGGAATGTCGGATAGTAACCCGGTGAAAATGGTTCTCGACAACGATCCGACGGGCACAAGAAGGCGAGGTGCGCAGCAGGCAAGGTGGATCGATCAGGTGGAAGATGACTTGCGGACCCTCCGTAGACTGCGTGGTTGGCGACGTGTAGCCATGGACCGAGCCGAATGGAGAAGACTCTTATATACCGCACAGGCCACTTCGGCCTTAGTCTGAATAAATAAATAAATAATAACACAGATTTTAACATAATATTAGTGTGAACATTAAAGTATATTTTTGCACAATGTTATGGTGTGGTAAAAACTGTAAAGTCTGTACAATTGAAATTTTTCGAATCGATTTTTACACTTACCCCCTTTTTCCACTTCCCCCAGTGTACCTTACCCCTAAACAACCCAATTGTTACGTAAACAATTAAAAAGTGGTTAGCTTGATTAGTTATTTTTTGCTTGGTTACAATCTTGACAAATGACAATCAGTCGTCTTAAATGTGGCTGTTTCGTCTTCATGGAGATTGTTACTTTGCTACAATTACTGTACGTCACGATTGTTCTGACAAACATACATTAAGGACTTTTTTAAGTTGATTCAAAATAATAGTGGAACACGGCAGAACAACACAAAACATTGTGCATTCGGTAGCTTAAAACCGAATTGGCTTGCCGCCTCTTGCCGCTTTTCATGGTGTTTTGATGTGAAAATCGACTATTTTTCCTTAAGATTTCTCAATAACTTTTTTTTGTCATTATGCACAATTTTCTAGAACAAACCATACTGCTTAAATCATTTTCTAAAAAGTTATGCTCAAAATATGATTTTTGGGGGTCATTCATACAAAACGTGCTCTAACTCGTTACAAAGCCGTTATTCCAAAATGGTCTCTTCAGAAAAGATGTTCCAATTCATATTCTTTATAACATTACAGAGGGCAACCACTGCTTTTGTACATCTGCGTATTTTTTCATTTCACACCGCCCTGATGTTTTCTTATCAAAAGAAAGCCCAAGAAATATCCTTCAACTCTTCTGAAGACATCATGATTCTAAAATGTAGTTTTCAGGTCGAAAACTGAAAAACGCACGTTTTGGGGGCTTTTGAACCAGTGTGCGACGGCCGGCACAGAAGTCAAGGGTCTGTTCAAATATTACGTAACGCGAAAAACGTTGTTTTTAAAAACCCCCCTCCCCCTCGTAACAATCTGTAACAAATTTCAGAACTACCCCCACCCCTATGCGTAACGCATAACAAAAACAGTTTTATGAAAAAAGTCTTGTTTTTGGTAACATTTGAAACACGATACAATAAATTATCATGTATTGTATATTGTATGCTGTTTTAAAGATAACAAATATTTTTTTAAATTTTAAATATTTTTTCTCTATGCAATTAATTTGTTACGCGTAACAAAATCTTAAAGGACCACCACCCCCTACATTTTGCGTAACAAATCGTAACAAAAATTAAACAACCCCCCACCCCCTACTGCGTTGCGTAATATTTGAACAGACCCCAAGTACGACGCCATCCAATTTTCGACAGTCTGTGCTTAGTAATGTGGTGAAAACTTCTCTCAATATTAAACTTGCTGTTGAATATAATAGTGGATTAAGAAAAATCTGATATAAAAAGTAAATTATTCTCGCAAGATTCGGACAATCGGTTGGTTGCTGTTAGTAGTTGTAAATGCTCAACAAGGTCTCAAGAAGCATAAATCAGTTCTTCTCAGAGCCCCCATTTGAAACGGCAGAATTGGTTTTAACTGTGTTTTCTTTGAAGAGACGTACAATCAAATGGCGACGATTGCGTTGTTATCGATCCCAAAAGCATCAGTGATGGCCGTCGACAGTGGTTGCTGCAGACAATTTATTCGGCAGCCCTTACTTTGCACCGTTCAATGTGGAAAAACGATCCATAAAAGAATGAAAAACGAATAACATCTGAATGTTCCATGCTACCATAAATCCATAAAATATTTCGAGAGATTCCATAAAGAATATTTTTATGATCCATAAAACTTTGAAAAATGATCCATAAAAACTATGAATTGATCCATAAAATTTCAAATTTGCGCAATTTTTATTCTGATGATGATCCATAATTTCAGCCATATGATCCATAATTTTGGTCATATGATCCATAATTTTGATAATGTGATCCATAATTCTTGGAAAGAAGGCCAATGAAACTATATTAATTGATCCACACATTTTATAAAATCTATGGATCATTTATCAAAACTTATGGATCATATCACCAAAACTATGGATCATTTTAACAAAGTTATGGATCAAATGGCCAGAATTATGGATCATATGACTAAAATTATGGATCATATTACTGAAATTATGGATCATCATCACGATAAAAAAAATGCGCAAATTTGAAGGAATTTTATGGATCAAAATATAAGTTTTTATGGATCATTTGTCATATTTTCATGGGAAAATAGCAAGAATTGTATTGTTTTTCTTGACCATGTTAATGGAACATATTTCCCAATTAGTTGCTAAATTTTAGCTTAGTTATGGATCGAAAAATTATTCTTTATGGAATCTTATTAACTATTTTATGGATTTATGGTAGCATTTTAAGGAACATTCAGATGTTGTTTATGGATCGTTTTCCAGTTTTTTATGGATCCGTCTTTATCGTTTATATGCAAAAGTATGTTTTGCCAATTTATTCGCCGTGTTATTCGGTAGTGTCTATAGCCATTCAACGGTAGAAAGTTAAATTCGATTGCTGATATTAATTGTAAAGACGTATAACTGAAAATAAAACAAATATTTTCTGATGAATCTACACACTTAAAATATATTTCGCTGTTCGGTAAAGTTTTTGACGAAAAACTTCGGTAAACATCAAAACTTACCGTAAGTTCGGTTAAAATAAATCATTCTACCGTATTTCGGTAAAATTTTACCGATCAAACTGCAATTTAGAAATTATTTGACAGAATTCGGTATTGAAACCAGCAGTTCGTATGGTAAAACATAGTTGTTGCCGTATACGGTAAAATAAATACCGAACAAACTGCAAAACAAAGTCTGCATTACAGTACTTCGGTAAACTAGATTGAGCTGTCAAACAGTGAAAGTCATACTTCTTTACAGAAAAAGTGTGCATAGCTTGCGGTCGGATCAAGACTTTTTTTTTACGAAACGGTTATTTTTTTTCATTTTTCATCATTATAAAAATAAATTCAGACATTGACAGGAGAAATAATAACAGGTATTTTACATTGTTTACAAAAGTATATCGTTTTTCAATGTACACACTTAAAATATTTTACAGTGTACGGTAATTTTTTACCGAACTTTCAACAGCTGAACGTTCGGTAATTTGTTCGGTAAACGAAACATTTACAGTTCGTTCGGTAATTTTTAATTTTGTGATGATCTGTCGAAATGTACCGTACAGTTCGGTAATTCGAAAAAGGAACTACCGAACGCTTCAATACTTTTTCATTTAAAAAAAAAAATTAAAAAATATTTATAAATGTTTGATGTTTTCAGTAATAATTATAAAATAAAATACAACTTCGGTATAAAACATGACTTTTCTTTATTTATTTTGTTTACAATCGATTTCATTTTATAATAAAAAAACCCTCGAAAAAACCGCCATGAAAATCTGATCTGGCACATTTCCGTACATGGAACAACGAGTCACCAAAAATTACTTTCTAAAATTCGTTTTATGTACAGCAATAAAGCTTAAAATAATATTAACACACATATATTTCCACCGTTTTTAAGAAATGTTGAGAGATTCCAGACGCATACCTTTCCAAGCACAAACGAATATCACCAAAGAAAAATCTGAAAAGAGTGTTGCTACATTGAAAAACGATATACTTTTGTAAACAATGTAAAATACCTGTTATTATTTCTCCTGTCAATGTCTGAATTTATTTTTATAATGATGAAAAATGAAAAAAAATAACCGTTTCGTAAAAAAAAAGTCTTGATCCGACCGCAAGCTATGCACACTTTTTCTGTAAAGAAGTATGACTTTCACTGTTTGACAGCTCAATCTAGTTTACCGAAGTACTGTAATGCAGAATTTGTTTTGCAGTTTGTTCGGTATTTATTTTACCGTATACGGCAACAACTATGTTTTACCGTACGAACTGCTGGTTTCAATACCGAATTCTGTCAAATAATTTCTCGCTTAACTTTTCAAAAGGACCTAAGTAACATTTTTTTCATGAATTAATTTGAGTACTGCAATCAAAAGCTTGCATGTTGTTCTGTTGATTGCGCTAGTCAAATTAATTCATGAAAAAAATGTTACTTAGGACCTTTTGAAAAATTAAGCGAGATTTCTAAATTGCAGTTTGATCGGTAAAATTTTACCGAAATACGGTAGAATGATTTATTTTAACCGAACTTACGGTAAGTTTTGATGTTTACCGAAGTTTTTCGTCAAAAACTTTACCGAACAGCGAAATATATTTTAAGTGTGTAGCAACACTCTTTTCAGATTTTTCTTTGGTGATATTCGTTTGTGCTTGGAAAGGTATGCGTCTGGAATCTCTCAACATTTCTTAAAAACGGTGGAAATATATGTGTGTTAATATTATTTTAAGCTTTATTGCTGTACATAAAACGAATTTTAGAAAGTAATTTTTGCTGACTCGTTGTTCCATGTACGGAAATGTGCCAGATCAGATTTTCATGGCGGTTTTTTCGAGGGTTTTTTTATTATAAAATGAAATCGATTGTAAACAAAATAAATAAAGTCATGTTTTATACCGAAGTTGTATTTTATTTTATAACTATTACTGAAAGCATCAAACATTTATAAATATTTTTCCATTTTTTTTTCAAAATGAAAAAGTACCGAAGCGTTCGGTAGTTCCTTTTTTGAATTACCGAACTGTACGGTAAATTTTGACAGATCATTACAAAATTAAAAATTACCGAACGAACTGTAAATGTTTCGTTTACCGAACATATTACCGAACGTTCAGCTGTTGAAAGTTCGGTAAAAAATTACCGTACACTGTAAAATATTTTAAGTGTGTACTTTATTGGATATGAGAAAGCTGCTTTCCCGAGCGCGACTCCCTCAGTTAAAGATTGAAATTGAAATTTTCTCGCAATGTTGTGAATTCTCAACAAGCTTTCAAGAAGCGTAAATCAGTTCTTTCTTTAAAGTGAAATAAAATTAAAAGGCTATGTTTGCCTCGTTAGCAATCCCAACGACGTCAAGGATGGCCGTCGGCGAAGGCTGCTATAGAAAATTTATTAGCCGTGGTAGCTGCTGCAGTCGTTTATGGCCCGTTTACATATAGGCTAGTTCTAGCGGACAATGCACTGTCCGACAATACTAGCGCGAAATTAGCATAATGTAAACAGGAATTGTCATCTGCTAATAGTGTTTACATTATGCTAATATCGAGCTAGTATATGTAAACGGGCCATATGGCCCTGATACTACAATCTATTGTAGCAAGGCACCTGCCGATAGCACTGGCCATATCTGACAAACGATTTGATCATGATTATACTACTGTTTATATTTCATCAGAATCCTGTATGAAGGGCCAAAAATGGGTGGGGTAGTTCCATAAGCAGACACTTATGCGAATCCACGGGAGGAATAGAGAATCTCCTTCCAGAAGAAAGTTCGTACATACAATATTATAATCTAGCCCTCGTTTCCCAGATTGACCCAATAGATGGGGAGAAGAGCCCGCCCTTTATCCACGAGATGTTAACAATAGGAAGTTGGCGATTCCACTCTTCCTATCCAAATCGCTTCAATAGGGTGCCCTGATGGTTGTTTTGTCCGACGGCGGTGGTTGCTGCCAAAAAAAATTTACCGCGCAATCATCTGTAACCATTCAGCAGAAATCATTTCGCAAATTCAATCAATTTCAAACAAAGGACCGATTTTTTAAATGGCGCGTCTTTGCCATTACAAACAGCATGCGAGTGACTTGCGTGATATTTCTACTGACGACGAGTTTTCTGCAGCATCCACTTCCGATGGATGATTTTTCACTTTGCTGGATATTTTCGGTAAAACAAATTCTTTTCTGTGTATAATGGTTGTTCTAACAAAGGACCGAATGATTTAATTGTACCACGACCGCAGTCCGAATATTCGTTGCTACGGACGCAAGACGGTTCACGCTCCGTGAAATCCCAACCGCAAATGCTGATGCTTCTGCCACGACCGCCACACACACCACCGAACGCCAACGCCACCGAGCCGTTGTTTCTAGACCGCTACCAGACGGTACACGCTCCAGCGGAGCTTGCCGTGAAATCTTGAATGAAAATGACGCGCGCGCGTAGGACACGACTCTTTTTATGCACAGCTATAATGAAGCAGTGGGCCAAAAGGTGCGTACGTTACAGCAATCTGATGTCTGTGTTGGGGATGCATGAATGGAATTGGTTAGTTCTGAATTTTGTACCGGACGTGAAAGAACTAAAATTTTTAATAGTTCGACGTTGATAATTAATAGTTTTAAAACAATTTGCGAATCGGTGGAAAGTTTCCGAATCTATTGTTAAGAAAATTTTGAAAATCCATTGAAAGATAAAGTCGCTATTAACGTTTGAAATCTTACATGATTTTGTGACGGTCCCCAATTTGGAAATTTTCATTTGGCACCCTGTATCCAAGGCTTTCCCTTAGACGTAGTTTACGTCAAAACAATCAGTAGTGCTAAAGGGGATCCTACCGCTAGAAAAAGTCACAGCTAGAAAAAGTGAACTTCTTCTTGGACAACCGCAGCAATTATAGCAGGGACTAATCAGGATGTGCTGAGCCTCCACGACCACGACCTAATCATTGTTGTGAAGCAAAAATGGAAGTTCATGTTGGAGTCCAGTAAAAAAAGGCAGCACGTTTTCGCCTCTACGTTAAAGAAAACGTGTTGGTATTGAACCAGACTGGGAAGCTTTGTACGTGGTTTTCGGAGCTCCGAGCTGTGTTGAATAATACGTGGTAGATAAGATTGGTTGTCGTGCGAGAAGGAATTTAATCGTTTTTTTATAACTTCGTGGATAAGTGTAGGATCTGCGAAGAAATCAACACTGGTCGTGGATCAATATTCTGAGGACCAAGCGGCGAAACATGCAGAGATATATCAATGAATCAATGAATGATCCCGAAAGGAAGTTGTGGAACCTGTTCTGACTGCCGGCAAGCGGGATCCTCTTAGAAAAACCTTCTGCCATTGATAATTCACTACATGTCTGTCGATATACATATTGCACGATTGCTTTGATTGCCAATTAGGTGACTGTCTGCTATGGTTCGCATTAGGCCTATTTGGATGGTTTCGAAGCAATTGGATAATTAGTTCATATAGTAAATGGCATGTGTTGTTTTACTGCCATACATTCCCCCTCTTCCCTGTTTTTTTTCAATTTGATAAAAAGAATCAGTTTTCCTTGAAAAATTTCATATTTTTATAAATTCTTTATTATGCATATAAGATACAACATTTTTCATACCATACCATATTTGCTCAATTATAGTAAGCCGAAGTGGAATTCAACTAATCAAATTATCTCCTTGAGGACTTAACTCGCATAACAATCAAAATGGTTTTGGATGACTACAAGGATTATACCTATTCCATTTATTTATCAGTTAGTTGCTGATTCTGAGTATCTGAGATCTCCAAATATGATATGTGGGGTTCGATTCCGCCGATCTAGCTGGCCGGTGGCCTGGTCGCGCGTGCTGTGTGGCGTCCGTCTTGGTTGCCGATGAAGAGTCGGAGCCGACAGATAACACTGAATCAACAATTAGACGCCACAATACACGATTCAAATCCGCATCTCTCCATCCTCGTTGCAGTCTACGCCGTCTCGTACCTGCCGGGTCGGAAGCGAACACCATCTTTGCAGAGTTGCTGTCCGGCATTCTTGCAACATGCCCTGCCCATCGTACACTTCCGGCTTTAGCTACCTTCGGAATACTTCGACATAGAGCTGGGCGAGCTCGTGGTTCATTCTTCGCCGCCACACACCGTCTTCTTGCACACCGCCAAACATGGTCATAAACACCCGTCTCTCGAATACTCCGAGTGCTTGCAAGTCCTTCGAGCATTGTCCATGTTTCAGCCAGCTTGATAACTTCTCACGAACTTATTCACTAATGGAGGCGGCGAAATCAATTAGTCGAAGGCCGTTTTCGTTCGTCAGCCGGTGAGCGCTGAACTTTCCAATGGTCGGTCTAATCTCCTCCTCTTGGCCAACCTGAGCGTTCAAATCTCCTATGATGATTTTGACGTCGTGGCTTGGGCAGCTGCCGTACTAGCGTTTCAGCTGCGCGTAGAATGCGTCCTTATCATCATCAGTGCTTCCGGAGTGTGGGCTATGGACGTTGATTATGCTGAAGTTGAAGAACCGGCCTTTGATACTCAACCTGCACATTCTCTCATTGATCGGCCACCACCCGATCACGCGCCTTTGCATATCGCCCATCACTATAGAAGCTGTTCTCAGCTCGTATGTGTTGCCGCAGTTCTGGTAGCTGGTATGGTTACATCGAAACGTTCGCCCCATTGATCCCTTCCATCAAACCTCCTACAGCGCTACAATGCCGAATCCACGGTCCTTGAGCACATCGGCGAGTATGCGTGTGCTCCCGATGAAGTTGAGAGATTTGCAGTTCCACGAACCGAGTTTCCAATCGCTAGTCCCTTTTCGTCGCAGTGGTCTTCGCCGATTGTTCCGGTCCGTACTCTCTTGTTGATTATTCGTTGCGTGAGTTTTTTTAAAGCTTGACTTGCAGGGCCTGACATCAATTCCTCTAAATTTCCGGAGGACCATTCTTCCTTATTTCTGGTGGACCATGGTGCACAGTTTCACTTAGAGTCCCTTCCTGGCACTCGGACGATGATCAGCCGCCCCTAACATAGAGAACAGACGCTGTTGTGAGCCGCTCCCAAAATGGAGAAAAGACGCTCAGTAAGATTTGCACCTCCGGAGAGGAGCAAACCCCCCCTTCCCTGTCAGCATACGCCCATAGTTCCCACCGGTTGGCTACCTGATCTTCCCTAAAGTTACTCGTATCCCGGCCAGCGCCACGAGAAGGTAGGGTTAGGAGTTGCTGGGTAAGAGGCTAAGGAGATGCGGTTTATTTATTTTGTAAAAATGATCTGGTCAGCCTAGTTATGTTTGTCAATAATCTCTAAAAAGATCGTCTTAGAAAGTTTAGCTTTATTTGTTAATCGTACAATAATGGTAAATCTTTCATTTTTTTCCAGCAGAACCAAATCCAATCCAGAACAACGGAAACGGTGTACTGAGCAACAAGTTGTCTCGCCTGACCTTGGCCACATTCGACGATGAAGGCCGCTGCATTGGCCAGATGGGATCGCTATCAATTAGTTATTAACATTTAATTCTCGTCTAAGTGGAGGTCGTGTTGTAAAGTTTCTATCCTAGGGCAACGATTCACATGTTGAAAGAGATAGATGAAGAAAACCGCGGAAAAAAGACTACGACGAAGTTAAGTGATCTGCAGAGCAGGAGCGCAAAACCTAGGGTTGATACCCAATTTATACTTCATTTCCCGGCTAGCAAAATCTTATCTAAATAATAATAAGCATAAAATGGATTCAGAATTCAACTCGCAGCTGTTGATATTCACGTGATATTGTATGACATGAATAATAGAATAAATCATAACTGCACTAGCATCCGCGTCCCATTACAGTCGGATCAGTCAGTGTGAGAAGCATGTGAATCGAATACGAATTTACTTGTAAATAGGTAATCCAATTGATTGATATCTTTTTAAAGGAAGAATATGCAAACAAAACCAACTTTGTACTCTTACAACAAATTAGTTCAATATTACACCAACATAATCGCATTCACTCACACTCAGTCATTTTCAGATGTAAATCTACTTAGCAAAGTCAACCAAAATAACAAAACACAAATCCCACGCGTTTCCTTGTATAACAATGCCCTGGAAAAAAAATTGCTGACGCAGTAAGGATGTATATTAAGACGATCCCAAAACCCAAATCACTCAAAGTAACACAAATATACTTACACACGTACACAAAAACAGAACAGAAAAACCAATAACGATTCGAACCAGAATGGAATTTAATTGCAAAGTCTGCGGCAGAGATAGAGCGATAGCCAGAAATAGACAGGAAAAGTGATGAACAAGGAATAGTAGAAATGAATGCAAAGTGGTCAAATAATTTTGATAAGTTCAATTTAATAAGGAAAATATACCAAGTGAATATGTAAATCTACCTTATATATACCGGATAAGATAAATATATATTTAGATATTTTGTACTAAAACACGTGAAAAAAAATATGAAAAGCAGAAACAAAACGATGCAAGCTGAAAATGAGTTTAGAAACGACCACTGATCCGAAATATAGAAAAAAAGAAGAACTCTAAGAAGTCGAAAATGGGATATAAAACTGGGAAGCAAATCGCCAAAAGGGAGTCAAACGGATATCAATAATGTAAGCTAAGCAAGTTTGATCAGAAATGCGATAATATGAACATCACTAATCGGGCAGCAGAGTCAGGGAGATGACGAAAAAAGCCGAAGCGCAATTAGGGCTGAAGCATATGGAGGTAGCAGAGTCGACAAGAGAAGATAATTAATTTTGAATAAAAAAAGGTATCTGTAAGTTGGCGGTTTTTTCCTGTGATTGGTTGTGAAAATTCCAGATGAAGAACATATGTTAGGGATATGTGATGAATTAGATTTCGATTTCGAAAAAAATCATTGTTTTTTAAGTATTTTAGAAGAACAGTGTCAAAGCATTTTATCCGTGAACTTTATTAATTATGCTTGTTCTACTGGATTATTGTCTATTCTGACTGTTCTCACGCACAGAGAGAAAAATTCATAAATATGGATCCGCCGAACTTCACACAGGTTATATAGCATGCAAGTTTCAAGCAAACTTGCGAGGTAGAGGATCATCCCAGCGAGGAATTACGTAAGTTGCCGTACCACAAGTTTTACTTTTCATTATTTTTTTCCTGTGCGTGAGACGATCATGTGGCTTGGATCGGTGGTAATTTCCACTCTATTCGAAATGCCTCACTGCATTAGAGAAGTAGAGTACTGGAAGATAACGGGTGACAAATGAAAAAAAAATAATGGAAAAAAAAAGGCTTGGGATAAAATATAAAAATAATCAATCTGATATATGATATACAAAGAGTTGTCCTTAGTCTTCAAACTTAGACTAATGAATATTGGCGATTTTCGGAATGCTGCTTCTGATCCTGCTTATAGGTTGCTTTGTGTTTGGCCTTACAATCACCTTTGAATACGATGGAGAAGAGTAGACCAAATAATGCTAACAGTTATCTAAACATTTTCACGTTTAACACTTTCAGGACGGATTGGTCATATATGCCCAGAGTTTTAAATTGGCTGTGTAAAATCACAGAAAAAAGATAGGTCCCCATTTTTTTTCAGCAAAACAGTTCACCAGGATGTTGACATTGCAGGAAGAATATCGGGGGTCAAGTTTGACTATACCCTGAAGACCTAGATATCCGAAACCTTGGGAAGATTTTGCTTCTGAGAGCATGCAAATGAATCTGAAATGTTTGAATCCGAAATCACACTGTTTGATATTTCTGAATACTCAGATAAGTTGAGCCATCCTGAATGTTGTGCCTGTGTTTTACGAGGATTACGAGATGCTCGGCAACTGCCGAACAAATTACGCCAAATTTGGGCCTCTCAACCGAATGATGGCCGTTTACAATCAACACTGCGAAACTATTGACTTAACAATGTCTCGGCATAACATTAGACAGTATTTCCAAAGAACAAACATTACAAATTCAGCAATATAAATTCAAAATTATATATCACTTTTCTAAAAAAACCTATTATTTAATTATACTATAGCATTACAAAAACAAACATGTATATGTATATGTACTAGTCTACGTTGGTTGACGAAATAAAATAAACAATCAAGGTACTCCAAAACGTTCTGGAGTTCAGCCCACGCCCTAGCAGCACACATGTTCCACGTAGGTTACTACAATTGCATATTTGACCAGATTTGGTCACAATCAAGTTGCTGCAACCATTTTTGTTTGACTTGTGCTACTCGGGCGGTATCTATCAGATCAATCAAGGATTTTGCAATGTCCTCATCGTCGGTATAAAACCAATCTGGTTCAATAAACATATACGCCTCATGCAAATCCAATTTTCTTGATATGGAAGAAAAATGGGACTTGCATGATGCGTATATGCTCATTGAACTAGATGGGGTGTATATCGACGGGGAGGATATTGCAAAAGGCCTTTCCTCATCGTCGTTGTATACCGACGTACCAATCTCGTTCAATAAGCATATACGCATCATGCAAAGCCTATTTTCTTGAAGACGGGATACTCAAGGTTACTCTAAAATGTTCTGGAGTTCAACCAACGGTATCTATAAGATCAATCAAGGCTTTTGCAATGTCTTCATCGTAGGTATACCCATAATCCTGTTCAACAGGTATATACGTATCATACAAACCCAATGTTCTTGAGTACGGGATCTTCAAGGTAATCCAAAATATTCTTGAGTTTAGTTCATAGTTTATCTACAAGATCAATCAGGACTTTCGCAATATCCTCATAATCGGTACTTGCCCAATACGGTGTAATAAGCATATGATCCTAATTTCCATGAACATGATCTCCAATGTCCAAGGTGCTTCAAAATGAACTTGAGTCAAGATGCACAATGACAATAAGGTTAATCTACGATTTGTTCTGCGTTCACGGACTTGTATGATCAAGTAGTTCAATCGTTATGGTTTCCATGACGTTTTGGAGAACCTAAAAGGTTTGTAGTACCTAGCTTGTATGAATATGATTGAAGTCATATCAATGGGCTTACTGGGATATCATATCATACATCATTCATAAGTTGGTTCATTGGATAGATCACATGATCCGAGCTACAATAAGGGTCTATACAGTCGATCCTCTATGAATCGCTAATGAAAGAACCATTGACTCAAGCATACAACGAGATATGAAATAGAAGAACAATCGGAACCAGAGCAGAATAGAAGCCTTTGTACTCATATTAAGATAGTGGATAATATTTGAACTCTATTGAGCCAGCATACAAAAACACATACCTGGGAAACTTTCTGGAATAGAATTTTGTATTTCTTTCAGATTAAATAAATATAACTGTATTCAAGCTGATATATTGAAAAAATCAAAATGCACTCAAATGTTTAGAAAACTACAAATTTTACTCAAAAATCACCCAAAAAACTTATTGCGTTTTCCCCAACGGCGATGAATCACTCAATCTTTCATCCTCGTACAGCGCCTTCTCCAGATGTTCTGCCTTCATCCGGTACTCATCACGAAGATTGTCGATCCGCATCTGTACCACGTTTTTGTTCAGTTCGATGTTCTCTCCCTCCGTGATAAATTTGTCGTATTCTTCGTCCTCGAAATGCTCCTGATACTTGCTCAAAAATCTGCGCAACGAGTGTTCCTCGGATAGCAGCTCGTCCAAACGAACTTTCATCTCGTCCTCCAGTCCACTGTAGAATTTCCGCAAGTCGTCCTTACAGCTCTGGTAGGCAGCCATCAGCTTATGGTGGTTGGTGTTACTTTCGGACAACCTCAACAGGTACGGAGCCAAAAAGTCCGCCTGCTGTTGCTTGATGAGTTCTTCCCGGGCGCGAGCTTTCTCATATTTCTCCAACCGTATGCGGCGGGCTTCTGCATTTCGCAACGGGTCGAACAAACTGAACGACAGCTTCGGCGAGTCGATTTGTCTCTTGCGCTCTCTCAGCAGAGTTTCGATTTCCACTACCCGTCGATAGAAGGATCGAGTTGATGCTTCCTCAGCTTTCATCTGTTCTTTCAGTAGAAGAAACAGTTCCAAGTGAGTCGGTTGAGGATCCCATGGGTTGGACTGAAATAAAAGATTTGTGGGTATTGGATATCCTTTTATATTGAAATATAAGATGGAAAAGGTGGAAAACCAAGTATCGCGCCTAGGGTTATAAGGGCGTACCGTAGCGTAACTGTACCTATTAATCAATTTCTTTTTATCGTTTTGTTCTTTTCTTTATAACTCAACTGAATTAGAAGCTACAATCATGATTGTTGCTTATTAGGGTGTCCCAAAAAAACACTATGTTTTAAAAGTCATGGTGCTCAAGCCTTATATGAAAGAATATCGCATCTGGAGCATTTCTGTAGAACAACCCAAAATTCTAAAAAATAGTTTAGGAGCTCCGATTTTAGAAAAAAAAACTGTTTTTTGCACTTATTGTCATATATTGGCTATATTCGCCACATTTTAATCATTTTTTTAATCTTTTTTAATAAATATTTTTTGATTTTTTTGTGGTTTATAATGAGTATCCTACATGGTAATTCAGTTAGTATTATGCAATTATATGGCCTCTAGAACCAATTCAATATCATAAAAATGTATTTTTTTTTTCGCAGAAATTAACCTCGTGTCTGTAAAATATTTTTTTCTCGCGCATTGTCAACCATTATGAAAAAGGTATTTTTTATAAGGAAAGTTTTCGTGATAACAGATCGCAAAAATATCATAACGGGGCTGAGATATTAAATATTTAGTAAACTCCTAAAACCATGATTTTTTGCTAATCTATAAAATTCAACAATATTTTGGTGGATATTTCAACAATTTCAACGTTTTTGACACCAAATATAAGAATATATATCCAGGCTGAAGTTACATGTAACATTAATGCAAATCAAATTGGCTTGTCTTAAAACAAAGGCGTTTTAAAAACTCTGATTAACATTTTCCGGATATTGTCTTCTTCTTCTTTTTCTTTTTCTTATTAGCATTACATCCCCACACTGGGACAGAGCCGCCTCGCAGCTTAAGTGTTCATTCAGCACTTCCACAAATATTAACTGCGAGGTTTCTAAGCCATGTTACCAATTTTGCATTCGTATATCATGAGGCTAACACGATGATACTTTTTTGCCCAGGGAAGTCGAGACAATTTCCAATCCGAAAATTGCCTAGACCGGCACCGGGAATCGAACCCAGCCATCCTCAGCATGGTCTTGCTTTGTAGCCGCGCGTCTTACCGCACGGCTAAGGAGGGCCCGGATATTGTACTTTGTTCAAATAGTAAAAATCGGCTTCAAAGCCGCATATGGTCGGGATTCAGCCAAACCGCACCAAGCGGCTTTTCGCCTGACTTGTGATATTTTGTTCGTTCAAGGACAACGAAAATTGTTTCATAACAATTCAAGCATACATTTGCAGCAAGATATCCTCAGTTATGGGGCTGAGGGATATCCAATACGATTTGCGATCAATTAAATCTGATAAACGAAACTTTGAGCAGAAAAATCGGTAATTTTTCTTTGGCGCTTGGTATGCTTTGGCTGAACCCCGACGATATGATACAATCGATCGGGACCAGCTATGGCAGCTAATGCACGAAAACGGATTTCAGGATAAACTGATACGGTTGATCAAGGCGACGATGTATCGGGTGATGTGCGTAGTTCGAGTTTCAGGGGCATTCTCGAGTCCCTTCGAAACGCGCAGAGGGTTGCGGAAAGGTGATGGTCTTTCGTGTCTGCTGTTCAACATTGCTTTGGAGGGAGTAATACGAAGGGCAGGGATTTGCACGAGTGGTACATATTTCACGAAGTCCTTCCAGTTATTTGGTTTTACCGACGACATTGATATCATGGTACGTAACTTTTAGAAGATGGAGGAAGCCTACATCAGACTGAAAAGCGAAGCTAAACGGATTGGACTAGTCATCAACACGTCAAAGACGAAGTACATAATAGGAAGAGGCTCAAGAGAGGTCAATGTAAGCCACCCACCACGAGTTTCTATTGGTGGTGACGAAATCGAGGTGGTTGAAGAATTCGTGTACTTGGGATCACTGGTGACCGCCGATAACGATACTAGCAGAGAAATTCGGAGACGCAGGTGAGGTAGGACACGCGGCTACAAAGCAAGACCATGCTGAGGGTGGCTGGGTTCGATTCCCGGTGCCGGTCTAGGCAATTTTCGGATTGGAAATTATCTCGACTTCCCTGGGCATAAAAGTATCATTGTGTTAGCCTCTAATATACGAATGCAAAAATGATAACCAGGCTTAGAAACCTCGCAGTTAACAACTGTGGAAGTGCTTAATGAACACTAAGCTGCGAGGCGGCTCTGTCCCAGAGTGGGGATGTAATGCCAATAAGAAGAAGATCATGGCAGGAAATCGAACGTACTTTGGACTCCGCAAAACGCTTCGAACGAATAGAGTTCGCCGCCGTACCAAACTGACTATCTACAAAACGCTTATTAGACCGGTAGTCCTCTACGGACACGAGACCTGGACGATGCTCGTGGAGGACAAACGCGCACTGGGAGTTTTAGAAAGGAAAGTGCTGCGTACCATCTATGGTGGGGTGCAGATAGCGGACGGTACGTGGAGGAGGCGAATGAACCACGAGTTGCATCAGCTGTTGGGAGAACCATCCATCGTTCACACCGCGAAAATCGGAAGACTGCGATGGGCCGGGCACGTAGCCAGAATGTCGGAAAGTAATCCGGTGAAAATGGTTTTCGACAACGATCTGACGGGAACAAGAAGGCGAGGTGCACAGCGGGCAAGGTGGATCGATCAGGTGGAGGACGATTTGCGGACCCTCCGCAGACTGCGTGGTTGGCGAAGTGCAGCCATGGACCGAGCTGAATGGAGAAGACTTTTATGTATTGCACAGGCCACTCCGGCCTTAGTCTGGTAATAAATAAATGTACATGGGGCTGAGAAAGAAACCAATCCTAGTGCCTTATAGCCTATGAATTGTGTAACTTTGATTAGCTTAGAAATAGAGATTTATTTTAGAACTTGTTTGGAAGAATGTTTTATTTTTCATAAAACAAGTGGAGTTGTAACTCTCAAAAAGCAAGTTTTTTTTTCAGTGTATCGTACCTTGGAGTAAGATAAACCAAAATCTGCAACCAGACACCTGATAAGACATCTCAGATCATGTAAGGATTGGGAAGCGCCCAGGCAGCAATCGCCGTGCATGAGCCGAAATGGCCTCCTTACGACTATACAGAAACCCCCGTAGCTGATCCACGCATAATTCTTGAATGAGTAAGTTCAACGTCCATTGCATTCTCTCTACGGGTTTATCCGAGGCCGTATCTATGCCGCTAACAAGTAGCATGGCATTTCAATAATTTTAGGAACGTGAGCATGATATGACGTGCTTCACCGATTCTACTTCAAATTTCCGGGAAGTCTGCAATTCCGAACCTTTATACAACATTCTTGTTCAGACAACACATCTCTGGTTTCAAAAGTACACCTGATCATTTCCCCAGTACAACCAATTTGAGCTTCATACATAACTTAAACAAAAGCTTATAATTCTAGCCGCACTTTAAAAATTTTGGTGTTATGGATTCAACAGCTTAGAGTTCATAAGCAAAAACTTTCCCAGAAGGAAACATTAAAATTTCTACGGAAATAAGTTCCAGTATTTTTTAAATAATATAAAGTTTGTATTTCTGCATAAATATATTACAAATATTCACATTCTTTGATTTCTCTAAATATTCTCTGTCGGACATAAAATTAATTTAATATTTGTGTTGGTCTAAGTTGTTCATCATTCGCTGGAATTAGTTCGGATTCATTAGAATTAGTTCGGAATACCTTTAGAAATTCTTTTGTAAATTCTTATGGAAATTCCTTGGAAAATCCTTTCGATATTCTATCGAAAATTCCTTTAGCAGAAATCCTTCACAATTTCCTTTAGTTTTTTTTTTCTTGTAAATATTTGTATGTTCTACCGCGAGAATTCTTTAAAGAATCCTTTCTGAAATTCCTCCTGAAATACCTTTAGAATTCATTCGGGGACTCATCTTGGAGATTCCCCCAGAAATAATTTTGAAAATTACGCTTACAATTCCTAGGACACGTAATTCCTTTGTAAAACCATCCGAAAATTCTTTTGAAAATTAATCCAGAAATTTCTTCGAAAGTTCTTCCAGGAACTTCCTTGAAATCTTCAATTATTATACATTTTTTAATGCATTTGTACGATCAGGGTAAGAAAGGTACTTATTCCAAAACCGGGGCCATCAATCAATCAGCAGCATAAAGGTGAACACATGTGGGTATTTGCTTCCAGTTTTCAACATAATATTTTGGAACACATTCAACACATTACTTATCACATTCAAGTCTAACACACAGCGTTTATTAAACTAATTAAAACTTATGATTTATTCTTTGAACTTAATTTACTTTTCTTCTTAAATTCTAACACTTCATGCAAAAAACACATATCGATACGTTCTCGTGAAATCAAACATTCAGGCGAGGCAAATTAGACCGATCCCGGCGAGGTAGATAGTGGCAACTGATCTTCGGTGATGTTCTATCGGTCTATCTAGCAATCCATAGGTAGACGACGCTGTTTTCGTGCCGTTGAACTGCTGCCGAATCGTTGGTTCTCCCGCTCTCTATTAGCATCACTGCTCCAGTTCGTAGACTCCATCGCTCCATCGTGTCGCCCCATCGTATATTGCTCTCCACCGGTCATCCGAATGGCTATACATACTATCGTAGGTTCATACTGCCTGTTTACGTCGTGTTGGTGGTGGCACGTGGTCTACGATTAGTCTGCGTTGTTGAACCAAATTGTAGCACCGCTTGTACAGTCGTATATTGGTCCACTCATATGCAAACAGCATTCATGAAGAATTTCCGAGCGAATTATCAGAAGATTTTACAAGCAAAACCTAATTGATTTCCCGAATAAATGCTTAGCTCTCTTTAGGCATTGCTTCGGGAATTATTCAGAAATTCCTTTGGAGCTGGATAAACTTTTTTTGTCCATAGATCTGAACAGCGATCCATACGTGTTCAATTCTTAAATTTGTTATTTTTTTTCATGTTTGAAAGTTCCCTGATTGTGTCAGAAATTCTTAGAAAATTCCAGCATTTTTTCCAGGTTTTACAGGTAGTAGTCACCTTGTGGAAATTCTGGAAAATTCCGAAGAACTTTCCATGGCAATTTAAAAAAGTTTCGTGCCAATTAGAATAAATTTTCGTAGAAATCGAAATTTTTTTCTCATTTTGAAAAATTTCCAGCGGAAAATTTCTGGTGAAAACTCCAGCGAGTTTCTTGTAAAAACTCCTTAGAGTCTCCCGTGGATGTCCCGATAAATGTTCAGTGTAAATTTGACGAACTATTTTGTTGAGTATTCTGGAGTACAAAATTTAGAACAATTTCTCATGAAAATTCTGAAAAGTTTCTCATGCAAATTTTAAATTATTTTTCCCTGAAATTCCAAACAATTTTCCTTGGTAATGACAAAGAGCTGCAACGTTGTTCCTGTGAAAAATTCGAAAATAATTTACAATAATGAATATTTTGGAAAAAAAATTCTGGAAAAGATGCTCCCGTTGAGGTTTTGAAAATGTCCCGAAAAAATGAAAAAAAAATCTTCGAGAACGTTACACACTTAGTATAAATCGCTGAATTCGGTAAAATTTTACCGAAATCTCAGTTCGGTAAATAATTTTACTGATTTTCGGCGATTTTGACAGTTGAACAATGGAAAAAATTACAAAAAATCTGTAAAATAATTACCGAACAGATCTGCTGTTGAGATTTCGGTAAAATTTACCGAATACTGTAAAATGAGTTAAATATGCATAAAAAATCACCACGCCGATTCACGCCGCCGCCGCCGGTTAAAATCATTTTTGGCGTTGTTATATACTGCCGTCGGACGCATAAATGTCACATGTTACAAACGATAAAAATGAGAAAAACGCATTTTAAATTTCAAAATGCATTCATCCTATTATCGCAAAATTTCGCTTTTTTATTGACTTCAATGCAATAAACTATAAAATAATATTCATATTCGTTGGGCTGGACTGAAACATTGCCAAAAACAACTATTTTTTCCACGTTTTTCTATCAAACCCCGAATGTGACACTTATGCCGCGAAATTCACTGGTCAGGCGAAAAATGTACGCATAATTGTCACACCGTGAACTAAGAGATAGTTGTTGTTAATTTGTTTTTACATTTCGCGAGCGACGATTGTATTTCTTTGGTGTGATTTTTTGCTGTCGGTAGAAGTGGAACCGGGAATGGAATATCCAATACAAACAATCCAGTGGCGCGGAATCGGAAGAGGACTTCCTCGGGTTCGATTCAAAAAAAGAAACAGGTGATCGTTTTCTGTTTGCATTATTTTCTCTTAAAGGCTGCTGGTCTTTAATGAAAGCTTTTAGCCTGTTTGTCCCTACATACGAGCATTCCCATTGTCTGCGTGCATTTGGTCCGAGTCAGTCGCACAGCCAACGAAATCCTTAGCTGTTTCTTCAAAGTTAATATAAAGTACGCTGTCCTGAAGACAATTATCTTTTGGTTGGATAATTGTTGTTCGCAAAATAAGAACTGGAATTTATTCCATCACATTACCCTACTCATAAACAGTAATAAAATTCAGGTCGAGCGCATATTGTTAGAGAACGTTGAATCGAGACATACGTTAAAGGCCGCTGACTTTTTCCATGCGGCGTTTGATTCCAAAATGCGCCAAGAACGAGTCGTCAGTTATGAAAATTTCAAGTCTGTGGTTGGCAATGCAAAGAACAATGTTGACGTACTTGATATGCAAGCAACTGACTTCTTCAATGCTCACCGTTTTGGAGTATGCGATAAACCACTACGAGCCACGCCCGTACGTGATTCCATGCGAAAAGTGGTGTTTGAAAAAAAGTCGTAATGAACTTAGATACGCAAACAATATCAACAGTAAATACCTTAAATACTGCTAGTTGTTTTCCAAGAAGGAATTAATGTTGGTTGTAAAGGATTCATCCTATTTTGATTTGAAAGAAATGTACGTTGGCAAAATGCTCCTCAAGGAATTGATGAAGAAAAGAAAACTTCTTTAATGAAAGTGGTTAAACCTGTTGTTACCGAAGAGGAAAAATCGTTTTTCATTGATCGTCCTCTTTATCCCATTTTTATGATCCTTGAATATTTTAATTATGTCACAGTTTCATTCTCTTCTTCACGTTATATTTGGAGAGGTTCTGGACAATATAATACCTCTCCTTTTCTTTCATGGGCAACCGTCCATATAAATTCTGAAAGTAGGGAAAGACCTTGCATACTTACAAGCCACCCTTCTTAACTATTTACGTGGATTGTAGATGACCTTAAAAGCATGGTATATTTTATGAACGGACCTCAGGACACATCACGCAGTGCTATGTGTCTTTTTATGTGTTTGTTATATCTCTTTTTTTTAGTATGACAAATATGCGTCCATTTATCCCGGTGTGACAAGTATGCGTCCATTTGTTCGAATGTGACAAATTGACTTCAGATTTTTTTCGAGTTTTCTAGAATAAAACCTATGTTTTGACAAACTATTTCAAAAATACGTATCAAATTATGACGTTAGACATCAAAACCTCAAAAATGTTAGAATGTAACATGTGACATTTATGCGTCCAACGGCAGTATACCAGTTAGTTAAACACATTTCGTGTTTTCTGTTATACGATAGAGTAAATTCAATGCCTTCTAATCGTACTCATTTGTATCCGATAGCTTCTAAACAGAAGCAATAATAAACGGACTTCAGTCCACTTTACATCCTACACAAGATCACTTGTTCACTCTTTAGCTACAGAAAGAATTGTCTGCCCGTTTTCCATTTACATAATACAATTACAAACTTAAACACAAAAGTGGCGACGAGGTGAAATTAGTTTGGCACACAGTGGATTTTTTTGCATATAGGTATATTGCCTTCCACTAACAGATCCTAAAATTTCTGTTATTGTATGGTTAGTAGGTATAACTTAATGCAAATGAGTACCGTAAGTAGCCGATACACAAAAAATAGTGAATTTTTGTGAAATTATAGAGAAAAAGCCGCTGTTTTATTATTCCGCTACATTGCGAGAAAGCATAATACAAAAACCTTTCCATTTTGTATTGAATATATTTATAGTGAGCCTGTTTTATTTTCATTGATATTTTTATATTGTGGAATAAGTAATCTGTTTTCAAAGTATTGTTCTTTTGTTATCAGTAAATTAAATGATTCTTCTCTTTGTACGTTGTCTGATAATAGAGTGGAGATTGTTTTTTTTTATCAGAGAGTGGATAGTCAAAGGTCATATTAGAATTGCCGGAATTAAAGTACCTACTTATATTATTTATCGGCGACAGCTGGATTGTATAATAGTGTTATTCAAAGAAAATCTAAAGTTTTTAAAGTAGTATTGCAAATAATTTGAACCTAATACACGTTGTGTAAGATGTACTGTGTGTGTGGTGTGTGTAATGTTGTTGAAAAGTAAAAGTTTTGAATTTTGGTTTTGTTTTTATTATTTTGCTTTTGCGACAGTGTATGATTATAATAAATAGTTCGCTTAATGGTGATTTGAGGAGCAGACAATGGTTTTTGGATTTAACCAGAATTTTTCGTAAAAGGACTGTAACGATCTCCGTCGAGTTATTTAGTGAAATCTCAGTTTATCATAATAACATGAATCAAAACAATAATTGGAAAATATCAAACTTAATACTGAACAGGCACATTCCTGAGTGCGATTATGACGCTTTTAATGAGCTTTTGACTGAGAACGTAGTGCACAAGGGTAGAAATCTACAATATTATATTTGGTTGACAAGTGTCATATTTCTCGAATGGTATCTATTGTTTATTAAAAGATTATCATTTGGTACTTCACAGAAAAACCTTGGAATTTTCAGTGCAACGGCACTCAGGAAACTAGTACAGATGAGAGACAGAAGGAACGATGAATCCGAACGAATTCCGAACGGTTTGCAACTACCTATTTACGCAATGTGGAGTAGAGGCGTGATAAGCTCCGGTTATACATCATTCGCATCTGTAGCTGAAGTCGATGGTTCTCCCAAGAGGATTCGGAAAAGAGAGTCGTGTAACTTCACATCAAAGAATAATGAAGATCAAAATTGCTCACAACATTGTACGACGATGGTCGATGCGAGTTTTAGTTTTAAAGATCAGTTAAAGATTCAAATGAATTTGAAACAACATTGGACAGTAAAGATTCCATGTTATAGTATAAGCACCTAATTGACAAATGTCAGTTCTGATATCTATATCAACAGCTCCTAAAGGGATGAGGATTGTTATATACCAGTATGTTAAACACACTTCGTGTTTTCTGTTATACGACAGAGTAAATTCAATGCCTTCTAACCGTACTCATTTGTATCCGATAGCTTCTAAACAGAAGCAATAATAAACGGACTTCAGTCCACTTTACATCCTACACAAGATCACTTGTTCACTCTTTAGCTACAGAAAGAATTGTCTGCCCGTTTTCCATTTACATAATACAATTACAAACTTAAACACAAAAGGCGTGACGCCGAAAACGCCGCCGCCGCCGACCAAAATTCTGACAAACGCCGCCGCCGTCGATTTTCGGACTGGCGCACACCTCTAATCAGAATTGAACAACAGTCGGTTGCCTTTTTTTCATGTCGGTTGCGTTTGACGATAGAATATTTCAGATACCGAAATCAAATTCCGCGGAATTTCGTTTCGAACCACTTGAAATGAAATTTTTCGAAATACCGCATATGCTTAATTTTGCTCGTAAAAATTACACAAAGCAATATTCAATATTCATATCGGTTTTCGCGCTTATTTATCTTATTATTATTTTCTTAGCTTATTTAATATCTTTGATTACTGGCTCAAGAAATGTTTAATATTTGAGGTTAATATGTTAACAGTTAGAATTGCTATACGTTGTTGTGTGCGTAAAATTGAACGATTTCTCATTGGTGTTTTATGTGGATTGGCGGAACGTCGACCATTTGAAAAACAACTGTAGCGAAATCATAATCATACTCACAATATAGCCAGTGGTACACTGTGGATTGTAAGCAACCTCCTCGCCCATTTCCGATTTGGCTGGTTTGATGAATTCGCGCGTAGAAGCTGTAATGCAATCATCACCATAATGGAATTGTAACACAATTCGATTCGCATCAACGTGGCACATTCTGGTGGCAATATCCCGGACGGCTTCCTTCTCCGGGTTACGGTGATACTTTTCCGTTATTTGCTGAAAAAGAAAAGAAAAGGGAGTAAAACAGTCAGGACGCACTCATGTGAGCTTTAGCGAAAAAGGTGGTACTAGAGTGCAAGAAGGCGCCACAATAAAGAGGGAAAGCTTCTGCTGGGCTTTTGCTATAAAAAAGCAACGTTAGCTTTGAAAGTTTATTAATTTCGCGTGCCTTGAACTTCGGACGGGAAAAACTTTGCCATTTCCATTTGGAACGGAGTATGAGGCAGTTTGAATGAGTCGTGGATGAGAGCTTCGTAGTGCGTAATTAAAATTAATTTACAGTTTCTTCAACGTCGAAAAGGATATCCTGAGATTATTTTTTTAAATGTATTGTTTTTAGATTTACGATGTCACTAGCTTTTCTAATCCTTAACCTATTGAAAGAATTGTTAGGTAAACTTTTTTTTGTTTCCGCGCAAGGGCCCGTATCATCCTGCAATGCATTGATTTGAGTTTCAAAGTTATATCATGTCATATATGATTAACTTTAAAATAACACTATGTATATATATTGTGTATACTGCCGTGAATCGCATATCTGTCTCATCTTTGCTGGGTTTCCTATTCGTATGGGACAAATATGCGATTAACGGCAGTATATCTCAAAACAGTTTTATTGGATACACATGACATGGTTTCAAATCTATACTAATTGAATGTACACACTTATTTTTTTTACCGGGATCTCAACATGTTTTTTACCGAGATTTTTGTCAAAATTGCTGATAATCAGCAAATAATTTGCCGAAAATCAGTTAACAAACGTCATTTTAGCCGGAATATCAGTTATTTATTTTGCTGGCGCACGGCTGTGCGGATTTTTGCCGAGCTGAAGAAATAAAAACTAAGTGTGTAAGTGTTCAGTGTATTATATATTACTCAAGTAATCCACTTTTAGTTTACATTTGGATGCACTTTCAAGCGACAGTTTGTTGGCATTCCTTCATGCTCAGTAATTGATCTAATTAATAATTTATTTGGAAAAATAAATAATAATAATAATCCAGCGGAGATGGTGCTTTTCGTGTACCATAAAATTTTATGATAAAAACACTCAAAATAGGTCAAACTAGAGCTTTAGGAAGATAGATTCAATTATTAAAATCAGTTCTAAGCATATGCGGGTTTTCGAAAAATTTCGTTTCTGAGGGTTCGAAACGAAATTCCGCGGAATTTCGCGGAATTTGAGCATGGCGAAATCTGATTTCTTTATTTCGTTTCGTTTCGTAAAATAACAAAAATTTCGCTAGAAAAAAACAAGCTTTTTACGAAATTTAACGGAATTCCGCAGAATTTCAAAACAAATTTAAACTTAAGCCACACTTTATATTATCAAAAATTCTGGCTGCGCCGCTGAACTAAATTATAAAGCTGTTTTCAAATCTTTACATATGTTATACAATTTTTTCTGTTAACGCTTACTATATAATGTCGACAAATGCGTATTTATTTTTCTTTTATAAAACGTCTTCAGTGTTTTGTTAGAAAAATCTAACAGAAAACGAAAAGTATCTTTAACTATCCCATCCTATTTTTAACAATAGTGTAATACAATACAATATGTAAATAGAGTGTAAATGTAATCAAATATGAATCAGATCAGTATCTTTGTCAAAGCGGCAAAGCCGTGGCGTGGATTCGTGAGGCCCTTGTGAAGTCTTTTTTGACGCTTCTTTCTTATTAAAGGCCGATTTCTTTACCTTCGCTTAGACCTCAAACCAGGGCCCACGTTTCGCATTTCCTTTCGATAGCTCTTTCGTATGCCACCCCAAGTTTAAGCGCATGAGAATGCACCGCTTAAGTGTAAGAAGGCATAAAGGAGAACAAAATGCAACATTTTACGTTCAAAAAACAATTTGAACCTTACCTAAAAGTAATAATAAAAGGATCAGGGGATTAAAGATACTCCATACGCCAGTCAATATTCGGCAAACCATCAAACGGGGAAGGGTCGTTTGGCCGAAACCCATTCGGCCGAAACCCATTCGGCCGAAAGCCATTTGGCCGAATACCACTAGGCCGAAAGTTGTTTGGCCGAAAGGGTCGTTTGGCCGAAAGGGACGTTTGACCGAAAGGGTCATTTGGCCGAAAAGGTTGTTTGACCAAATGGGTCATTTGGCCGAATAGGTCATTTTAAAGGTGACAAATGATATACGTCTCACTTCTCACTATTTATTTTTCCCTTCTCACTGTAAAAAGTGAGAACCGCCAAATGAGTAGTGAGACGTCTCACTTCTCACTCCTCAATTCTCACTTCTGACAGTGAAAAGTGAGTAGTGCGAAGTGGGTAGTGAGACGTCTCATTACTCACTTTTTACAGTGAATAAAGTAAAATGAGGAGTGAGAAGCGAGACGTCTCTCTTCTCATTCCTAATTTATCTCTTTTCAAATGACCTATTCGGCCAAATGACCCTTTTGGCCAAACGACCCTTCCGGCCAAAAGACCCTTTCGGCCTAATCACCCTTTCGACCAAATTACCTTTTCGGACAAATGACTCTTTCGGCCACACGACCCTTTCGGCCAAATGACCCTTTCGATCAAATGACCCTTTCGGCCAAATGACCTTTTCGGCCAAACAACCCTTTCAGCCTAATGACGCTTTCGGCCAAACGACCCTTTCAGATAAATGACCCATTCAGCCAAATGACGGTCTCGACCAAACGACTCTTTCGGCCACACGACCCTTTCGACCAAACGAGCCTTTTGGCCAAATGACTCTTTCGGTCAAATGACTCTTTCGGCCAAACGTCCCTTTCGGCGAAATTGACCGTTCGGCCAAATGACAATATTGTCCAAATGACGGTCTCGGCCAAACGACCCGTTCGACCAAATGACCCGTTCGGCCAAATGACCCGTTCGACCAAATAACTTCCGGTCAGATGGGTTTCGGTCTAATGGTTTATTCAGCCTACTGGCATTCGGCCAAATGGCATTCGACCGAATGGATTTCGACCAAACGACCCTTCCCCGAAATATACATGCAGCTCCCGAGATTTTAATTTACATTTTGTGAAATTATTTGACTATTTGCACAATATGAGTGCGAAATCCCTGAGTGCGGGGCCCTCCTTAGCCGTGCGGTAAGACGCGCGGCTACAAAGCAAGACCATGCTGAGGGTGGCTGGGTTCGATTCCCGGTGCCGGTCTAGGCAATCTTCGGATTGGAAATTGTCTCGACTTCTCTGGGCATACAAGTATCATCGTGTTAGCCTCATGATATACGAATGCAGAAATGGTAACTCTTCTTAGAAACCTCGCAGTTAACAACTGTAAAAGTGCTTAATGAACACTAAGCTGCGAGGCGGCTCTGTCCCAGTGTGGGGATGTAATGCCAATAAGAAGAAGAAGAAGAAGAAGAAGAAGAGTGCGAAATCGATCATGTTGCTGCTGGTCATGAGACGGCAGATAGTCCGGGAGAACGCGAACTTCGTTCACAATAAATATTTAGTCGTTTATCAAGGCGGCTTCACATACATTACTTTTTCAACTAACCAACGATTCCTCTCCTGTGGCGCTCACGGAGATGCAGAGCATTCCTTGGTCTCTTATACCAATTGACTGTAAGAACGTGACTGGCATCGTCATTGATCATGAATTGGAAACTCCGAAGCAAGTACAATAAGATAAAAAATTATTTATCCCAAGAAGATTATTCAAATGGTAAGCTGTGCACATTTGCTGTTTCTCGGCCAATCATGATGAGCAACTACTATGTGTACAGTAAATCAAGCTAAGCTATTCTTTGACTATTTGCACAATATGTAAGGAACATTGCAGAGTCGTGGGCATTTCTAGATCTTCGCATTTGCATAAAAATCCAGAAAGAATTAAAGGATCATTAAAATTGCTGAAGGTTCTTTACTCATGATTACTTTCAGCTCATTCTGCTGTTTCTTGCACTTAATTGAAGTGGTTTGATGATGAAAATTTGGCATCAATTTTTACATATACATGTAATGTTTATATGCACAAACTCATATACAAGGACAAACAAACAAAAACTAGTAAGTTTATAAGACTATGGGCATCCGAGCCTCCTATAAAAAGTTTGAATTTAGAAGGAAATGATTGCCTTTTGGTACAACTTTTGTATGAGAAAGAAAACATGATTTCTTCATACCTGGCAAACTGCTGCCGTAAAAACTTTGCGATCACATTTGCGAAATACAATCTGAAATACATATCGTTGTGCATTTTAGAAAAGTACACAGGATCGTGCACATGAATATATGCAGTTATAAATTCTCTATCTGCATATACGTGTGTTATCGCATACCCTTAATCAGTTCACAGTTTTTTCATTTGAATGCTTTTTGCACACACACACATACATACATATGAAAAAATGTATTAGAACATGATTTCGTCTCCGTAATGGAACGTACACACGGTCAAGCAGCTCGACCAACATTGACTGCATCTCCTGTTTATTCAAACATCCATGAAGTTTTCCCAACAGCGGCACGAACAATCAATTTATTCGACCAACAATATCACACACGAACGACCGAAGCGCCAACTTGAGCACCAACCATCAACAAATATATGGGAGTTTGTGCAACTTCACTACAAATGCTCAAACATGTTCGGCGAACCTTGACTCCACCCCCGACAACTCAAACCAAAATCAAACCGTTTTAATTTTTTCCAACCGAGCCGCCAACTGTCAAATGGTTGTTCGAACAACTTCAC
Organism: Armigeres subalbatus; assembly: GCF_024139115.2. Lineage (NCBI taxonomy): Eukaryota > Metazoa > Arthropoda > Insecta > Diptera > Culicidae > Armigeres > Armigeres subalbatus. The sequence goes on from NW_026943222.1 coordinate 273,585, forward strand.
ACACGTTCAAACAAAGCAGCAACCGAAGCGTTTTCTTGGTGGTGGAGTCAATGTTCGTCAAACTGCTTGACTGGTGTGTACGTTGCATAACGCTTTACAACAAATGAGCCACCAAATAAACGATAAAATCGAAAAACATACATACATTCTCACAGATATTCACGTGGTAAGACGCGCGGCTACAAAGCAAGACCATGCTGAAGGTGGCTGGGTTCGATTATCGGTGCCGGTCTATGCAATTTTCGTATTGGAAATTGTCTTCCCTGGGCATAAAAGTATCATCGTGTTAGCTTCATGATATACGAATGCAAAAATGGTGACCTGACTTAGAAACCTCGCAGTTAATAACTGTGGAAGTGCTTAATGAATATTAAGCTGCGAGGCGGCTCTGTCCCAGTGTGGGGATGTAATGCCAATAAGAAGAAGAAGGAGAAGACATTATCTCAAGTTGTCGAGCCGAGTCGATTTATACATAACACTATGGGTCTCCGAGCCTTCTATCAAATGTTCGGTTTTGGAGTGATCCTAAAGTCTCTACGTATACTTTGTATACGAAATAGACAAAAAAATGTAAATCGATTTAACACCTATACTTACCGTCAACTTACAATCCTCCATGGTGACGGGATCTCTGGCAACGTTTTTGAACTCGCGAAAAAATAGCCTGGAATAAAAATTGTTTCAAAGTTACATATGCATTATTTGAAAATATACTCTCCTATAATATGTCTACATACAAATCTTCTCTGCGATCATAATGCTCCTGCACATATGTAGGATGATAGACAAGTTCTTTCAAAGAATCGAATCGATACTGGTGAAAAAACATCAACCGACACTCTCGGTTCGATTCCGAGCTTCGCCTCAACGCTTTCAAAGAATCCATCCGACCTTTGGCGAATACTTCTTCTATCTCATTATTGGCGTAGTCATACACAATCATCGTCAAAGCGTCGTCGCGATTAATGTACCACTCCCAGCGCGTCGTTGAGTTTTCGTAGTTTAAAGTCTCGAACAGCGTTAGCCGCTTGATTAGGCCAAGCAAGTTCGAGTATGGTGCAAAGCGTTCGTAAATCGCTCGTTTGAAGTAGGTCACCTTCCTCCCCTCTGGATATCGCTGTTCGAACTCTGCCATCGAAATGGACAGTGGACCTACCCAGGAGGTAGGTAAATCCAGATGTTTCTCCTTTTCCAGCTCTTCCTCCGTGGTCAGTGGCTCTTGATCTTCGGGAATTTGACAATCGTCCCGTAGCTCAAATGGCTCTCCCGGTAGAAAATGTTCCCAATCGTTGGTGTTTTTAAAATCCCAGCGAATGCTTTTGATATCCGTGATGGGATCTTGTTTGTTAACATAGTAATTGTGTTGATTCCAAACGCTTTCAATACCCAGATAATTTGGTGAATCAACTTCGAAACGAAAACCGGAAGCTGGTTCAATAAAGAAGGCACTAGGAGGAAGCAGCACTTTTTCACCGGTGTTGGGATCGATCGTGGTCTCACGATAGCCCGGCTTGTAGCACCAGGGTGCATTCATAATCACGGCAATCCACGCATGAACTCGATGACCTCGTTTATTATCCTCCGTGGGGCGTTCCAAATCTTCGATTTCCTTCAGGTGAGCTTCCTCGCGTTTTCGTTCCTCCTCCTTGATCTTGTTCACTTTTTCTTCTTCCAGCTCAAGCAGATAGCGGCTGCGCAAATCGGGTGGATCTCGCAACTGATACTTGCTCGGTTCAATCACCTCATCCGCGCTGCCCTCCTGCGAAACAGAAAACGATAGGGAAAAGTGTTATTTTGTGGTTGAACTGGGAAGGTATGCAGAAGTGGAGCAGCAGGTAAAGATGAATTCTAACGAAACGACTAAATTGTTGTAATAAGATACGTGAAAATATGAAAGGCGCCTTTGGCGATGCGGAAAAGGGTCGAACATGTGTTGAACACATGTTATGTCGTTCATTTATCTCGATGCCAAGGACCCCGTCACGCGGGTCTGTGGACATGCATATTTGACGAGCTAAACATAGGGTACCTGTTCCTTTATTGATAACAACTTCCCATATTTGCTGTATTTTCAAACAGACGATTTGAGCTAAATTTTATTCGTTTCGCGAGATAATAAACGTGTGTTCTCTGCGCACTGTTTGAATATTGAAGCATTATAATTAAGGTACACTGGGGGAAGTGGAAAAGGAAAAATCGATAGTGCATGTTTGAATTAGTGTAAAACCAGTTTAAATGATCTAAATGCGTTCAATCAAAATGGGCTATCAAAAACAGCCAATTTTGCACCAACTGTGCGGTAATTCATATCATTCTGGTCGCTTGAAATTTATGGAAATAGATTTTAAAATTAGGAGTTGTTTTTCCACTTACCCTAGTGGGATGGGGTAAGTGGACAACCCATGTTACCTCGACCTTCAATAGTGATGAGTAGTTACATATAACTAAAATCAATACGATAATTGCTTTGAGTATGTTTTGTGGAATAATTTCCTTACATTAACGGAATAGATCCGCAAGGAATTCTCGTAATAGCTAGGGGCCTTCTCGAACACTAAGTGTACGTAAAATCTATATGCTCGCCCCAAAGATGAACTTTTTAAAGGAAAAATGGGACTTACAGGGTTATAAACTAATCAACTTAGTTTAACGAATTGAGATGATGTCTGTATGTGCGTATTTGTATGTATGTGTGTGCGCAAAGCACGTACAAAATTATCAACTATTCTTAAGCACTTGTCCTTAACCAATTTGTTCGCAAAAAAATTGCATTCTACGGCGAAACTTGTTATCAATAAAAATTATTGTGAATTTTAGAATATATTTACCTATCAATGCTATTTTAACTTTCTTATACATTTTTTTTTTCATATGTAAAACATGTGAAAGGCATAGGTGGCCGATAGGTGGAATCACAATGATAACAAAGAAGGAACATATTAAGATTCATAGCTATCGAAATAAACCCTGGAGGGAAGAAAAAAATTGCGTAATTAGAACATTATCCACTTTCCCCGCAGTGTTTGTTACCTGGGGTAAGTGTAAAATCTTTGAATTATTTCCTCTCTTGGTACAAACCACTACCAATTGAATGGGATTAGTTTAATTGTATTATTATGGTCACCTGTGATATAAATTCACTTGAAAAAGGGACAATTGGTGCAAATAAGAATTCATTTTATGAATGCAAAAATCAACTTTTCACGAAACCTAAAATTACTGTTCATGCGTTAACCGTGTTAGTGCATGTATTATACAAATTTCAACATAGTATTAGTGTGAGCATCAAAGTATATTCTTGCATAATGTTATGATGTGGTAAAAACTGTAAAGTATGTACAATTCCAATTTTTCGAGTCGATTTTTACACTTACCCCCTTTTTCCACTTCCCCCAGTGTACCTTACATTTATAAATACATATATAAATACATTATAAAAAAAATTACAGGACTACTGTTCTAATTCTGAAGAAGGATTTGAATAGATGCATAAGTTTAAACTCAAGAATATGAGAGTCCATGTTGATATCGGTTTTGGTGACATCGTTGTTCGAGCTTGATTAGTTTCCAAAGTAGTAGTATGGGATCTGCATAATAGAATGCGATCACTACATATGCTCTTCGATATCCAAGAAATCTCTAGAGTAAGGGATAAGTCATACTAGAAGTCCATAAAGAAAAGGCTAAGGATCTACACACGTAACCAAAAGTGTGTTGACTAGTCTCAAAAGTGGTACATGCTCTTTGTGGTTCTTAGAGTAGAATGTGATCTTTCACTAGTCCTTTCTTGAACGAATCAGAAAATATATTATAAACACAAACAATTCCACGAGGAATATGTGCCATATTTCAAACATGCTGATAAATCTTCAGTTAGTAGTGTGAATCTTAATAGCCCTGAAAACATGATGAGAACATATTCTACTCTAAGCACGCCAAATGGCGTGTTCAATATTTCAAACAGGCCTATAGACCATTGGTTACGCGTGTTATGGTCTACGATTAACTTCAGATAGTAGGGACGATCCATAAAGTACGTCACGTAAAAATTAACGTCATACTTTGTGCATTAAACTTCCAGAACTTTTGGATGAATTGTAACGCTGTTTGGAACTCCCCCTCACACTTAAAGCGTGACATTCTTTCTGTATGGCCCCTTACAACTGATTCAATACGGATGGGTTATATACAGGGGTTAGACAAAAAAATGAGATATGCAAAAAATTGTCGAAGTTCAAATCAGCATAACTTTGCGTAGAATGATCCGATTTTGATCAAACTATGATCATCGGACGCGGAAACTCTTCTAGTATACTGGCCCTATGCGAACCCTCTGATTGGCCTTTGGCCACCGGTGGTGTTCCGGGTTTTCGGAGGGTATGTTAAAAATGCATTTTTTCAGCTGCTTGTCATTTTATATGACGTTTGCTGCCATCATGTTTTATGTTTTCCCCAGACACTAGAACTAATATACTGACCAATGCTGGATGCAGTTCGAAAATCCGTTAGGTATACGCAGAGATATGGCCATTTTCGTGAAAACGATACGGGATTGGCCATACACCCTGAACAAATGTCACTTTCGCAGAACTTCCGGAACGTGTTACAAATTGGCCAAAGAGTCTTACAGTCCTCAAAATATATCTCTAATAAAGATCCTATATTCATCGTCTTGGGAAAACATGAATTTTGACACCCATATATGCATGGTTCCAGATGATGCCATGGTACCGGTGGTACCCGACCCCGCCTGGAAAGCCAATGGAACCTGCTATAAGGGTGGCAGTGGACACTATCATTCTGGAAATGTTTCTGTAATCATCGTCTCGCACATCCATGAAGTCATATACTCATATTTGCATTATTCCGATCTGTTATCATTTCATCATGTTCCCGGAACCGTTTTTACGGAAATGACCGTATCTCTGTGTAGTTTAGATGGATTCTCGATCTACAGCCACCATTGGCCGGCATATTAGTTCTAGTTTTCGGAGAAAGCATAAAACATAATGAAAGTTAACGTCACATAAAATGACAAGCAGTGGAAAAAATGCATCTTGAACATACCCTCGGAAAACCCGGAACATTTCCGGTGGCCAAGGATCAATCTCATGTTTTGCAGGAGGACAGTATACTAGAAGAGTGTCCGCTTCTGATGGTCCTGGTTTTATCAAAATCGGATTATTATACGCAAAGTTATGCTGATTTGAATTTCAATATATTTTTACCTATCTCAACCTTTCTGTCTAACCCCTGTATGACCCAAGAAATTGTCATGTTGGTTATGAGAGATAGAGCGGAGCATTCTTCAGTAAATACTATAACGGATACTTCACAGCATTACCATAATCTCTATGGCAATCCAAAGTGTCTTCAAGTTAAGATCATGGTATTTTAAATAATCAACATGAAGATATGTGATGTCTCCACAATTCGTATGAGTTGGATCAACTCCTAGGGACATCATGATACTATTTTGGACACTATACAGCATTATTAGATTATCTACGACAATCCAAACTGTCATCAAGTTCAGATAGTGACATTTGAAACAATTAATAAGAACATATGCGATATCCCCATCATTGATATGAGTTGGATTAGCTCCCGGAGACATCATTAGAGACGCAACCACTTTTCGCGAAACATTTATGATTTCCCGAATTAATTGAAATATGATTTTGGTAAAATTGTGACCTGTTTATGATGTTAAAATGACGTCCAAACGATTTCTTCAACTCAAAAGTATGTCCAAGCCCAGATGGAACGTTTTCTCAACTATAGAGATCATCCACATCTGAACTCAATAATAATTTGGAGAGCTGCTGGTGTTCTGAGAATACTGTGATATACCTTTTTCTTTCTTTTTTTCTTTTTTTTTAAAGAAGTAATGCATTATGCATTTACCCAGCACACGCGTAGTAGTTGCCAAGCTACCACATGGCAGTGTACCGGAGTGTGTCTTTCGTCCTGGTAAATTCCATGCATTGGAGTTTGGTTCTGACTCCTATTGTGTTTCAAACTTGGTCATCCTGTCATCGATCTAATCCGTCAGCAGAATATTAATGGATACTTTGACAAAAGAGAGATCATTTAAATTCGAGAGGCCACTGTTTTCCACCTGTGAGATCAATAAACTGTCGAAATCATCGTCCGCAATTTGTGTGTCCTGCGGTTCCCCAAAATCCTTTTTATCATCTCCCTTGACGTTCCGGGGAACAGTAGGACATAATTTTTATTAAATACTAGCAGACTCGACGAACTTCGTTTCGAATAAAATTGGTTTATTCTCTGATTACTTCTCGAGTTGTGAAGAAATTTGTGTTTCATTTGTATGTGAGCCCTCCTTTTCAAAGGGAGGAGGGGTCTCGAACAGACAAAAAAATCATTTTTCATTTATATAGAAGAAGATATATAGAGTTGTAACGGCCTTGTAATAGCTTTTTATCTATGGTAAAAACACAATTGAAACATTATATTGGGATTTTAGCAATTTTTCATGGGCCACACTGTACAAATTAGGGCTTTTCAGTAGCAAGACAGAAGACGGAAGTAAGAAGTAAGAAGAAAGAATGAACAAGGAGAAATAAAAAGGAAGAACAAAAAGAGATGAAGGAAGGAGAAAGAAGTAATAAAGAATGTAGAAGGGGAAAGAAGGAATAAAAAACAAAAAATATATATATAAAAGGAAGAAAGAAGAAGATATAAGGGAATGGGTAATGGAAAAGAAGAAAGAAAAAAGTAGATGAAAGAGGGAATAAGGAAGAAGAAGGAAGTAGGTAAAGAAAAAAGAAAGAAGTAAAATGAAAAAGGAAGCGAAAAGAGGAATTAAGGAAATTTGCGAGAATAAAGAATAATTTCACTATTTTCGATTCTCACACCTCACTTCTCATCAGTCACATTTTTGTCTCTCCTTGGTCCTAAGTTCTCACTTCTCACTCCTCATTTATCACTTCCCAATTCTCACTTTTCACTTCAAACCCCTCTCTCATCACTTTTCATCTATCACTTCTTACTGCTCACATCTCACTTAGCACTTCTCACTTCTCGTTTCTTAATTATCACTTCTTAATTCAATTTCTTACTTCTCACTTCTCACTTCTGACTTCTCGCTTCGATTTTCTCATTTCTCAGTTATTACTCAGTTATTATATTCTCATTTAGCTCTTTTCAATTCTCAATTCCCTCTTCTAATATTTCATCTATCACTTCTTTCTAAGGAAGAAAGATGGAGAAAAAAGAAATAAAGCGGAAGAAAGTAGAAGGAAGAGGGAAGAAAGAAGAAGAATTATGGGAAAGGGAAAAGGAAAAATAATGATAGTTAAACAAGGAAGAAAAAAAAAGAGATGTGTAAACGAAGAAGGAAGGAAGGAGTAATAATAAGGAAGAAGGGAACTGGATGGAATTTGTTAATCTTTATTTATTTAGGGTATCTGTAATTCTCCATGCTCCTATATCAAAAACACTCGCAAAACAGGTTATTTAGGCTCAATTTGTGTCGTGTTTTGTTGTTATCCGGAAAAATCAGAAAAATGAGAAAAAAAAAACAATTTGCGCATCAATTCTTTGTTTTCGAATGGTATTGATTTGGGTACATGGTATGAATTTTAGGAGCAGTTTCCCTAGTACTAATCCATCTGACTACAATGTCTTAATAAATAAAAAATATACATTATTTGCCTTACCACACGAGCAATTACGCCTAAAGCTACAGCAATGACGAACGACAAATCTTCTTTTTGAAGCGCGTGCTTGTTTGATCGAAATCGTAAAGATCTTTAACTACCGTGAATGTCCGGATCATCGACGATAGCGGCTCATTGTAGCCGAAAGCTGTTCAATGGAATCGGTCTTAAAGCAATGATCTTTGCCGGAGAGGATGTTGAATTGCGCAGAAGTTCAGTAGCGCAAGCAACTGCGGAGAACCAATTTCGTTGTTCAGTACCTTGACATCGAATGTTTGCTGTTGCACTCTTCTTCTTCTTAGCCTAGAACATCTGGTTTGGGTATATATGAGCTGCAAATCATACACATGGGCTCTACGGACTTGTATGGACATGGCTGGTCGATTTCGGATAGCTATCGCATTGGAGAGCCTAGAACATCTGGTTTGGGTATATTTGAGCTGCAAATTATATGCATGGGCTCTAGGGACCTGTATGGACATGACTGGTCGATTTCAGATAGATATCGAGCGTAGTTGACATGGTAGACCGATTGATTCAATCTCCAAAACACATTGGAGAGCCTACAACATCTGGTTTGGGTATATCTGAGCTGCAAATCATATGCATGTGCTCCACGGACTTGTATGGACATGACTGGTCGATTTCGGATAGCTATCGAGCGCAGTTGACCTGGTAGACCAATTGATCAAAACTCCAGAACACATTGGAGAGCCTAGAACATCTGGTTTAGGAAAAACTGAGCGGAATATCGTACATATGGCCTGTACGAACTGGCATGGACATGACCGGTTTCCATTGGCACGGGTTTTCGTAGTTTTCTTCGGAAAAATTTGCATATCATCTTTCAACAGTTATAGAGGTCATTTTGAAGTCGCTAGGGATGTCCAGAAGAAACATATTGTTCAAGCGTAGTATCACGGTATTCGTAGTGTTAATGAAGTCTATTCCGTCATTAGTTTTCATTTCTCATATCTCGCTTCTCACCAGTCACATCCCACTTCTCACTCCTCGGTCCTCAGATCTCAGCTCTCACTTATCCCTGCTCATTTTTCACTTCTCACTTCTTATTTCTTACTTTTCAGTTCTCACCTCTCACCCCTCGCTTTGCACCTTTCACCTCCTGCTTCTTACTGCTCACTACTCACCTATATCTTAGCACTTCTTACTTCTCACTATAAAAATTCTCATTTCTCCCTTCTTACTTTTCACTTCTCACTTTCTTCTTCTTCCACTTTTCCCTTCTCGCTTCGAAATTCTCATTTCTCACTTTTCACTTCTCATTTCTCACTGCTCACTACTCACCTCTCACTTGGTACTTCTCATTTCCCACTTCTCCCATCTTACTTTTCACTTTTTATTTCTTACTTCATACTTCTCACTTTCCACTTCTCGCTTCCCTGTTCTCACTTTTCACTTCTCACTTTTAACTTTTCATTACTCACCTTTCACTTTTCACTTCGAATTTCTCCTTTCTTATTACTCACTTTTTACAACTCACAATGTAAGTTAATTTTCAAATGTTCGGATAAATGACATTCGGCCAAACGGAATTCGTCCGACCCGTGTTCATCGTGCTTGCGAAACATTTATAGAAACAGATATAAACATCTAGTTAGCGAGGATAAAATGCTATGAGAATATCGAGTAAGGGAGGTATCAACTAAGTGAAAATATCGAGTTAAGAAGAGTTCACTGTTTGAATAATCTAAGAAATCTGTTTTCAACATTGATAACAGAATAATTCCAAAACATCTATAAAGTGATGTTCAGCATTTTGGGCGTTTTTCTCCTAAATTTATTTCTCACACAATTAAAATGAGCTTTGGCTATAAAAGTTAGCACTTGGACGAACATTTATAAATATATATCAGCCGAGGGAACTATAACGGGTTTATTTATTTATTATCAGACTAAGGCCGGAGTGGCATGTGCTGCACATAAAAGTCTTTTCCATTCAGCTTGATCCATGGCTGCACTTCGCCAACCACGCAGTCTGCGGAGGGTCCGCAAATCGTCCTCCACCTGATCGATCCACCTTGCCCGCTGTGCACCTCGCCTTCTTGTTCCCGTCGGATCGTTGTCGAGAACCATTTTCACCGGATTACTGTCCAACATTCTGACTACGTGTCCGGCCCACCGCAGTCTTCCGATTTTCGCGGAGTGAACGATGGATGGTTCTTCCAACAGCTGATGCAACTCGTGGTTCATTCGCCTCCTCCACGTACCATCCGCCATCTGCACCCCACCATAGATGGTACGCAACAATTTCCTTTTAAAAACTCCCAGTGCGCGTTGGTCCTCGACGAGCAACGTCCAGGTCTCGTGTCCGTAGAGAACTACCGGTCTTTTAGGCGTTTTGTAGGTAGTCAGTTTGGTACGGCGGCGAACTCTATTCAATCGGAGCGTCTTGCGGAGTCCAAAGTACGTACGATTTTTAGCCACTATGCGCCTCCGAATTTCTCTGCTGGTATCGTTATCGGCGGTCACCAGTGAGCCCAAGTACACGAATTCTTCAACCACCTCGATTTCGTCACCACCGATAGAAACTCGTGGTGGGTGGCTTACATTGACCTCTCTTGAGCCTCTTCCTATCATGTACTTCGTCTTCGACGTGTTGATGACTGGTCCAATCCGTTTAGCTTCACTTTTCAGTCTGATGTAGGCTTCCTCCATCCTCTCAAAGTTACGTGCCATGATATCAATGTCGTCGGCGAAACCAAATAACTGGACGGACTTCGTGAAAATCGTACCACTCGTGTCAATCCCTGCCCTTCGTATTACTCCCTCCAAAGCGATGTCGAATAGCAGACACGAAAGACCATAACCTTGCCGTAACCCTCTACGCGTTTCGAAGGGACTCGATAATGCCCCTGAAACTCGAACTACGCACATCACCCGATCCATTGTCGCCTTGATCAACCGTATCAGTTTATCCGGAAATCCGTGTTCGTGCATTAGCTGCCATAGCTGGTCCCGATCGATTGTATCATATGCGGCTTTGAAGTCGATAAATATATGATGTGTGGGCACGTTGTATTCGCGGCATTTCTGCAATACCTGACGTATGGCGAACACCTTGTCTGTGGTAGAGCATTCACCCATAAATCCCGCCTGGTACTGCCCCACGAACTCTCTTGTAATTTGTGTTAGTCGGCGGCATAAAATTTGCGAGAGTACCTTGTACTCCGCCAGCAATGTGATTGCGCGGTAAATGCTACAATCCAGCTTATCGCCCTTTTTGTAGATGAGACACACGACACCTTCCATCCACTCCTGCGGCAGAGCCTCATGCCAAACCTTGGTAATCACCCAGTGCAGCGCTCTAGCCAGTGCCTCACCACCGTGTTTAAACAGTTCTTCTGGTAGTTGGTCAACTCCAGGGGCTTTGTTGTTTTTCAGCCGGCCGATCTCCTCCTGGATTTCCTGAAGATTCGGAGCCGGAAGTCGTATGTCCTGCGCGCGTGCTCCTAGGTTCATTACCATACCGCCCCCGTTGTCTGCCATATCGCCATTCAGGTGCTTTTCGTAGTGCTGCCGCCACCTTTGGATCACCTCACGCTCGTTTGTAAGAAGGTTCCCGTTTATGTCCTTACACATATCAGGCTGTGGCACGTGGCCCTTACGTGAACGGTTCAACTTCTCATAGAACTTTCATGCGTTATTAGCGCGGTACAGTTCCTCCGTCTCTTCACGGTCTCGATCTTCCTGCTGGCGCTTTTTCCTCCGGAAAATCGAGTTGTGTCTGTTCCGCGCCTGTTTGTATCGTGCCTCGCTCGCCATCGTGCGGTGTTGCAGCAATCTCGCCCATGCTGCATTCTTCTCCTCAACTAACTGCTCACATTCGCCGTCATACCAGTCGTTCCTCTGATCCGGAGCCACCGTGCCTAGTGCAGCGGTTGCGGTGCTTCCAATGGCGGATCGAATATCTCTCCAGCCATCTTCAAGAGATGCTGTGCCTAGCTGCTCTTCCGTTGGGAGTGCCACTTCCAGCTGCTGCGCGTAGTCTGGGGCTAGTCTACCGTCTTGTAGCCGTCCAGTGTTTAGCCGCGGCGGACGACTCCGACGCGTGTTGATCACCGTCGAGAATTTTGAGCGCAGACATACTGCAACGAGGTAGTGGTCGGATTCAATATTCGCACTGCGGTAAGTGCGTACGTTCGTGATGTCGGAGAAGAATTTACCGTCGATTAGAATGTGGTCGATTTGGTTTTCCGTTACTTGATTAGGTGATTTCCATGTGGCCTTGTGGATATTCTTGCGGGGGAAGAAAGTGCTTCGGACTACCATTCCGCGGGAGGCTGCAAAGTTTATGCATCGTTGGCCGTTGTCGTTCGATACGGTACGCAGACTATCCGGTCCGATGATGCCACCGATGACGATTTTGACGTCCCGCAGGGGACATCCATCGTATGTCTGCTCCAACTGCGCATAGAACGCTTCTTTCTCGTCGTCGGATCTCCCTTCGTGTGGGCAGTGCACGTTGATGATGCTATAGTTGAAGAAACGGCCTTTTATCCTCAGTTTGCACATCCTTGCGTTGATTGGCTGCCACTCAACCACGCGTTGGCGCACCTTTCCCAGCACTATGAAGCCGGTTCCCAGCTCGTTGGTGGTGCCACAGCTTTGGTAGAAGGTAGCCGCTCGATGCCCGCTTTTCCACACTTTCTGTCCTGTCCAACAGATTTCCTGCAGCGCTACGACATCGAAGTTGCGGGGATGTAATTCATCGTAGATTATCCTGTCGCAACCTGTGAAACCTAGTGACTTGCAGTCCCATGTTCCAAGCTTCCAATCGTGATCCTTTATTCGTCGCCTAGGTCGTTGCCGATTGTATCGAGTCGTATTATCTTCTATGTCGTTCGTAATAGTTGTTTTTAAAGCGGCTTATTGGGCCTGCGAAAACCTCCTGTCTCGTCGGAGGGCCGTCGTGTCAGGGCTGTTTAGCGTCCCACCTAACACCAGGACTTGGGCTTGTGCGCTTTGAGCAGCACACGGTCGCTTTGGCGGAGCCTACTTACGGATTTATGCAGCTTTTTATAAAGGTTTAACAGGGCCCACTGTCAAACCCCACCACATCCTACCCAACAAACAACGACAAGCTACAAACAAGCATCTAGGTTGAATTATTGTTTATTTGTGATCTTTGTAGCTGAATAAAATGGATGTTGAATAATTTGCTAGACAGATTTCATTTCAGTATTTAATCTAACTAATATTCGACATGGCCTATTTATTTGTTTACTACCTTTATTTGAAGTCGAACTTACGTTTTCGTTTAATCACATTTCAGCACATTGGGGAAGTTTAACAATGTACTGAACTAATGATTTTTAAAGTTCTCTGTTTGACTATGATGTGATGCTCTGAAAGGGTGGTCGAATTGAGTTTGAATAGTAAGTTTATAAGCAGGCATTAGACATCCTTCTTTACCTTTGTCCTTCTTAACCATTGGATTTCACATTTATCTGATCTATCGCACAGTGGCAAAAAACATGCTTTTTCAGTTTGAGAGAAAATCTGGATTCTAGATCTTTTAATTTATAGAAAAATAATGATTTATTTTCAAGACATGCTTTTTATTTTCGTGATATATTAAACTGTCGGAGATTATAACGAACGAAACTGCTGGAGCAATAAAAAAAAATCATGCATTCATGCGAAACTAAATTTACTAAAAGCCGGACATAACGCCGTTGAATATCATCGGAAAATTCTCGCTTAACTTTTCAAAAGGACCTAAGTAACATTTTTTTCATGATTTAATTTGAGTACTGCAATCAAAAGCTTTCATGTTTTTCTGTTGATTGCGCTATTCAAATTAATTCATGAAAAAATGTTACTTAGGACCTTTTGAAAAGTTAAGCGAGAATTATTGAATCTTTGATGTGTGGAATCCCAATATTATCGCATGGATGTTGATCTTTATTGCTGCGAAATTGGAATAATCTTTGCATTTGACAATCATATCGCAACCGATTATCAAGAGATTCTGAGAAAGGCCGAATATACATTGATTTTATTTTCATAAATCCATAAATAGCATTAGGGACGGATTTTATTTTATCGTTTATCGACATTATTTTTAGGTATTTTTCCTAGTGTGCGATGGTTATGATTGGCTGAACAATGGTTGAAATAAAAATCTTGTACAGTTATTAACAAACTGTAGTTTGACAGATCGACTTATTGAATAAGAGTCCAATTATGATTCATATTCAGCAATAAGATTATTCATGTTATGCACTGAGTAAGCCATATCTAACAAATCAAGGATGGCGCGGATGACAACGTTACCGGCGGATGATCAAATGACAGCAGTTCGAGACCCGATTTAAGAAAATTTTAAAATGATTACATATATGAAAATAGCAATTGCTTCAAAATACGTTCATTGGAGATCTTACTGATGTTACCTTCTATGCGTTATTATTTTCGAAGAATTCACATGTAGCTGAATTGAGGCTTAGTAAAATGCTTATTAAAGGTTTAACGAATCAGTTAATAAAGTTGTTTTTCAAAATGAGATGTTGTAGTTGTATAACTTCGCCAAAATTGTGTGAACAAAGCTTGAACAAAAGTTGTGATAAGAAATAGTACAGACATTATTTAACACAGCGCTGAATTAAATCATCACACTGATGTTAGTTCAACTAGTGAATGTTTGTTGGGTAGGCAGGCGCCACAACTCGCAGATGGCCTGGGGAGGGATCGTCAAGCCCTTGGACATAGTCCCTGCTGCCCTCGTATAACGGGTATATATAACTATAAAGGGTATTGGTGTTAAAATTGGCCGCACCTTTTTTTGTCAAAGATCATTTTTATTGTGTGAGAAACAAATTAAGTGAAAATCGCCCAAAATGCTAATGTACCTTAAAGCCGTATTTCAATTGGAAGAGTAAAACGATGGGATAGTCTTGGATCAGGATGGAAGTTTATAGCAGGCAGCCCTGACCTTAGAATATAAAATTCCTCTTTAAATGATTCAATACAAAGTCATAATGCTCAAGCAATAAATATAGCATTGTTTCAAGGTCTCCAAGGTCTTCCATTCATTCGCTAAAATTTAAAATATTTACACGACAACTTAGACCAAACCCTGGATAGTATGAATTTAGTTAAGATAAGAATTTTATATGGGAAAATTTTAAGTTAGCATGGCATATATGATTTCATTTTCATTTTCATTTTGCAGCGTTTATTGGGGCAATGAGAGCGCAAGTCAATCCAAAGCCGATAATAGAGAGGGTAATGGCAGAAGAGTCCTTGCAGGCCACTTGAACGCCATGGGGTAGGATAAGGATGCGGTGAAGTGAGGTTCGGATTTGGAATCGACTCGACACTGATCAAAGGCTAAAATGATAATTTCAAAATTTCTAGTACAACGTTTTTCTAGTTTTTAAAAGCCAATGTCTTCTTCTTTTGCCTTGGAAGCAGCTGATGTGGCTTGAAAGGTCACTTAGTCATACAGTCCAATTATAAATTATTTAATTTGTTAGCTTTTTATTGAAAATATAAAAAAATATTGGAAGGGTGTTTGGAAGTTGGCTTTACTTATTGCGTATTAGTGTTCTATTTTATAACTTTTACTAGCTTTATGTACCCGGCCTTGCTCGGAATTGCCAGTTTGGTTTGCAGTTTTCTTCTAAAATCGGAAAAAGATAAAACCTATTGATCAACAGGGTAATTGTGTTTACTTATTCATACTTTATCATTTGATTAAAAGAAGGCTTTTGGAAACATTGACTAATTTTGAAGAAGGGATCGTGGGTTTGAAAAGCCTTATTCCGGGCAAACGACTTTTTCTAAGGAAGGAAAAACATCCATCGACGCCATATTCCGGGCAAACGCATATTTTTAAAGAAGGGATCACACCCACCATTGCCTTATTCCGGGCAAATGCCTACTTTTAAAGAAGCAATCACATCCACCATTCAGAAGGAAGCACATTAATCATTGCTTTTCACTGGGCATACCATTATTCCGATGAAGGAAAACAATTATCATTGTTTTATACCCAGCAAATGCTTGCTCGACCCTCCTTAAGATAAAGAATTTGTGTTCCAAATTTGGTTGAAATCGGCCAAGGGGTTCAGAAGTTACACTGAGTAGATCGATAACTAAGCAATACCCCTCCCCCCACACCCTTCCCCTTTTCCAAAGAGCATGCTTAAACCCCATATCGTCCCCTCCTTAAGATAAAGAATTTGTGTTCCAAATTTGGTTGAAACCGGCCAAGGGGTTCAGAAGTTATGCTGGAACATACATACAAACATACATACAAACATACAAACATTGCGTTTTATATATATAGATGTAGAACGAAAAGTAATTAACTTTGTTTGTTCTGGGTGTTGGCTATGTGTTCGTCAAATCACTTTGTTTACCTAAGTCATTGTTTCGTCAATGTTCTTAAGCTGTGTCGACACTACAAACTCAATGTAAGATATGTCATGTGAAAGTGGAAACTGCTAAAGAACATAGTTTGTTCCATTATAATTTTTGTCAAGGTTGTCTATAACTTCAAACTGTTCTAACAAGTAGCTTTATCGTTGATTAATTACGGTGATTATTTATTAAGTTCTAATCAAGGTCAGCTATAGGATTCACTTTTCGGTGGCAAACTAAAGCTTGATCACGCCTATTGCCTATCTATTTGCAAAAATTGTCGAGAATGAAGCCGTTATAAGATTGTTCATATACCATCATTAGAATGTGTGGTATTTTTTATTATTGCTCTTCGAAGTGAGGCATATCAAAATAAAACTGGCACCACGTTCCTAGTTTTCAAAAAACTTCTACTCAGTGAATCCAGCAGTCGATTCCCTACGAATGTCTTGAATACATGGTTTTTCAATAAATGCCTAGCTAGCTAAATGTAATCGTGGCTACGACTCAGCGTCACAGGGAACGCATAAGAAAAGTATTGCCGAAAAGAAGAGAACTCACATCATTATCACTGATGAAAAAGGCCTCTGCCTGACTACACTACCATTCAAGGCTCCAAGACACGATGTCCGTTGGATCACATGCACATGCGGTAAATCGTCTCGGAGCTACACAGAAGGTGGCGCGTGGACTCAAGGATGGTTAGTTCAGGCGCAAATAAGAGGTGGTCCAAGGGATCGGAGTCGGCTTCATGGGTCATACCGGTGGTCATGCTCTGTGGTCGAACTCGATCCTTTTACCGAACAAGTGACCGCGCGAAGAACAACATGGTATCGTCGCTTTCGCGGCGTCGGTCAACCGGGCGGGTTCCGAGCCCGAGGACGGAAAGGGGTCCTCGCCAAGGCTGGGGCAGGCGTAGGCACCGCGTCGGCAAGTCACTCTGTGTGCTGGCGAATAGGCCCTATCGCAGAAAGGTCAATTTGGGGTGCACGCGGCATCATCATTCTTGATACCAGTCGTGCAGAGGGAAGCAGGCACGAAGTCGACCCTGCCCACCTTCCGAGGACATAGGGCGTGGTAAGGCCACCTGGAAAGCCGGCAACGCGCTGGCACGATACCATGGTGTTCTTCTAAAAAAGCGAGTTACGATGTTCGGTGCTGCAAGGGCACGCAGCTAACCTCGAGGGTGCGCTGTGCACTGGCCCCCCTTTGAAGCATTACTTTCTGGTTGTACCGAAGGGACTATGGGCTTGGCGGCAATGGAAACGGTTTAGCGGGTCGGGAATGTAGTCCTGCCTCCCTCGGTGATCCCTAACCCCGCACTTCCTGGTCAACCCAGGATGTCTGTTGAGCAGATTCCCCCTCCATTGTTTAGGAAGAAAAAAAAAAAACATGCGGTAAATCAGTGCGCTAATGCCAGATATGTGACGCGACACCAAACAAAAGTAGTCAACATGTGATACCACCACGACAGGATATGCCTTTGGTTGCCATATCAGTGCTAATGGCGTAAGCCCACCCATCGCAGCAAAATCACATATCCGAGGGGAGGGAAGTTAGCATGGCATATGTGATTGTACAAATAGTGTGTCTGTGTGGCTATAAGATGCTCAATTCAGCATCTACTGTGTATTGTCATAAATTGGTATTTTTCAAATTTTCCTATACAGTAGCAGTTGTATATCTGGCCAGGTCCTTACAATCACGGAAGGAATGGAAGGAATGTTAGTTCAACATCTACTAGTGAAGATGCAGGCAAATTCAAAGATGTTTCGGGAAGGACAATTTGTGTTAGTGGGTAAGATGAATAATAAGGAGCTCTATTTGAAAATATAGAGCGATTGTCAATAATAGTATTTGCTGAAAAATTATTAAAATATATTCATTAATTTACAAATGTTTTGCGTCATATATAAAACACGTTCAATTGCACACTTATTCATCGAACGCTAAACACAGAACCACAAACTCGGATTTCGCGAATTTTCTACGTCCTACCCAAATACGTCCGTTTGCGCACTAATTAATTTACTCACTCGATCGCGCGAACTGTCTGGGCGGTAAAACAGGCACTTATTGTTTTTCAATCAGAACAACAAAATCGGATCACGAGAACGATCAATTTTATATGGGAAAATTTTAAGTTCAGCAGAAATTCAAATGATAGTCTAAAAGCTAAGTAACGAAAATGTTATCACGCATTTTATCACCGAAGCGCTATCATATTGGCAAAAGCCACCAACAGCAAGAAGGGAGCTCTGCTTATCAAAACTCCCAAATTAGATCTAAGAATGTAAAGAAAACTCCACATCTATTGCATCATAACTAGTGATGGAAAAGGTAAAAAAAATGTCATGGCATTGCTATTACTAATTTCCTAATAACTTTTTTCAAAAGTAATTTACAATTCCGATTTTTCGATTAAGATGTAGTACTTAAAGGGTCCTAGAACTTTGTCCAACAGATCACTCTTCTAAATACAAAGTGTGAGTCATGAGTATGAAATTTAAAAAAAATGTCACGGAATGTCATGACATTAATGTCATTTGACTGACACTAATTCGGTTCATATTTAGAGAAATTACCTGTTAGAAAAAGTTTTTGGGTCCTTTGAGATGTCCGTCTAGCTGGCAGGCCACTTATCATAAAATTGAAAATAAATACCTCTAAGTTGATGTACCAAATGCGTACCTATGCGTACCTCCGGGGATTTTGAACGTACCTCAATATTTCCTAGAAAATCGGTGGCCTGCTGAATAGACGGTCGATTTTTCGAAAATCTTCGTAAAAATTCCCAATTTTGTCGCCAATGTAATGTACCAAGTACGTACCTTCCGGAACTATATTTGTTTTTCAACGTACCTCAAAATTTCCCATACTTTCTTATACTAAACTTTTCAAAACGCTTTATATGTTAAATAACTTTACGGAATCGGATTCCTTGAAAAATTCTAGGCCGGAAACATATATAAAACTTTATACTTAAGTTGAATATTGGCAGTTTTATACTAAAAAGCGTGATTTCGGGCTAAAAATCATATAAATACATTAGAAAACTCCTAAATACACACCAAAACATAAATAAGAGTTTACGCCTCAAAGTAGGCAATATACAAAACGCGCAGATATTGTATAAAATGCATTTCCAACAATTTTAAATTCAAAACGAAATTAGAAACCGCTAAGATATACAAATATAATTCAAAAATACGTATCAATTAGGTACATTGCACAAATCGACCCCAAATGTCCTTCTGATCCTTCAAGGACATTCTCAAGTATCCCAAGTTTGTCGCAATTGCATAGCATGCCAACGTACCTCGATAGAAATATTTTTTAACAAATTATTTCATAAAAAGTCAATTATTCCATATTAAATCCAATTTATTCGAATTTCTTCAAGTACATTGCACAAATCGACCCCAAATGTCTTTCTGATCCTTCAAGGACATTCTCAAGTATCCCAAGCTTGTCGCAATTGCATAGCATGCCAACGTACCTCGATAGAAATATTTTTTATCAAATTATTTCATAAAAAGTCAATTATTCCATATTAAATACAATTAATTCGAATTTCTTCAAGTACATTGCACAAATCGACCCCAAATGTCTTTCTGATCCTTCAAGGACATTCTCAAGTATCCCAAGCTTGTCGCAATTGCATAGCATGCCAACGTACCTCGATAGAAATATTTTTTATCAAATTATTTCATAAAAAGTCAATTATTCCATATTAAATACAATTAATTCGAATTTCTTCAAGTACATTGCACAAATCGACCCCAAATGTCCTTCTGATCCTTCAAGGACATTCTCAAGTATCAAGTTTGTCGCAATTACATAGCATGCCAACGTACCTCGATAGAAATATTTTTATCAAATTATTTCATAAAAAGTCAATTATTCCATATTAAATACAATTAATTCGAATTTCTTCAAGTACATTGCAAATCGACCCCAAATGTCTTTCTGATCCTTCAAGGACATTCTCAAGTATCCCAAGTTTGTCGCAATTACATAGCATGCCAACGTACCTCGATAGAAATATTTTTATCAAATTATTTCATAAAAAGTCAATTATTCCATATTAAATACAATTAATTCGAATTTCTTCAAGTACATTGCACAAATCGACCCCAAATGTCCTTCTGATCCTTCAAGGACATTCTCAAGTATCGCAGGTTGGTCGCAGTTGCATAGCATGCCAACGTACCTCGATAGAAATATTTTTTAACAAATTATTTAATAAAAGGTCAATTATTCCTTATTAATTCCAATTTATTCGATTTTCTTCAAGTACATTGCACAAATCGACCCCAAATGTCCTTCTGATCCTTCAAGGACATTCTCAAGTATCAAGTTTGTCGCAATTACATAGCATGCCAACGTACCTCGATAGAAATATTTTTTATCAAATTATTTCATAAAAAGTCAATTATTCCATATTAAATACAATTAATTCGAATTTCTTCAAGTACATTGCACAAATCGACCCCAAATGTCTTTCTGATCCTTCAAGGACATTCTCAAGTATCCCAAGTTTGTCGCAATTACATAGCATGCCAACGTTCCTCGATAGAAATATTTTTTATCAAATTATTTCATAAAAAGTCAATTATTCCATATTAAATACAATTAATTCGAATTTCTTAAAGTACATTGCACAAATCGACCCCAAATGTCCTTCTGTCCCTGCAAGGACATTCTCAAGTATCAAGTTTGTCGCAATTACATAGCATGCCAACGTACCTCGATAGAAATATTTTTTATCAAATTATTTCATAAAAAGTCAATTATTCCATATTAAATACAATTAATTCGAATTTCTTCAAGTACATTGCACAAATCGACCCCAAATGTCTTTCTGATCCTTCAAGGACATTCTCAAGTATCCCAAGTTTGTCGCAATTACATAGCATGCCAACGTACCTCGATAGAAATATTTTTTATCAAATTATTCCATAAAAAGTCAATTATTCCATATTAAATACAATTAATTCGAATTTCTTCAAGTACATTACACAAATCGACCCCAAATGTCCTTCTGATCCTTCAAGGACATTCTCAAGTATCCCAAGCTTGTCGCAATTACATAGCATGCCAACGTACCTCGATAGAAATATTTTTTATCAAATTATTCCATAAAAAGTCAATTATTCCATATTAAATACAATTAATTCGAATTTCTTAAAGTACATTGCACAAATCGACCCCAAATGTCCTTCTGATCCTTCAAGGACATTCTCAAGTATCCCAAGTTTGTCGCAATTACATAGCATGCCAACGTACCTCGATAGAAATATTTTTATCAAATTATTTCATAAAAGTCAATTATTCCATATTAAATACAATTAATTCGAATTTCTTCAAGTACATTGCACAAATCGACCCCAAATGTCTTTCTGATCCTTCAAGGACATTCTCAAGTATCCCAAGTTTGTCGCAATTACATAGCATGCCAACGTACCTCGATAGAAATATTTTTTATCAAATTATTTCATAAAAAGTCAATTATTCCATATTAAATACAATTAATTCGAATTTCTTCAAGTACATTACACAAATCGACCCCAAATGTCCTTCTGATCCTTCAAGGACATTCTCAAGTATCCCAAGCTTGTCGCAATTACATAGCATGCCAACGTACCTCGATAGAAATATTTTTTATCAAATTATTTAATAAAAAGTCAATTATTCCATATTAAATACAATTAATTCGAATTTCTTAAAGTACATTGCACAAATCGACCCCAAATGTCCTTCTGATCCTTCAAGGACATTCTCAAGTATCCCAAGTTTGTCGCAATTACATAGCATGCCAACGTACCTCGATAGAAATATTTTTTATCAAATTATTTCATAAAAAGTCAATTATTCCATATTAAATACAATTAATTCGAATTTCTTCAAGTACATTGCACAAATCGACCCCAAATGTCTTTCTGATCCTTCAAGGACATTCTCAAGTATCCCAAGTTTGTCGCAATTACAGAGCATGCCAACGTACCTCGATAGAAATATTTTTATCAAATTATTTCATAAAAAGTCAATTATTCCATATTAAACACAATTAATTCTAATTTCTTAAAGTACATCGCACAAATCGACCCCTAATGTCCTTCTGATCCTTCAAGGACATTCTCAAGTATCCCAAGTTTGTCGCAATTACATAGCATGCCAACGTACCTCGATAGAAATATTTTTTATCAAATTATTTCATAAAAGTCAATTATTCCATATTAAATACAATTAATTCGAATTTCTTCAAGTACATTGCACAAATCGACCCCAAATGTCTTTCTGATCCTTCAAGGACATTCTCAAGTATCCCAAGTTTGTCGCAATTACATAGCATGCCAACGTACCTCGATAGAAATATTTTTATCAAATTATTCCATAAAAGTCAATTATTCCATATTAAATACAATTAATTCGAATTTCTTCAAGTACATTACACAAATCGACCCCAAATGTCCTTCTGATCCTTCAAGGACATTCTCAAGTATCAAGCTTGTCGCAATTACATAGCATGCCAACGTACCTCGATAGAAATATTTTTATCAAATTATTTCATAAAAGTCAATTATTCCATATTAAATACAATTAATTCGAATTTCTTCAAGTACATTGCACAAATCGACCCCAAATGTCTTTCTGATCCTTCAAGGACATTCTCAAGTATCCCAAGCTTGTCGCAATTGCATAGCATGCCAACGTACCTCGATAGAAATATTTTTTATCAAATTATTTCATAAAAAGTCAATTATTTCATATTAAATACAATTAATTCGAATTTCTTCAAGTACATTGCACAAATCGACCCCAAATGTCTTTCTGATCCTTCAAGGACATTCTCAAGTATCCCAAGCTTGTCGCAATTGCATAGCATGCCAACGTACCTCGATAGAAATATTTTTTATCAAATTATTTCATAAAAAGTCAATTATTCCATATTAAATACAATTAATTCGAATTTCTTCAAGTACATTGCACAAATCGACCCCAAATGTCTTTCTGATCCTTCAAGGACATTCTCAAGTATCCCAAGTTTGTCGCAATTACATAGCATGCCAACGTACCTCGATAGAAATATTTTTTATCAAATTATTTGATGAGCGGTCAGTTGTGCCATATTGTAGCTCTTGGATGCGGACTTCTTCAAGTACATTGCACAAATCGACCCCAAATGTCCTTCTGATCCTTCAAGGACATTCTCAAGTATCCCATGTTTGTCGCAATTACATAGCATGCCAACGTACCTCGATAGAAATATTTTTTATCAAATTATTTCATAAAAGTCAATTATTCCATATTAAATACAATTAATTCGAATTTCTTCAAGTACATTGCACAAATCGACCCCAAATGTCTTTCTGATCCTTCAAGGACATTCTCAAGTATCCCAAGTTTGTCGCAATTACATAGCATGCCAACGTACCTCGATAGAAATATTTTTTATCAAATTATTTCATAAAAAGTCAATTATTCCATATTAAATACAATTAATTCGAATTTCTTCAAGTACATTGCACAAATCGACCCCAAATGTCTTTCTGATCCTTCAAGGACATTCTCAAGTATCGCAAGTTTGTCGCAATTACATAGCATGCCAACGTACCTCGATAGAAATATTTTTTATCAAATTATTTAATAAAAAGTCAATTATTCCATATTAAATCCAATTTATTCGAATTTCTTCAAGTACATTGCACAAATCGACCCCAAATGTCCTTCTGATCCTTCAAGGACATTCTCAAGTATCCCATGTTTGTCGCAATTACATAGCATGCCAACGTACCTCGATAGAAATATTTTTTATCAAATTATTTCATAAAAAGTCAATTATTCCATATTAAATACAATTAATTCGAATTTCTTCAAGTACATTGCACAAATCGACCCCAAATGTCCTTCTGATCCTTCAAGGACATTCTCATGTATCCCAAGTTCGTTGCAATTGCATAGCATGCCAACGTACCTCGATAGAAATATTTTTTATCAAATTATTTCATAAAAAGTCAATTATTCCATATTAAATACAATTAATTCGAATTTCTTCAAGTACATTGCACAAATCGACCCCAAATGTCTTTCTGATCCTTCAAGGACATTCTCAAGTATCCCAAGTTTGTCGCAATTGCATAGCATGCCAACGTACCTCGAAAGAAATATTTTTTATCAAATTATTTAATAAAAAGTCAATTATTCCATATTAAATCCAATTTATTTGAATTTCTTCAAGTACATTGCACAAATCGACCCCAAATGTCTTTCTGATCCTTCAAGGACATTCTCAAGTATCCCAAGCTTGTCGCAATTGCATAGCATGCCAACGTACCTCGATAGAAATATTTTTTATCAAATTATTTATTAAAAAGTCAATTATTCCATATTAAATACAATTAATTCGAATTTCTTCAAGTACATTGCACAAATCGACCCCAAATGTCTTTCTGATCCTTCAAGGACATTCTCAAGGATGAACTTGGGATACCTGAGAATGTCTTCGAAGGATCAGAAGGACATTGAATCATTTGAAATTAGTAGTGAAATTGGGACGAAAGAATAGAAGGATCAGAAGGAACTGAAATGAGGACATTTGATCACGAACTGTCATTGAAAATCATTGTTTAATGAAATACAGATAATTTGAAATATCAATAGGATACATACTTTGAAATCGAGATAAACTTGAAAAATTGAGAAATTGTATTTAATATGGAAGAATTCGGACTGTATGAATGAAAAATATTTCTATCAGTATGCTATAATGCGACAAACTTGGGATACTTGAGAATGTCCTTGAAGGATCAGAAAGACATTTAGTCACAATGTACTTGAAGAAATTCATTTTGATTTAATATGGAATAATTGACTTTGAAATAATTTGATAAAAATATTTCTATCGAGGTACGTTGGCATGCATGTAATTGCGACAAACTTGATACCGAGAATGTCCTTGAAGGATCAGAAGGACATTTGGGGTCGATTTGTGCAATGTACTTGAAGAAATTCGAATTAAATTGGATTTAATATGGAATAATTGACTTTTTATTAAATAATTTGATAAAAATATTTCTATCGAGGTACGTTGGCATGCTATGCAATTGCGACAAACTTGGGATACTTGAGAATGTCCTTGAAGGATCAGAAAGACATTTGGGGTCGATTTGTGCAATGTACTTGAAGAAATTCGAATTAATTGTATTTAATATGGAATAATTGACTTTTTATGAAATAATTTGATAAAAATATTTCTATCGAGGTACGTTGGCATGCTATGTAATTGCGACAAGCTTGGGATACTTGAGAATGTCCTTGAAGGATCAGAAAGACATTTGGGGTCGATTTGTGCAATGTACTTGAAGAAATTCGAATTAATTGTATTTAATATGGAATAATTGACTTTTATGAAATAATTTGATAAAAATATTTCTATCGAGGTACGTTGGCATGCTATGCAATTGCGACAAACTTGGGATACTTGAGAATGTCCTTGAAGGATCAGAAGGACATTTGGGGTCGATTTGTGCAATGTACTTGAAGAAATTCGAATTAATTGTATTTAATATGGAATAATTGACTTTTTATGAAATAATTTGATAAAAAATATTTCTATCGAGGTACGTTGGCATGCTATGCAATTGCGACAAACTTGGGATACTTGAGAATGTCCTTGAAGGATCAGAAAGACATTTGGGGTCGATTTGTGCAATGTACTTGAAGAAATTCGAATTAATTGTATTTAATATGGAATAATTGACTTTTTATGAAATAATTTGATAAAAAATATTTCTATCGAGGTACGTTGGCATGCTATGTAATTGCGACAAACTTGGGATACTTGAGAATGTCCTTGAAGGATCAGAAAGACATTTGGGGTCGATTTGTGCAATGTACTTGAAGAAATTCGAATTAATTGTATTTAATATGGAATAATTGACTTTTTATGAAATAATTTGATAAAAAATATTTCTATCGAGGTACGTTGGCATGCTATGTAATTGCGACAAACTTGGGATACTTGAGAATGTCCTTGAAGGATCAGAAAGACATTTGGGGTCGATTTGTGCAATGTACTTGAAGAAATTCGAATTAATTGTATTTAATATGGAATAATTGACTTTTTATGAAATAATTTGATAAAAAATATTTCTATCGAGGTACGTTGGCATGCTATGTAATTGCGACAAACTTGGGATACTTGAGAATGTCCTTGAAGGATCAGAAGGACATTTGGGGTCGATTTGTGCAATGTACTTGAAGAAATTCGAATAAATTGGATTTAATATGGAATAATTGACTTTTTATTAAATAATTTGTTAAAAAATATTTCTATCGAGGTACGTTGGCATGCTATGCAATTGCGACAAACTTGGGATACTTGAGAATGTCCTTGAAGGATCAGAAAGACATTTGGGGTC
This sequence comes from Armigeres subalbatus, assembly GCF_024139115.2. NCBI lineage: Eukaryota > Metazoa > Arthropoda > Insecta > Diptera > Culicidae > Armigeres > Armigeres subalbatus. Next base: position 300,082 of record NW_026943222.1, read on the forward strand.
GATTTGTGCAATGTACTTGAAGAAATTCGAATTAATTGTATTTAATATGGAATAATTGACTTTTTATGAAATAATTTGATAAAAAATATTTCTATCGAGGTACGTTGGCATGCTATGTAATTGCGACAAACTTGGGATACTTGAGAATGTCCTTGAAGGATCAGAAAGACATTTGGGGTCGATTTGTGCAATGTACTTGAAGAAATTCGAATTAATTGTATTTAATATGGAATAATTGACTTTTTATGAAATAATTTGATAAAAAATATTTCTATCGAGGTACGTTGGCATGCTATGTAATTGCGACAAACTTGGGATACTTGAGAATGTCCTTGAAGGATCAGAAAGACATTTGGGGTCGATTTGTGCAATGTACTTGAAGAAATTCGAATTAATTGTATTTAATATGGAATAATTGACTTTTATGAAATAATTTGATAAAAATATTTCTATCGAGGTACGTTGGCATGCTATGTAATTGCGACAAACTTGGGATACTTGAGAATGTCCTTGAAGGATCAGAAGGACATTTGGGGTCGATTTGTGCAATGTACTTGAAGAAATTCGAATTAATTGTATTTAATATGGAATAATTGACTTTTTATGAAATAATTTGATAAAAAATATTTCTATCGAGGTACGTTGGCATGCTATGCAATTGCGACAAACTTGGGATACTTGAGAATGTCCTTGAAGGATCAGAAGGACATTTGGGGTCGATTTGTGCAATGTACTTGAAGAAATTCGAATTAATTGTATTTAATATGGAATAATTGACTTTTTATTAAATAATTTGATAAAAAATATTTCTATCGAGGTACGTTGGCATGCTATGTAATTGCGACAAACTTGGGATACTTGAGAATGTCCTTGAAGGATCAGAAAGACATTTGGGGTCGATTTGTGCAATGTACTTGAAGAAATTCGAATTAATTGTATTTAATATGGAATAATTGACTTTTTATGAAATAATTTGATAAAAATATTACTATCGAGGTACGTTGGCATGCTATGCAATTGCGACAAACTTGGGATACTTGAGAATGTCCTTGAAGGATCAGAAAGACATTTGGGGTCGATTTGTGCAATGTACTTGAAGAAATTCGAATTAATTGTATTTAATATGGAATAATTGACTTTTTATGAAATAATTTCATAAAAATATTTCTATCGAGGTACGTTGGCATGCTATGTAATTGCGACAAACTTGGGATACTTGAGAATGTCCTTGAAGGATCAGAAAGACATTTGGGGTCGATTTGTGCAATGTACTTGAAGAAATTCGAATTAATTGTATTTAATATGGAATAATTGACTTTTATGAAATAATTTGATAAAAATATTTCTATCGAGGTACGTTGGCATGCTATGTAATTGCGACAAACTTGGGATACTTGAGAATGTCCTTGAAGGATCAGAAGGACATTTGGGGTCGATTTGTGCAATGTACTTGAAGAAATTCGAATTAAATTGTATTTAATATGGAATAATTGACTTTTTATGAAATAATTTGATAAAAATATTTCTATCGAGGTACGTTGGCATGCTATGTAATTGCGACAAACTTGGGATACTTGAGAATGTCCTTGAAGGATCAGAAGGACATTTGGGGTCGATTTGTGCAATGTACTTTAAGAAATTCGAATTAATTGTATTTAATATGGAATAATTGACTTTTTATGAAATAATTTGATAAAAATATTCCTATCGGGGTACGTTGGCATGCTATGTAATTGCGACAAACTTGGGATACTTGAGAATGTCCTTGAAGGATCAGAAAGACATTTGGGGTCGATTTGTGCAATGTACTTGAAGAAATTCGAATTAATTGTATTTAATATGGAATAATTGACTTTTTATGAAATAATTTCATAAAAATATTTCTATCGAGGTACGTTGGCATGCTATGTAATTGCGACAAACTTGGGATACTTGAGAATGTCCTTGAAGGATCAGAAAGACATTTGGGGTCGATTTGTGCAATGTACTTGAAGAAATTCGAATTAATTGTATTTAATATGGAATAATTGACTTTTTATGAAATAATTTGATAAAAAATATTTCTATCGAGGTACGTTGGCATGCTATGTAATTGCGACAAACTTGGGATACTTGAGAATGTCCTTGAAGGATCAGAAGGACATTTGGGGTCGATTTGTGCAATGTACTTGAAGAAATTCGAATTAATTGTATTTAATATGGAATAATTGACTTTTTATGAAATAATTTGATAAAAAATATTTCTATCGAGGTACGTTGGCATGCTATGTAATTGCGACAAACTTGGGATACTTGAGAATGTCCTTGAAGGATCAGAAGGACATTTGGGGTCGATTTGTGCAATGTACTTGAAGAAATTCGAATTAATTGTATTTAATATGGAATAATTGACTTTTTATGAAATAATTTGATAAAAAAATATTTCTATCGAGGTACGTTGGCATGCTATGTAATTGCGACAAACTTGGGATACTTGAGAATGTCCTTGAAGGATCAGAAAGACATTTGGGGTCGATTTGTGCAATGTACTTGAAGAAATTCGAATTAATTGTATTTAATATGGAATAATTGACTTTTTATGAAATAATTTGATAAAAAATATTTCTATCGAGGTACGTTGGCATGCTATGTAATTGCGACAAACTTGGGATACTTGAGAATGTCCTTGAAGGATCAGAAAGACATTTGGGGTCGATTTGTGCAATGTACTTGAAGAAATTCGAATTAATTGTATTTAATATGGAATAATTGACTTTTTATGAAATAATTTGATAAAAAATATTTCTATCGAGGTACGTTGGCATGCTATGTAATTGCGACAAACTTGGGATACTTGAGAATGTCCTTGAAGGATCAGAAGGACATTTGGGGTCGATTTGTGCAATGTACTTGAAGAAATTCGAATTAATTGTATTTAATATGGAATAATTGACTTTTTATGAAATAATTTGATAAAAAATATTTCTATCGAGGTACGTTGGCATGCTATGTAATTGCGACAAACTTGGGATACTTGAGAATGTCCTTGAAGGATCAGAAGGACATTTGGGGTCGATTTGTGCAATGTACTTGAAGAAATTCGAATTAATTGTATTTAATATGGAATAATTGACTTTTTATGAAATAATTTGATAAAAAAGATTTCTATCGAGGTACGTTGGCATGCTATGTAATTGCGACAAACTTGGGATACTTGAGAATGTCCTTGAAGGATCAGAAAGACATTTGGGGTCGATTTGTGCAATGTACTTGAAGAAATTCGAATTAATCGTATTTAATATGGAATAATCTACTTTTTATGAAATAATTTGATAAAAATATTTCTATCGAGGTACGTTGGCATGCTATGTAATTGCGACAAACTTGGGATACTTGAGAATGTCCTTGAAGGATCAGAAGGACATTTGGGGTCGATTTGTGCAATGTACTTTAAGAAATTCGAATTAATTGTATTTAATATGGAATAATTGACTTATTATGAAATAATTTGATAAAAAATATTTCTATCGAGGTACGTTGGCATGCTATGTAATTGCGACAAACTTGGGATACTTGAGAATGTCCTTGAAGGATCAGAAAGACATTTGGGGTCGATTTGTGCAATGTACTTGAAGAAATTCGAATTAATTGTATTTAATATGGAATAATTGACTTTTTATGAAATAATTTGATAAAAAATATTTCTATCGAGGTACGTTGGCATGCTATGTAATTGCGACAAACTTGGGATACTTGAGAATGTCCTTGAAGGATCAGAAGGACATTTGGGGTCGATTTGTGCAATGTACTTTAAGAAATTCGAATTAATTGTATTTAATATGGAATAATTGACTTTTTATGAAATAATTTGATAAAAAATATTTCTATCGAGGTACGTTGGCATGCTATGTAATTGCGACAAACTTGGGATACTTGAGAATGTCCTTGAAGGATCAGAAGGACATTTGGGGTCGATTTGTGCAATGTACTTGAAGAAATTCGAATTAATTGTATTTAATATGGAATAATTGACTTTTTATGAAATAATTTGATAAAAAATATTTCTATCGAGGTACGTTGGCATGCTATGTAATTGCGACAAACTTGGGATACTTGAGAATGTCCTTGAAGGATCAGAAAGACATTTGGGGTCGATTTGTGCAATGTACTTGAAGAAATTCGAATTAATTGTATTTAATATGGAATAATTGACTTTTTATGAAATAATTTGATAAAAAATATTTCTATCGAGGTACGTTGGCATGCTATGTAATTGCGACAAACTTGGGATACTTGAGAATGTCCTTGAAGGATCAGAAGGACATTTGGGGTCGATTTGTGCAATGTACTTTAAGAAATTCGAATTAATTGTATTTAATATGGAATAATTGACTTTTTATGAAATAATTTGATAAAAAATATTTCTATCGAGGTACGTTGGCATGCTATGTAATTGCGACAAACTTGGGATACTTGAGAATGTCCTTGAAGGATCAGAAAGACATTTGGGGTCGATTTGTGCAATGTACTTGAAGAAATTCGAATTAATTGTATTTAATATGGAATAATTGACTTTTATGAAATAATTTGATAAAAATATTTCTATCGAGGTACGTTGGCATGCTATGTAATTGCGACAAACTTGGGATACTTGAGAATGTCCTTGAAGGATCAGAAGGACATTTGGGGTCGATTTGTGCAATGTACTTGAAGAAATTCGAATTAATTGTATTTAATATGGAATAATTGACTTTTTATGAAATAATTTGATAAAAATATTTCTATCGAGGTACGTTGGCATGCTATGTAATTGCGACAAACTTGGGATACTTGAGAATGTCCTTGAAGGATCAGAAAGACATTTGGGGTCGATTTGTGCAATGTACTTGAAGAAATTCGAATTAATTGTATTTAATATGGAATAATTGACTTTTTATGAAATAATTTGATAAAAAATATTTCTATCGAGGTACGTTGGCATGCTATGTAATTGCGACAAACTTGGGATACTTGAGAATGTCCTTGAAGGATCAGAAGGACATTTGGGGTCGATTTGTGCAATGTACTTGAAGAAATTCGAATTAATTGTATTTAATATGGAATAATTGACTTTTTATGAAATAATTTGATAAAAAATATTTCTATCGAGGTACGTTGGCAAGCTATGTAATTGCGACAAACTTGGGATACTTGAGAATGTCCTTGAAGGATCAGAAAGACATTTGGGGTCGATTTGTGCAATGTACTTGAAGAAATTCGAATTAATTGTATTTAATATGGAATAATTGACTTTTATGAAATAATTTGATAAAAATATTTCTATCGAGGTACGTTGGCATGCTATGTAATTGCGACAAACTTGTGATACTTGAGAATGTCCTTGAAGGATCAGAAAGACATTTGGGGTCGATTTGTGCAATGTACTTGAAGAAATTCGAATTAATTGTATTTAATATGGAATAATTGACTTTTATGAAATAATTTGATAAAAATATTTCTATCGAGGTACGTTGGCATGCTATGTAATTGCGACAAACTTGGGATACTTGAGAATGTCCTTGAAGGATCAGAAAGACATTTGGGGTCGATTTGTGCAATGTACTTGAAGAAATTCGAATTAATTGTATTTAATATGGAATAATTGACTTTTATGAAATAATTTGATAAAAATATTTCTATCGAGGTACGTTGGCATGCTATGTAATTGCGACAAACTTGGGATACTTGAGAATGTCCTTGAAGGATCAGAAGGACATTTGGGGTCGATTTGTGCAATGTACTTGAAGAAATTCGAATTAATTGTATTTAATATGGAATAATTGACTTTTATGAAATAATTTGATAAAAATATTTCTATCGAGGTACGTTGGCATGCTATGTAATTGCGACAAACTTGGGATACTTGAGAATGTCCTTGAAGGATCAGAAGGACATTTGGGGTCGATTTGTGCAATGTACTTGAAGAAATTCGAATTAATTGTATTTAATATGGAATAATTGACTTTTATGAAATAATTTGATAAAAATATTTCTATCGAGGTACGTTGGCATGCTATGTAATTGCGACAAACTTGGGATACTTGAGAATGTCCTTGAAGGATCAGAAAGACATTTGGGGTCGATTTGTGCAATGTACTTGAAGAAATTCGAATTAATTGTATTTAATATGGAATAATTGACTTTTTATGAAATAATTTGATAAAAATTTTTCTATCGAGGTACGTTGGCATGCTATGTAATTGCGACAAACTTGGGATACTTGAGAATGTCCTTGAAGGATCAGAAGGACATTTGGGGTCGATTTGTGCAATGTACTTGAAGAAATTCGAATTAATTGTATTTAATATGGAATAATTGACTTTTCATGAAATAATTTGAAAAAAAAGATTTCTATCGAGGTACGTTGGCATGCTATGCAATTGCGACAAACTTGGGATACCTGAGAATGTCCTTGAAGGATCAGAAGGACATTTGGGGTCGATTTGTGCAATGTACTTGAAGAAATTCGAATTAATTGTATTTAATATGGAATAATTGACTTTTTATGAAATAATTTGATAAAAATATTACTATCGAGGTACGTTGGCATGCTATGTAATTGCGACAAACTTGGGATACTTGAGAATGTCCTTGAAGGATCAGAAAGACATTTGGGGTCGATTTGTGCAATGTACTTGAAGAAATTCGAATTAATTGTATTTAATATGGACTAATTGACTTTTTATGAAATAATTTGATAAAAATATTTCTATCGAGGTACGTTGGCATGCTATGTAATTGCGACAAACTTGGGATACTTGAGAATGTCCTTGAAGGATCAGAAGGACATTTGGGGTCGATTTGTGCAATGTACTTGAAGAAATTCGAATTAATTGTATTTAATATGGAATAATTGACTTTTTATGAAATAATTTGATAAAAATATTTCTATCGAGGTACGTTGGCATGCTATGTAATTGCGACAAACTTGGGATACTTGAGAATGTCCTTGAAGGATCAGAAGGACATTTGGGGTCGATTTGTGTAATGTACTTGAAGAAATTCGAATTAATTGTATTTAATATGGAATAATTGACTTTTTATGAAATAATTTGATAAAAAATATTTCTATCGAGGTACGTTGGCATGCTATGTAATTGCGACAAACTTGGGATACTTGAGAATGTCCTTGAAGGATCAGAAAGACATTTGGGGTCGATTTGTGCAATGTACTTGAAGAAATTCGAATTAATTGTATTTAATATGGAATAATTGACTTTTTATGAAATAATTTGATAAAAAATATTTCTATCGAGGTACGTTGGCATGCTATGTAATTGCGACAAACTTGGGATACTTGAGAATGTCCTTGAAGGATCAGAAGGACATTTGGGGTCGATTTGTGCAATGTACTTGAAGAAATTCGAATTAATTGTATTTAATATGGAATAATTGACTTTTTATGAAATAATTTGATAAAAAATATTTCTATCGAGGTACGTTGGCATGCTATGTAATTGCGACAAACTTGGGATACTTGAGAATGTCCTTGAAGGATCAGAAAGACATTTGGGGTCGATTTGTGCAATGTACTTGAAGAAATTCGAATTAATTGTATTTAATATGGAATAATTGACTTTTTATGAAATAATTTGATAAAAAATATTTCTATCGAGGTACGTTGGCATGCTATGCAATTGCGACAAACTTGGGATACTTGAGAATGTCCTTGAAGGATCAGAAGGACATTTGGGGTCGATTTGTGCAATGTACTTGAAGAAATTCGAATTAATTGTATTTAATATGGAATAATTGACTTTTTATGAAATAATTTGATAAAAAATATTTCTATCGAGGTACGTTGGCATGCTATGCAATTGCGACAAACTTGGGATACTTGAGAATGTCCTTGAAGGATCAGAAAGACATTTGGGGTCGATTTGTGCAATGTACTTGAAGAAATTCGAATTAATTGTATTTAATATGGAATAATTGACTTTTTATGAAATAATTTGATAAAAATATTTCTATCGAGGTACGTTGGCATGCTATGTAATTGCGACAAACTTGGGATACTTGAGAATGTCCTTGAAGGATCAGAAAGACATTTGGGGTCGATTTGTGCAATGTACTTGAAGAAATTCGAATTAATTGTATTTAATATGGAATAATTGACTTTTTATGAAATAATTTGATAAAAAATATTTCTATCGAGGTACGTTGGCATGCTATGCAATTGCGACAAACTTGGGATACTTGAGAATGTCCTTGAAGGATCAGAAAGACATTTGGGGTCGATTTGTGCAATGTACTTGAAGAAATTCGAATTAATTGTATTTAATATGGAATAATTGACTTTTTATGAAATAATTTGATAAAAAATATTTCTATCGAGGTACGTTGGCATGCTATGTAATTGCGACAAACTTGGGATACTTGAGAATGTCCTTGAAGGATCAGAAGGACATTTGGGGTCGATTTGTGCAATGTACTTTAAGAAATTCGAATTAATTGTATTTAATATGGAATAATTGACTTTTTATGAAATAATTTGATAAAAAATATTTCTATCGAGGTACGTTGGCATGCTATGTAATTGCGACAAACTTGGGATACTTGAGAATGTCCTTGAAGGATCAGAAAGACATTTGGGGTCGATTTGTGCAATGTACTTGAAGAAATTCGAATTAATTGTATTTAATATGGAATAATTGACTTTTTATGAAACTATTTCAAAAAGAATATCTCTAGCGAGGTACGTTGGCATGCTATGTAATTGCGACAAACTTGGGATACTTGAGAATGTCCTTGAAGGATCAGAAAGACATTTGGGGTCGATTTGTGCAATGTACTTGAAGAAATTAGAATTAATGGTATTTAATATGGAATAATGGACTTTTATGAAATAATTTGATAAAAATATTTCTATCGAGGTACGTTGGCATGCTATGTAATTGCGACAAACTTGGGATACTTGAGAATGTCCTTGAAGGATCAGAAAGACATTTGGGGTCGATTTGTGCAATGTACTTGAAGAAATTCGAATTAATTGTATTTAATATGGAATAATTGACTTTTTATGAAATAATTTGATAAAAATATTTCTATCGAGGTACGTTGGCATGCTATGTAATTGCGACAAACTTGGGATACTTGAGAATGTCCTTGAAGGATCAGAAAGACATTTGGGGTCGATTTGTGCAATGTACTTGAAGAAATTCGAATTAATTGTATTTAATATGGAATAATTGACTTTTATGAAATAATTTGATAAAAAATATTTCTATCGAGGTACGTTGGCATGCTATGTAATTGCGACAAACTTGGGATACTTGAGAATGTCCTTGAAGGATCAGAAGGACATTTGGGGTCGATTTGTGCAATGTACTTGAAGAAATTCGAATTAATTGTATTTAATATGGAATAATTGACTTTTTATGAAATAATTTGATAAAAAATATTTCTATCGAGGTACGTTGGCATGCTATGTAATTGCGACAAACTTGGGATACTTGAGAATGTCCTTGAAGGATCAGAAGGACATTTGGGGTCGATTTGTGCAATGTACTTGAAGAAATTCGAATTAATTGTATTTAATATGGAATAATTGACTTTTATTAAATAATTTGATAAAAAATATTTCTATCGAGGTACGTTGGCATGCTATGCAATTGCGACAAGCTTGGGATACTTGAGAATGTCCTTGAAGGATCAGAAAGACATTTGGGGTCGATTTGTGCAATGTACTTGAAGAAATTCGAATTAATTGTATTTAATATGGACTCCTTCGCCTTTTATGAAATAATTTGATAAAAAATATTTCTATCGAGGTACGTTGGCATGCTATGTAATTGCGACAAACTTGGGATACTTGAGAATGTCCTTGAAGGATCAGAAAGACATTTGGGGTCGATTTGTGCAATGTACTTGAAGAAATTCGAATTAATTGTATTTAATATGGAATAATTGACTTTTTATGAAATAATTTGATAAAAATATTTCTATCGAGGTACGTTGGCATGCTATGTAATTGCGACAAACTTGGGATACTTGAGAATGTCCTTGAAGGATCAGAAAGACATTTGGGGTCGATTTGTGCAATGTACTTGAAGAAATTCGAATTAATTGTATTTAATATGGAATAATTGACTTTTATGAAATAATTTGATAAAAATATTTCTATCGAGGTACGTTGGCATGCTATGTAATTGCGACAAACTTGGGATACTTGAGAATGTCCTTGAAGGATCAGAAAGACATTTGGGGTCGATTTGTGCAATGTACTTGAAGAAATTCGAATTAATTGTATTTAATATGGAATAATTGACTTTTTATGAAATAATTTGATAAAAAATATTTCTATCGAGGTACGTTGGCATGCTATGTAATTGCGACAAACTTGGGATACTTGAGAATGTCCTTGAAGGATCAGAAAGACATTTGGGGTCGATTTGTGCAATGTACTTGAAGAAATTCGAATTAATTGTATTTAATATGGAATAATTGACTTTTTATGAAATAATTTGTTAAAAATATTTCTATCGAGGTACGTTGGCATGCTATGTAATTGCGACAAACTTGGGATACTTGAGAATGTCCTTGAAGGATCAGAAAGACATTTGGGGTCGATTTGTGCAATGTACTTGAAGAAATTCGAATTAATTGTATTTAATATGGAATAATTGACTTTTATGAAATAATTTGATAAAAATATTTCTATCGAGGTACGTTGGCATGCGATGCAATTGCGACAAACTTGGGATACCTGAGAATGTCCTTGAAGGATCAGAAAGACATTTGGGGTCGATTTGTGCAATGTACTTGAAGAAATTCGAATTAATTGTATTTAATATGGAATAATTGACTTTTTATGAAATAATTTGAAAAAAAATATTTCTATCGAGGTACGTTGGCATGCTATGCAATTGCGACAAACTTGGGATACCTGAGAATGTCCTTGAAGGATCAGAAAGACATTTGGGGTCGATTTGTGCAATGTACTTGAAGAAATTCGAATTAATTGTATTTAATATGGAATAATTGACTTTTTATGAAATAATTTGATAAAAATATTTCTATCGAGGTACGTTGGCATGCTATGTAATTGCGACAAGCTTGGGATACTTGAGAATGTCCTTGAAGGATCAGAAGGACATTTGGGGTCGATTTGTGTAATGTACTTGAAGAAATTCGAATTAATTGTAGTTAACATGGAATAATTGACTTTTAGGAAAGAATTTGATAAAAAATATTTCTATCGAGGTACGTTGGCATGCTATGTAATTGCGACAAACTTGGGATACTTGAGAATGTCCTTGAAGGATCAGAAAGACATTTAGGGTCGATTTGTGCAATGTACTTGAAGAAATTCGAATTAATTGTATTTAATATGGAATAATTGACTTTTTATGAAATAATTTGATAAAAATATTTCTATCGAGGTACGTTGGCATGCTATGTAATTGCGACAAACTTGGGATACTTGAGAATGTCCTTGAAGGATCAGAAAGACATTTGGGGTCGATTTGTGCAATGTACTTGAAGAAATTCGAATTAATTGTATTTAATATGGAATAATTGACTTTTTATGAAATAATTTGATAAAAATATTTCTATCGAGGTACGTTGGCATGCTATGTAATTGCGACAAACTTGGGATACTTGAGAATGTCCTTGAAGGATCAGAAAGACATTTGGGGTCGATTTGTGCAATGTACTTGAAGAAATTCGAATTAATTGTATTTAATATGGAATAATTGACTTTTTATTAAATAATTTGATAGAAAATATTTCTATCGAGGTACGTTGGCATGCTATGCAATTGCGACAAACTTGGGATACTTGAGAATGTCCTTGAAGGATCAGAAAGACATTTGGGGTCGATTTGTGCAATGTACTTGAAGAAATTCGAATTAATTGTATTTAATATGGAATAATTGACTTTTTATGAAATAATTTGATAAAAAATATTTCTATCGAGGTACGTTGGCATGCTATGTAATTGCGACAAACTTGGGATACTTGAGAATGTCCTTGAAGGATCAGAAAGACATTTGGGGTCGATTTGTGCAATGTACTTGAAGAAATTCGAATTAATTGTATTTAATATGGAATAATTGACTTTTATGAAATAATTTGATAAAAAATATTTCTATCGAGGTACGTTGGCATGCTATGTAATTGCGACAAACTTGGGATACTTGAGAATGTCCTTGAAGGATCAGAAGGACATTTGGGGTCGATTTGTGCAATGTACTTGAAGAAATTCGAATTAATTGTATTTAATATGGAATAATTGACTTTCCATTAAATAATTTGATAAAAAATATTTCTATCGAGGTACGTTGGCATGCTATGCAATTGCGACAAACTTGGGATACTTGAGAATGTCCTTGAAGGATCAGAAAGACATTTGGGGTCGATTTGTGCAATGTACTTGAAGAAATTCGAATTAATTGTATTTAATATGGAATAATTGACTTTTTATTAAATAATTTGATAAAAAATATTTCTATCGAGGTACGTTGGCATGCTATGCAATTGCGACAAACTTGGGATACTTGAGAATGTCCTTGAAGGATCAGAAAGACATTTGGGGTCGATTTGTGCAATGTACTTGAAGAAATTCGAATTAATTGTATTTAATATGGAATAATTGACTTTTTATGAAATAATTTGATAAAAAATATTTCTATCGAGGTACGTTGGCATGCTATGCAATTGCGACAAACTTGGGATACTTGAGAATGTCCTTGAAGGATCAGAAGGACATTTGGGGTCGATTTGTGCAATGTACTTGAAGAAATTCGAATTAATTGTATTTAATATGGAATAATTGACTTTTTATTAAATAATTTGATAAAAAATATTTCTATCGAGGTACGTTGGCATGCTATGCAATTGCGACAAACTTGGGATACTTGAAAATGTCCTTGAAGGATCAGAAGGACATTTGGGGTCGATTTGTGCAATGTACTTGAAGAAATTCGATTTAATTGTATTTAATATGGAATAATTGACTTTTTATGAAATAATTTGTTAAAAAATATTTCTATCGAGGTACGTTGGCATGCTATGCAATTGCAACAAACTTGGGATACTTGAAAATCTCCTTTAAGGATCAGAAAAATATTTTGGGGCGTTTTGTGCAATTTACTGGAAGAAATTCGAATTAAGTGTATTTAATATGGAATAATTGGCTGTTTATGAAATAATTTGATAAAAATATTTCTATCGAGGTACGTTGGCATGCTATGTAATTGCGACAAACTTGGGATACTTGAGAATGTCCTTGAAGGATCAGAAAGACATTTGGGGTCGATTTGTGCAATGTACTTGAAGAAATTCGAATTAATTGTATTTAATATGGAATAATTGACTTTTATGAAATAATTTGATAAAAATATTTCTATCGAGGTACGTTGGCATGCTATGTAATTGCGACAAACTTGGGATACTTGAGAATGTCCTTGAAGGATCAGAAGGACATTTGGGGTCGATTTGTGCAATGTACTTGAAGAAATTCGAATTAATTGTATTTAATATGGAATAATTGACTTTTATGAAATAATTTGATAAAAATATTTCTATCGAGGTACGTTGGCATGCTATCTAATTGCGACAAACTTGGGATACTTGAGAATGTCCTTGAAGGATCAGAAGGACATTTGGGGTCGATTTGTGCAATGTACTTGAAGAAATTCGAATTAATTGTATTTAATATGGAATAATTGACTTTTTATTAAATAATTTGATAAAAAATATTTCTATCGAGGTACGTTGGCATGCTATGCAATTGCGACAAACTTGGGATACTTGAGAATGTCCTTGAAGGATCAGAAGGACATTTGGGGTCGATTTGTGCAATGTACTTGAAGAAATTCGAATTAATTGTATTTAATATGGAATAATTGACTTTTTATTAAATAATTTGATAAAAAATATTTCTATCGAGGTACGTTGGCATGCTATGCAATTGCGACAAACTTGGGATACTTGAGAATGTCCTTGAAGGATCAGAAAGACATTTGGGGTCGATTTGTGCAATGTACTTGAAGAAATTCGAATTAATTGTATTTAATATGGAATAATTGACTTCTTATGAAATAATTTGATAAAAATATTTCTATCGAGGTACGTTGGCATGCTATGTAATTGCGACAAACTTGGGATACTTGAGAATGTCCTTGAAGGATCAGAAAGACATTTGGGGTCGATTTGTGCAATGTACTTGAAGAAATTCGAATTAATTGTATTTAATATGGAATAATTGACTTTTTATGAAATAATTTGATAAAAATATTTCTATCGAGGTACGTTGGCATGCTATGTAATTGCGACAAACTTGGGATACTTGAGAATGTCCTTGAAGGATCAGAAAGACATTTGGGGTCGATTTGTGCAATGTACTTGAAGAAATTCGAATTAATTGTATTTAATATGGAATAATTGACTTTTTATGAAATAATTTGATAAAAATATTTCTATCGAGGTACGTTGGCATGCTATGTAATTGCGACAAACTTGGGATACTTGAGAATGTCCTTGAAGGATCAGAAGGACATTTGGGGTCGATTTGTGCAATGTACTTGAAGAAATTCGAATTAATTGTATTTAATATGGAATAATTGACTTTTATGAAATAATTTGATAAAAATATTTCTATCGAGGTACGTTGGCATGCTATGTAATTGCGACAAACTTGGGATACTTGAGAATGTCCTTGAAGGATCAGAAAGACATTTGGGGTCGATTTGTGCAATGTACTTGAAGAAATTCGAATTAATTGTATTTAAAATGACACAATTGACCTTCACGAAATAATTTGATAAAAAATATTTCTATCGAGGTACGTTGGCATGCTATGTAATTGCGACAAACTTGGGATACTTGAGAATGTCCTTGAAGGATCAGAAAGACATTTGGGGTCGATTTGTGCAATGTACTTGAAGAAATTCGAATTAATTGTATTTAATATGGAATAATTGACTTTTTATTAAATAATTTGTTAAAAAATATTTCTATCGAGGTACGTTGGCATGCTATGCAATTGCAACAAACTTGGGATACTTGAAAATGTCCTTGAAGGATCAGAAGGACATTTGGGGTCGATTTGTGTAATGTACTTGAAGAAATTCGAATTAATTGTATTTAACATGGAATAATTGATATTTTATTAAATAATTTGATAAAAAATATTTCTATCGAGGTACGTTGGCATGCTATGCAATTGCGACAAACTTGGGATACCTGAGAATGTCCTTGAAGGATCAGAAAGACATTTGGGGTCGATTTGTGCAATGTACTTGAAGAAATTCGAATTAATTGTATTTAATATGGAATAATTGACTTTTTATTAAATAATTTGATAAAAAATATTTCTATCGAGGTACGTTGGCATGCTATGCAATTGCGACAAACTTGGGATACCTGAGAATGTCCTTGAAGGATCAGAAAGACATTTGGGGTCGATTTGTGCAATGTACTTGAAGAAATTCGAATTAATTGTATTTAATATGGAATAATTGACTTTTTATTAAATAATTTGATAAAAAATATTTCTATCGAGGTACGTTGGCATGCTATGCAATTGCGACAAACTTGGGATACTTGAGAATGTCCTTGAAGGATCAGAAGGACATTTGGGGTCGATTTGTGCAATGTACTTGAAGAAATTCGAATTAATTGTATTTAATATGGAATAATTGACTTTTTATGAAATAATTTGATAAAAAATATTTCTATCGAGGTACGTTGGCATGCTATGCAATTGCGACAAACTTGGGATACTTGAGAATGTCCTTGAAGGATCAGAAGGACATTTGGGGTCGATTTGTGCAATGTACTTGAAGAAATTCGAATTAATTGTATTTAATATGGAATAATTGACTTTTTATTAAATAATTTAATAAAAAATATTACTATCGAGGTACGTTGGCATGCTATGCAATTGCGACAAACTTGGGATACCTGAGAATGTCCTTGAAGGATCAGAAAGACATTTGGGGTCGATTTGTGCAATGTACTTGAAGAAATTCGAATTAATTGTATTTAATATGGAATAATTGACTTTTTATTAAATAATTTGATAAAAAATATTTCTATCGAGGTACGTTGGCATGCTATGCAATTGCGACAAATTTGGGATACTTGAGAATGTCCTTGAAGGATCAGAAAGACATTTGGGGTCGATTTGTGCAATGTACTTGAAGAAATTCGAATTAATTGTATTTAATATGGAATAATTGACTTTTTATTAAATAATTTGATAAAAAATATTACTATCGAGGTACGTTGGCATGCTATGCAATTGCGACAAACTTGGGATACATGAGAATGTCCTTGAAGGATCAGAAGGACATTTGGGGTCGATTTGTGTAATGTACTTGAAGAAATTCGAATTAATTGTATTTAATATGGAATAATTGACTTTTTATTAAATAATTTGATAAAAAATATTACTATCGAGGTACGTTGGCATGCTATGCAATTGCGACAAACTTGGGATACATGAGAATGTCCTTGAAGGATCAGAAGGACATTTGGGGTCGATTTGTGTAATGTACTTGAAGAAATTCGAATTAATTGTATTTAATATGGAATAATTGACTTTTTATTAAATAATTTGATAAAAAATATTTCTATCGAGGTACGTTGGCATGCTATGCAATTGCGACAAATTTGGGATACTTGAGAATGTCCTTGAAGGATCAGAAAGACATTTGGGGTCGATTTGTGCAATGTACTTGAAGAAATTCGAATTAATTGTATTTAATATGGAATAATTGACTTTTTATTAAATAATTTGATAAAAAATATTTCTATCGAGGTACGTTGGCATGCTATGCAATTGCGACAAACTTGGGATACTTGAGAATGTCCTTGAAGGATCAGAAGGACATTTGGGGTCGATTTGTGCAATGTACCTAATTGATACGTATTTTTGAATTATATTTGTATATCTTAGCGGTTTCTAATTTCGTTTTGAATTTAAAATTGTTGGAAATGCATTTTATACAATATCTGCGCGTTTTGTATATTGCCTACTTTGAGGCGTAAACTCTTATTTATGTTTTGGTGTGTATTTAGGAGTTTTCTAATGTATTCATATGATTTTTAGCCCGAAATCACGCTTTTTAGTATAAAACTGCCAATATTCAACTTAAGTATAAAGTTTTATATATGTTTCCGGCCTAGAATTTTTCAAGGAATCCGATTCCGCAAAGTTATTTAACATATAAAGCGTTTTGAAAAGTTTAGTATAAGAAAGTATGGGAAATTTTGAGGTACGTTGAAAAACAAATATAGTTCCGGAAGGTACGTACTTGGTACATTACATTGGCGACAAAATTGGGAATTTTTACGAAGATTTTCGAAAAATCGACCGTCTATTCAGCAGGCCACCGATTTTCTAGGAAATATTGAGGTACGTTCAAAATCCCCGGAGGTACGCATAGGTACGCATTTGGTACATCAACTTAGAGGTATTTATTTTCAATTTTATGATAAGTGGCCTGCCAGCTAGACGGACATTCCTTTGAGGGCTACATGTTTATATGGAAAACATAATTGTAAATGACTTGTGAAACAAGTTATTAGCAAATTAGTCCCATGACATCTAAATTACATTTCCCAGAGAAAGTGATTCAGCACCCTCGTTTTAGTGCAAATTTCAAATTTTCAACTCGATAATATCCTCTCGGCAAACAGCGCAGTGCCAAAAAACAGATAGGCGCATGCGTGTATGACGACGAGCATTCTTACTCGCTTCATACTCGCTATCATATAAATTAATTAATAAGGAGAATTGCTTGACTTACCTCCGTCTGGGTCGGTATGTAGGGACAGCAAACCCTGCGTTGGTCGTTGTTGACGATCTCCCGCGTAGCGTAACCGGACACCACGCACGCCGCAAATCCGTTACCTATAAGATAGCTGCACAGAAGGGTGGCCAATTCGAAGCTGTTTGCCTTGCGACGCTTGAGAATGGTGCTCGGTGAGAGAAGACGAGTTGGCTAAGCACAAGGAGAAACAAAGAATATGCAAATCACATTAAAATGGTGAATATGTGGATGCTACGAAGTCGAAAGTATGAAAGATATTTTAAAATATATAAACATTGCTCAATATTTGACGCAGAATGCAATAGGTAATGGAAAACAAATCATTTACAAATCATATACGAATCCCGCTCAAGAAGATATTTCTTGATTTACTTACATCGTTAATTGTGTGTAGAGCAAGCAAAAGCTTAAGTTTACTGTTGTAATGAAATTACATTACAGTGAATCAGAAAGAACACAAGTACAACGCAACGCCGTGCATTTCCAGTTTCTCCCACGGTATATCGTTACACCCAGGATCTATTCTTAATTTCATTACACATACCCAAATTAAAAGCATCATGTAGAGCCGCGATCAACATTCTGATGTTGACTAAATACCGTTTAAATAGGATTATTTGCATATTACACATCCGAACTCTCGCGAACCCAAACTCACTCTCGACAGAATCCCCTTTGGTGAACTTTTTTTCGCTCTACGAGGACTGCCACTTTCACCCAACTATGCAAACAAGCGTTTTGATTTCTGCTGTCGTGCTGCCACCATGAATGGAACGGTACGGATGCTAATTTTGGTTGTAGATACAAATTTCACACTTCCCGCCCGTACGCAATCGGAGAACTGGGTGTGATTTCCCGAACTCAAGCTCGAGTTGCCAAAAAGGCTCACCGCACAAACCTTCCAGCAGATGCCTTTCATTTTCGCACTCCCGACAGTCATCCTCATCATCGTCGTTGTAGCAGCAGCAACCGTATACGACGAGCTTCCCTCGTGGCGATGAGGTTCGCAAAGCGCGCGCGAATCTCACTCCACTCTGCCCGCCACCCCTTTTGCACAGCCCAATAATGCTTTGGCTATCCCAAGCGGAGTGATGTCTGCCAGAGACCGTTTAGCACCCGTTCCATTCCGTTGGGTAATTCCGGGAAGTACATGATACCATTATATGGGCTCGCGTATTATTTGACTAATTTATTCATAATTCCCGTTGGCTCGATGGTTCATGTAGGCATTTAGGCAACAGTCGGTATGCAAATATCCTTACTGCACAGGTTACTATATTGGCGAAGGGTACATATTTGCAGTGCCCATTTCACACTCAATTACCGGAGTCGTAGTTGATCTAATTTTGAATAATCTGCTATCGGTTTCCTTAATGAAACGTATTTAGGAAATGTATCGTTCCATTTTAGACCTAAAACTGTTTCAGCATATTCGTTTGCGGTTTTATTCGCGATTGTAGCCAAAGTGGCAAGATGTAAAGTCATTTGGGGGCATTCATATTTGTCGCCTGCTGTTTGGTCGTATTTTTCCCTTGCATTATGTGAAGTGAGAAATAAGAAGTATGAGAAAATCAAACAGTAAGAAATGGGAAATAGGAGGTGAAAAGTGATACGTGAGAAGTTAGAAATGGGTACTGAGAAGTAAGAAGCATAGAAGGAGAAGGAGCACAATATAAAAACAAACAGAAATAACAAAGAAAGCAGTAGGAAGGAAGAAACAAATATAAACAAAATCCTGGTAAAAGCATTCTTTGGTAATATTGTCTTTCTCGTATGTAATAAAAATTGTTTTTTGGTCAAAACTTCTAAGCCAACTTCCGGCCAAAGAAGGAAGAAACTAGAAGGGAGATAAGTGAAGAAAGACAGAACAAGATAAAAAGAAGAAGGTAGAAAGAAGGAAACAGAACAAGCCGAACAGAACAATGTAGATTTTCTTTGAATATGATATCATATTTCATATTAACAGAAAAAACATGATTTTTTATGCATCTTTTCATTCATATTGCAATATAAATGTTTTCAAAAGGAGATAATAGTCTTAACCTTTTGTGAGTCTGAAATGTAGCGCAAAGCAATGTTGGAAACACTTAATTTGTTGAACCAAATTTTAAGATTGATTTTCTAAAATGGGCATATATACGGAAAATAATGAAACATCATGCATTTTACCTGTTCGTGTTTGATGTAATCTAAATAAGGACAGATGCTAAGCTTCTATAGAACCAGCTAAACAAAAAGCATATTTTGTCATATTTGGTGTCCTTGGTTAACACAAATTCCAAAACGCTCTTCGAATTTTTTGCTTACTTTTTTCTCACCAAGCTAATACATTTGCCATGATTTATGCCTCCACTGACTGACGAAAAACGATATGATTCGTGGAGGCAACAACGTTCCACACTGTACCCAATTGGAAGTGAAAGAAAGATGTAGGATCTGGATCTGCAAGAAAATCCGCTCGATGCGAAGGACCGACGGATTGGTTCGGCACGGTTAAATAAGAAAGGAGTGCAGCAGTAGGTTGTTCAATTTCTAATTTATTTCAAACAACCTCTATCGCACTTGAGACGCCCGGTTCAACAGTCCCAGAGCGAATATTTTCCGCTGGAAAAGGTACACCATTTGCCAATTTCATCATAGTTTCACGTACGTTGAGATTTCTTCTTTGATTGATTTCTGCCCGGCTGGTATGGGACTGTAACACGGTTTTTGTTCTTTTGGCTGGATACCTACTTTTGCCGATAGAGAGCAGCAAATCCACAAATTGTGTCCTCTTCTAAATTCTACCCTCGAAAAGCATATTGCGAAACATGTGGGGAGTCAAGAAAATTGATTGAAAATTGTACGAACCATTGCGTTGATGAATGAGAAGAAATTGAACGATGATGCCGAAATTGGAGGTGGCAAAAGGTCACGTTTGAATATTGTTTCTTTCAGAGTAGTAGCTGATTGAAGGTTTCTCATGCATTTAGGCAATGATAAGTGGTTTTGCCGGTAAGTTGGCAATTTATTTCTATATTCTTCTACATTATATGCGTCCAATTGACAATACGACATAAAGAAATCAACCATGCAACTTTTTCCCGATCTTTTGCATAGAAAAGAAATTAGCTCAGAATTAGTTTAAGACCATCCTCTTGACACTTTGGCAGGAAAATTCCTCCGGTTTTGTAAAAAAAATGGATTGCAATTTGTCTTAGAACTAGCTTGCTTGGGGAAGATCCATTAATTACGTAACGCAAAAAATTATCATTTCCAACCCCCCCTCCCCCCCATGTCACACTTTTTGTATGAAAAATAAAAAAAAAAAATGTGTGGATTGTCACACTCCGGAAACCCCCCTCCCCCCTCTGAGCGTTACGTAATTTATGGATGCTCCCTTGTGAACTTTTATGATAAGAAGTTGAAGACAAGCATCACAGAATCCAAAGCTAAATTCACCCACGTTTTCAAGGATGCACCACTTATTACGAAGGCAGCGGACAACTTTTGTTTCTAGGCTGTGTCTCATTAGGACAATTAAATTTAAAAGTTAGAAAACCTTCTGGGCATAAGACCAATAAGATAGACAAGGGTTATTCGATGATCATTGAAATGTCACTTATTCCGATTCCGAGATGCTTGTCCTTAAGGATCTTGATTAAAACACCATAACCATAAGAAGAATCTATCTATCTAGATAGAATTTTTATAACGTATTTTTAAGAGTATTCGGATGAGACTGACTGGTAGTTCAGTTTGCAAAGGCCAAATCAAAAGACAAACAGACATAACACACCAAACATTCCATCAGGAAAATTCATAAGGATTTTTTTATGAATTCCATTAGAAATTGGTTCGAAAGTTCCTGCGTCAATTGATTTAGGTATTTTCCAATTAATTGCACCAGTATTTATGTCATTCGAAACGTTTTTTTATCTTTATTAAGAAGATTTTCAGCCCTAGGCTGGCTCGTTTCCTAAATTTGAAACTCTAGGAGGAGATGCTTAGAATTCCTTCAAATTTCTGACGAAATTTTTTGAAAAAAGTCGTGAATGAACTTCCGAAGAAATTTTCGCAATTTTCTTGGAATCCCTCTTTGCATTTTTAAAGGAATGGTCTGAGGAATTTCCAAAGGATGCTGCAGGAGATTTGCTGGACAGGACAGAAAGTGTGGAAAAGCGGGCATCGAGCGGCTACCTTCTATCAAAGTAGTGGCGCCACCAACGAGCTGGGAACCGGCTTTATAGTGCTGGGAAAGATGCTCCAACGCAGGTGGGAGCCAATCAATGCTAGGATGTACAAGAAGAGCAGCTTGGCGCAGCGTCTCTTGAAGATGGCTTGAGAGATATTCGATCCGCTATTGGTAGCACCGCAACCACTGCCTTGGCACGGTGCCCCTGGATCAGAGAAACGACTGGTATGACGGCGAATGTGAGCAGTTAGTAGAAGAGAAGAATGCAGCAAGGGCGAGATTGCTGCAGCACCGCACGAGGCACGATATAAACAGGCGCGGAACAAACAAAACTCGATTTTCCGGAGCAGAAAGCGTCAGCAGGAAGATCGAGGCCGTGAAGAGACGGAGCAACTGTACCGCGCTAATGACACACGAAAGTTCTATGAGATGTTGAACCGTTCACGTAAGGGCCACGTGCCACAGCCTGATATGTGTAAGGACATAAACGGGAACCTTCTTACGAACGAGCGTGAGGTGATCCAAAGGTGGAGGCAGCACTACGAAGAGCACCTGAATGGTGATGTGGCAGACGAAGATGGCGGTATGGTAATGAACCTAGGGGAACGCGCGCAGGACATAATTCTACCGGCTCCGGATCTCCAGGAAATCCAGGAGGAGATTGGCCGGCTGAAGAACAACAAAGCCCCTGGGGCTGACCAACTACCAGGAGAGCTATTTAAACACGGTGGTGAGGCACTAGCTAGAGCGCTGCACTAGGTCATTACCAAGATTTGGGAGGAGGAAGTTTTGCCGCAGGAGTGGATGGAAGGTGTCGTGTGTCCCAAGCTGGATTGTAGCAACTACCGCGCAATGACATTGCTGAACGCCGTCTATAAGGTACTCTCCCGAATTTTATGCCGTCGACTAGCAACAATTGCAAGGGGGTTCGTGGGGCAGTACCAGGCGTGTTTTATGGGCGAACGCTCCACCACGGACCAGGTGTTCGCTATTCGCCAAGTACTGCAGAAGTGCCGCGAATACAACGTGCCCACACATCATCTATTCATCGACTTCAAAGCCGCATATGATACAATCGATCGGGACCAGCTATGGCAGCTAATGCACGAAAACGGATTTCCGGATAAATTGACACGTTGATCAAGGCGACGATGGATCGGGTGATGTGCGTAGTTCGAGTTTCAGGGTCATTCTCGAGTCCCTTCGAAACCCGCGGAGGGTGACGGCAAGGTGATGGTCTTTCGTGTCTGCTATTCAACATCGCTTGGGAAGGGGTAATACGAAGTGGTACAATTTTCAATAAGTCCGTCCAGCTATTTGGCTTCGCCGACGACATAGATATTATGGCACGTAACTTTGGGAAGATGGATGAAACCTACATAGGGCTGAAGAGGGAAGCCAAGCGGATCGGAGTAGTCATCAACACGTCGAAGACGAAGTACATGATATGAAGAGGTTCAAGAGACGACAATGTGAGCCACCCACCGCGAGTTGGCATCGGTGGTGACGAAATCGAGGTGGTAGAAGAATTTGTGTACTTGGGCTCACTGGTGACTGCCGAAAATGATACCAGCAGAGAAATTCGGAGACGTATAGTGGCTGGAAATCGTACATACTTTGGACTCCGCTCCGACGCTCCGATCAAATAGAGTTCGCCGCCGTACCAAACTGACAATCTACAAGACGCTCATTAGACCGGTAGTCCTCTACGGACACGAGACCTGGACGATGCTCGTGGAGGACCAACGCGCACTCGGAGTTTTCGAAAGGAAAGTGCTGCGTACCATCCATGGTGGGGTGCAGATGGCGGACGGTACGGGGAGGAGGCGAATGAACCACGAGTTGCATCAGGAGAACCATCCATCGTTCACACCGCGAAAATCGGACGACTGCGATGGGCCGGGCACGTAGCCAGAATGTCGGACAATAACCTGGTGAAAATGGTTCTCGACAACGATCCGACGGGCACAAGAAGGCGAGGTGCGCAGCGGGCAAGGTGGATCGATCAGGTTGAATATGACTTGCGGACCCTCCGTAGACTGCGTGGTTGGCGACGTGTAGCCATGGACCGAGCCGAATGGAGAAGACTCTTATATACCGCACAGGCCACTTCGGCCTTAGTCTGAATAAATAATAATATAATAATTTTCAATTTATCGGTTCTGATTAAATATTTTTATTTAAATTTCAATCGAAATAAACGTATAACGTTACAGGCTTGCAAAAGCATTCTTCGCCTAGCAAAAATCTTTACGTACCGTCAGTAACATTCAGCCACCAAAGTGATTCTTACTGGATGGGAAAGGGCCGTTTGGCCGAATACCATTCGGCCGAATGTCATTTGGCCGAAAGGCACTAGGACGAAAGTTGTTTGGTCGAATATACCATTTGGCCGACTAGACGAATAGGCCGAGAGTTATTTGGCCGAAAGGGTCATATAGCCGAATAGGTCATTTGGCAGAATAGAACATTTGGCCGAACAGGACATTTGGCCGAATAGGTCCTTTGGCCGAAAATTCCATTTGGAAAAGGACATTTGGCCGAATAGGGCTGTTTGTGTCGTTTAGCAAGTGTTGATGCTTTCTGTCGAAGTCCGTAAAATCGTCTCAAATATCGATACGTCGATACGTGGTTAAAAATCTATCAAACCGAATAATATTGGCATTAGCAATACACACTGAAATGGTCCCAAACTCTGAACCATTTGGAAACGACAGTTTCTTATTATTCATGACGAACAACGACGGGCAAGTAACGGAGCAAGAGATCTGTGTATTAGTGGCGCAATCGTTCGGGATAACAAATAATAGTTCGATTAGAGTTAAGAAACTTGTTCCTAAATGGGAAGAATGCGATGCTATGCATCATTTCAAGTTATGCTTGATAATAAACATAAGCCCGTCTTTAATGGTGTCTCACAGTGAAAAGTGTGAAATAGGAAGTTAGAGTGATGAGTGAGAAGAAAGGCATCTCTCTTTTCGCTCTACGTAGTGAGAAGTGATAAGTGAGAAATAAAAGGTGAGAAGTGAGACGTCCCACTTCTCATTCCTCATCTCGTACTTCTCACTGTGAAAAGTGAGTAGTGAGACGTCAAACTTCTCACTTTTCACAGTGAAAAGTGAGTAGTGAGACGTCTCGCTTTTCACACCTCATTTTTCAAATGACCTATTCGGCCAAATTTCCTGTTCGGCCAAATGTCCTATTTGGCTAAATGTCCTATTCTGCCAAATGTCATTGTCGGCCAAGTGTTATATTTGGCAAAACTTCATATTCGGCCACATGTCCTATTCGGCCATGCAATCACACCATTGTTCTCATAGGTTATTGTTATTGCGCGAAGTGGTGCCCCACCAAATAACAATAGCTGGCGACACCAGTGCATATTCAAAACAGGCCTTTAGATCGTTGGTTACGCGTGTCGATCTGAAAGCACCACTTCAGGTATCTCTTGGATATCCGCGAACGGCTTTCATACGCAGATTCTGTTACAGTAAAACTTCCATGAGTCGATATTGAAGGGACCTTACATTTACAGAACAGGCCTGTAGATCATTGGTTATGCATGTAGATCTGGAGGCCTCCACTTCCGGTATTTCTTGGATAACCGCGAACGTTTCGATACACAGATTCTATCATATGTACCACAATGGGTTCATTACATTTACAAAACAGGCCTGTAGATCATTGGTTACGCGTGTAGATCCGAAGGCCTTCACTTCAGGTATTTCTTGAATAACCGCGAACGTCTTCTATACGCAGAATATGCTATATGTACCACAATGGGTACATTACATTTACAAAACAGGCCTGTAGATCATTGGTTACGCGTGTAGATCTGAAGGCCTCCACTTCCGGTATTTCTTGGATAACCGCGAACGTCTTCCATACGCCCGATTCTGTTATATGTACTCCAATTGGTACATTACATTTAAAAACAAGCCTGTAGATCATTGGTTACCAGTGTAGGTAGAATCATACTCAAATCTGAATCATCCAGGTCTTATGCACGAGCTAACTCGCTTGCGATTCTGTAGGGAGAGCATCGTGCTGAGTTTCTCAGACAAAATCGCATCGCCTCGCTCACTCACCGAAAAATGATTTCGGTATTTCTTGGATAACCGTGAACGTCTTCCATACGCAGATTCTGTTATATGTATCACAATGGATACAATACATTTACAAAACAAGCCTGTAGATCGTTGGTTACGTGTGTAGATCTGAATGCCTCCACTTCAGGTATTTCTTGGATAACCGCGAAAATCCTCCATACATATATTCTATTCTATGTTTCACAATGTTCACATATCATATTCAGAACCAGCCAATATTAATTGAATGTATGTTATTTTTTTAACACGGTATGATACCGCATGAAAAACTAATTTGGTGTACTCGTAGAAAACGCACACCAATACCAACAGATTTGTTTGACAGTAATCCATCGAATTTTAGACTGGACGAATGAAAATTCTCATGGGCGTAAACAGATTTTTATAAGACAAATTTAAAAAATTTGAAGGGTATTTTTGATAGTTGATTCTCAATAAACTATGATTTGTTCAATGCGCTAATAGTACACAATGAAAACTAGGAACTCTAAAATACGTGTTACATACAACTTAGTTAAAGTAAGTAGTTGGGCAAGAGTATAAATTAGATTTGAAAACCAAGCACTACCTACTACGACGGGAATTAGCTCACTACCCTATACATTTCTTCGCATAATTGATTGCACGTCACTATAGACGAACTGGTTAGAACCAGAATGGCGTCTCAAATGAATAAATAATAGGAACTCTGGTAACATAAAAACATGGAAAGCATGTGTAATGCCTTGATATGTTAATTAAAATCCATTATTACAAGGGTTTCAAAAAATCTTCGAGTAAGCACCCGAACAGGAAAATTAACTCAATAATACCGCCTTCTGTTATTGATACTCATCTCTGTTATGACCTAGTCTTCCATAACGAATAATAATTTGTGATGCGTTTGGTATTGAAATACCTAAGCATGTTATCCCTAAAGTATTTTGCATATTCATTTTTGGTATTATTTTTTTGGTATTTTACCTCTCATGTAAGGCTAGTTCATATCAATTTCTGTTATCGAGGTCGTCGCAGCTAACACTTGAAGAATACTAGTATCTTCGTGCTTCGGTGTCGTCATGACGATTTGGTTGCACGACGAAAGTAACTGTTGATGTCACTGATGACACTACAACTAGCATTTCGGGTTGCTACAATGACGTTTGTCAGCCCTGGGCTAAACATTAATGAAGCCTGACAACATTAAACAATTATGAAATGTATAAATGATTCGACGCGATTTCATCAATTTAGACGTGATTTGAAACATACTTCAACAGAACATTCATTTCCAGAAAAAAACAGCTGTCAGGTGAATGGAATGTTTCAGTAACTCGTGAAGTATTTTAAAAGTACACTAAGACTAGCATCAACAATTTTACGTGCACATCCTTTAATAAATCATATTTACTTAAGTTATCAAAACTCGACCCTTGCTACCCCGAAACTGCAATTACACTGTAGTAGTAACGCACCGAATCTGGAAATTCATGAAATGTAACGCAGAGTTTAAACCCTATCTTGCATTATGTAATAAGCACGGAAAACAAACTTCTTAAGAAAATTATGCGTGAAAAAATAAAAGTTATCAGATTGCATAAGAATATTAAGTTGACCCGTTTAGTGTCAACCGGTGGATACCTGTTCTGAACACTCATTTGTCCCAAGTTCCATTTCACGCAAGCCCTCCACATTAAATATATAATAATGAGAATTGACAACTCAAGATACTAAAGATCATGAGTAAAATGAAGGTAGGCATAATTTCTAGGGATCAACCACCACCATTTTATAAATAATGAATTATAATAGAGCAAAAAATGCGTTTCCAATTTTCTGTTTTCCCAAATGCCCTCATGTAAAATGTACGATATTTACGTCGAGCTTTCACTATTTGATAGGGGAAGAGTTCCAAAAACGCCCCCGGGGTAAAACGCCTTTTGGGTATTCCATCATATTTACCGTATTTGGCATGGCCGTAACGTAATTAGACCTAAAATGATGTAGGTTAGGCAAAACAAGTGTCAAAATAAAAGATAGGAAGGTTGGAAAAACCGAAATTTTCCACATTTTGATGAAACATCTAATATTTCGGCGAGGCAAAACGCCCTAGGCGAACTAACCTACAATGTACTACGCGTCTCCACGCAGTATCTATACCAGAATGCTGATTCGCCAACGCGTGATGCGTTCTTCTCAAAGAGCTGCCAGCTTGAAGGCGTTTTGCCTCATGAGTTCTCCGGCAACGAAACATCACCATTTTTTTTAATGTGTTTTTTTTATATTATCAAGATGATTGAGATTTTCTACAATTTTTGAATGGCATCAACTAGCTACATTGTTGTACTGTTACATGAGGTAAACATACCCATGAAAATCGTTACAACTAAGACATTAAAGAAGTCTTTGCTTAGCTAGGGCATATTGCCCTTATTTCCCTTACATATAAATACGTTGGTCAGTGACAACAAAGGAAGACCGTGCTAGAGGGGGCTGGCTGACTAATTACTACAAAAGGATATTTGAATTCTACACAGAAAGCGTCAGAAATAGAAATGAAAAATAGATAAATAAGTTGAAAACAAAAATCCACAAGTATATTAACATACCCACTTCTCAAACCTAACCAACTCACTATTAAAAGTCCGGATTATATGATACAAAGAAGGTGAAAGAAAAACAAACAGAAGAATCTTCGGCAAACACTTTCTACATCCATACAAAGTCAGCTGATGTCTATGGCATTGCAACGACACTAGAGTATCAGTATTGTCTCTCTATGCTGCCACGTGGTCTTCGTGGAGAATAGCTTCTTTAGCTCTGGAAAATAATGCCATCATTTCAATGGTTCATAACACCACTGCTGGGGGTGGTTGGGAGCCGTGTAGAATGGAAGCGCAAGGATGATAAAAATGCCAGGAAAAACTTTTGTGAATGAATTTGTAAAAATTTGCGGTGTGTTTGTATACTCTCGCCGGATTCTACTACGAACTGACATACAATGAGAGAGCAAAAGCTTTATTGCTGATGCTTTGGTAGACAAGTCTTCGAAGGAAGTAGTGCTGTGGGATGAGGTTGAAGGTTGGGAATGTTGTGAAAAATAGGAAGACTGAGAGGGCACAAAATACATAAAAATGCAAGGGAGGACGCCATGGTTCCCATTCGAGCCAACACGTCTGGATCAGCCGACAGCCGATATGTACGGAACAGCTTGCGAAAAAGAATTCTCCCCCAAACACACTGTGATATAATTTTATTTCCATTTTTATATTTATTTTTATTTTATCTCCTCTTAACACATCATTTTCCGACTGTCGGCACTCGCTCCTTTGCTTAGACACTTGCTGAGAATTTCAGCTCTTGCCTTCGTTCAACGAGCACTTCTCTCTGAATGTTATTGCTTTTATATTAAATTCATACTCCCATATACCTAAGTACACAACCGTAAAAACCTGTGGAATCATCTGACCTCCCTCGTCTGCCGTACTGGAGCACGCGGGAGAACAACCAAATAATAATAAAAAAGAACCGTGCCGAGGTTATGTTTCGGTTTCATTCACAAAAATCATTTTACTATCAAGGCGACGAGTACGGCGAGTCGAACATACCTTTTAGCTAAGCACTCGGTGGCGGTGGCGGAATAAGCTGAGGCTGCAGTGATTGCTGGTTCTTTGCCATTTATTGGCATCAAGGATCAGGTGCACCGGTTTCGGCCGAGTTGTAATACATTTAGCACCTCGTAAAAAGTTGCAGCACGCGTCGCCGTCCTCGCGGGTACGGTTATGCTGCCCGGAAAATGCTGCTCGGGTGAGAAATTTATGACGGTTAACGTTGCCTGTTAGTAGCTCTACGATGGGGACGCTGGCTGACGATGGGCTTCCCGGAGACGAACAAGTAAAAAGGTAGTAACAATTACAGAAAGTGAGTGTATCGTGCGACAAGTGGACCTATAGGGCTCATGATTGTTATAGAACGAGGTAAAGCTTGACCAGTAAATAACGTGAATTTGCTTTTTTATTTTTATGAGTACACGGTCTTCTGACGTATGGCAAAAGGAAAATTAAGGGCGATGATCAGTGTTTCTCCGTGGATATTGTTATGACGCAAATCAAAATGCGATGATGGCTGGTATTTGGGGGCCTGGACGGTTTTTTGAATGCTTAGGAAGGGGTGCTTCTTGCTCTATGATCTAAACTTTTTGTTCATTTCTACAATCGCTTAAAAACACGCGGATGAATCCATCGTGATGGTGCCTTTTTCGTGTATTATTGAAATGTAAGAAACTCAACGAATAATCTGCATTATTTAACTTCTTTATTTTTTTTTAATAAAACAGTAATGGTGATAATCGGTTATTAAAATTTTGTTTTACAGATAACCGATGTTTTGGAACGATCGTGCCAAGTTTATTATTCATCCTAATATTTCTCATTATCACTCAAAAGAGTTCTCTACACGTCATTTCGTCATTGTCCAGTTCTCTCATTTGACAGACATAATCAACATTCACTTATCCACTTAATCTTCAGGGCGCTCAATCAGATCAGTAAATCAGTAAAAGGATTAAATTGCCATTCCGCGATGTGGTTACAATTCTTCGATATGTTGCCAACCCGACAGCGCATCGTTCCCGTTGCTAGGAGTGGGACTGCAAGCACCATTACAACATTTGGCTGGCGCCTTGTAAAGCCCTTTAACTGCATCGCAATCGATGCCAAACGCAACACGCATCGAAAAACAAACAAGACTTGTCGCAGTACTGTTGGCTGGTAACCAGCCGTTGGAAATGGCGCTTGTTTGACCGGCCGGCATCAAGCGCGAGGTTGTGTCCTCGTGGTCGCGCCAAACTGAAGGCCAAAGACGCCTTGTAATTGGTCTGCATCGGACAAAATGCATGTTGTTACAGTGGTAGGCCAAATTGAAACACAATAAGATAGGCAACTGTGCATTTTCTCTTTCATATTGAGTCTTCCAAAAATGATTTATATACACAGTCGCCTCTCCACTAAGCATATGCGGTATTTCGAAAAATTTCGTTTTAGGGCATTCGAAACGAAATTTCGCGGAATTCCGCGGAATTTGAGTATGGCGAAACCTGTTTTTCTGATTTCGTTCCGTATCGTTAAATTTCAAAAATTTCGACTGAAAAATCTTTCTTTTAACGAAATTAAACGGAATTTCGCGGAATTTCGAAATTAATTTTTAACAATTCAAAAAAAAAATTTAAAAAAAATCGGCTGCGCCGCTGAATAAAACCATTCAAATTCTACTCAATATTTTATACATATAAATTCTTTCACTAAATCTCACTACGTAATACAATTCTTCAACAGAAACGCATTTAGCTTTCAATTTGTTAATTTAAATAAGATTGTTCAGTGAAGTAAAATAATTTGTAGATCTCATCGTTTGGTATGCTATATTTTTATTTAAATTAACTGATTTGTGTGTAAAATATGTAATGTATTATGAGGCGCTTGTTCGATTTCTGCTCTTCTAGTTGTAGAAACTCTTCGATAAGCGAAATAATCCTCACTGGACTACTGAGTATTGTCCGTTTCCGTTGTCTTTTGAAAGTATTCAGTTTAAACAATCATTGTTTGAAAACAATGAAATGGAGATGGTGACGTTTCAGAAGTTTTCCTGATTTAGTAGATTGTTAGATATTTGCAGATTTAAGAATGCTCCAGATTTGAGACATTCTCTGGTATCTCATTTATTTCGGATTCTGTAACTGATTCATATCTTTCCGATTGAGATCATTGTCATGACCTAAACTTCTACCTTTTTTTTCTTTGCTTTTAAACTTCTACCTTCAGATATTTTTGATTCCTTACATTATGGAAATCTATAATTTTCTCACATTTTCTAGATCCTTCAGATCCAGATTATTCAATTGTTTCAAAATTGTACCGATTTTCTGTCACAATCGGTACGGTGCGTTTACCGTAGGGCAGTTTGCTGTTGGTTTGGACGTGCTGCTGCTTTTAACAATTAATATTTAGCAATAATCGGAAAGGTCTGCGTTCGAGTTGTTGGCATAAAATGAGTAATGGCCAAAATACCATTTTTTGTACAAAAAGCGCGTAAATAGTCCAGCCATTTTTTTTGCACGTATTCTCAACCAACAAGTTGCATTCAAATGAAAATCCTGTCTTATCGTTTTATATTGAAAGTAGGCTAGGTCGGACTATGGACTCAAAAGTTATGGCAAAAATACTATTTTTCCATAATACACCAGAAAATCACCGCAGGTGGATTTTTTGTGATTTTTGACTACACAGCTGCAAATAACATAAAACATAGGTTTTTTAATTGCAGATTTACTTTTTATGGTGATTCGATTATCCGGAGGATTTGATTATCCGTAGTGAAAATAAAATCGATAATCCGGATAATCGAGCCCGACCTGTATTTAGAAGATCTGTGTCAAATTAATTAGGTTACACTGGCGATCACCTTTTCAGAGCTACCGACTGAAAAGTAACAAGGCAGTCTCAATTGAATTGTTATATCATGTCCTAGCTTTAGCGCCGTAGCGTGTGGTTGGCCAGGTTGACCCCCGCCAAGAGTGCCAAGAGCGCCAGCCCTCAGAAGGGCGCCAAAGTCAATGTTTACTCTATAATAAATAAAACAGTTTCTTTACTTGAACCGCTGCCAGCGAAAGTGGTACATGTTACATTGAGTAAATTTTACAGGAGACGCTTTTTTCCAAAAATTTCAAAAATAAAATTCAAATTTGCAATTTTCTGCAACTTAACTGTACCAACGTGTTATAACTGATGTGCCTAAATGTAGTAATGAGAAATATGCGAAGTTTTTGACAAATTTCAAGTTTGGTGGAACAAAATGCACATGTACCACTATTAATGGGAACAAAATGCAACAGAAACCGAAAATCGTTGCCAGTAAAAGTGGTACATGTACATTTATAAAATTATTTTAAACGGCAGTAAACCATCTTGAAATTCAAAATTGGGTTAAAATCTGATGTGGAAACATCCATGTTGTCAAATTTTCTTTTCAATAAGCTGATTTTAGTGGGTAGAACTGTACATGTACCACTTTTCCTGGCAACGAAATTGCCATTGTGATATATACCAGAAATTAAAAAGTGCATATCTCCAGATTTAGTTGTCAAAAACCACTTTTTCGTTATTCCCTTACTAGATCTTTGCAAAAAGAAGCCGTTAGTGTAAAAAACACAAAATCGACAAAAATGGTTTATGTACCACTTTCGCTGGCACCGGTTCACTTATAGGCCTTGTAATTATCAAACCGAGTATGGGTTGGTCCAAAGATCCATGGGTGGGTTGGGTATATAGCAGAGATGTGTAATCTAGTAATCTATAGAGCAAACAAAGAATATTTTTTCATTATTTCACATCCACATGTTATATGTGTTGGTTTTAGCACAGACAAACAGACATAACAAATTGAACATTTACTCATCAAATTCATCGTCGTTCAAACACTAACGACATCTATTGATTTCAGTTAGTTGGGCAAATCAGGAACCAGATGGCGGTAGTGAGGAAACGTCAAACCAGAGCAAAAACGATGCGCGGGCCACGAGTGATCGATTGGCCAACTAATGATTATTTGAATTGACCAGTAAATCAGTGAACGATGGAAATTTTACGATTGTTATGTTTGTTTGTCTGTGGTTTTAGTTTTGACTACTATTCAGGATTCTCAGGGACTTCTGAAACCGGGTTGAAAAAGGCAATTGAATAAGAAGAAATCTGATAGTATCTTATAAAGTTGAAAATTATAATGTTTGATACCCACATTGCGATTGGCAAAGTTTTGGGCACTATTACGGCCATCGAGAGTCCTCCGGAACCGTAATGTTTCAGCAGTGAGGAATGATTAGTGAAGAAATGATTCAGTTTTTCCATGTAGGTTCCTTCAAAGGAATACATTCATAAACAAGCGATTAGCCAAATTGCGAAGGGTCCTTTTGCTCCTAGGTTTGTAGTGGTAGTGGTTTGGTTTTACGATTTGATATCAATTTGCTTGTTTAATTTAGAAAAACTCCATGTAGTCTGAATGACATTGAGTTATATCGGCGGCTGTATTGAGGAATATCAATAACTCCTAAATATTTGCTTTGTTAGCCTATTGTTGCTAGGAGAGTTTTCTTCTTTTTTAATATTAATCAAATCGAGAGTTGGATATTTTCCTTCGTCCTCCTGCTTCCGATGGCCTTCCGGCCCTCGACTAAATTGTTTCAGAGTTGGATTCTATTGACCAAACTATGTGTATAAGAGCCTCGAGACCACCAACAGCCCCAATCCAGAATAGGATTTTCCTTTATCTGAATAGATCCGATGTTGATTTCATCCACCATCCAACCACTTGATTGAAGAGGTCTAATAGTGATTCCAAGCAACTCCGAACACCGATAAACCTACCTTATTTCATTGTCCCAACTAGGTCCAGTGGCATCTAAAAACCATCCAAGGGCTTACTCCAGATGGAGATTCCGGCCTTCAACCAATCCACTTTAGTGTAACTTTTCTTCATAATTCGACTAGTTCCGGTAGCGATTCTGGCAATCTCATTTCCGAACACAGATTACAGATGCTTGCAAAAACCATAAAGGAAGTATTCTTTTAGTGCATCACGCAAAAATGATTGATTTTGAACTTCCTCCCCTCGACACCTTCGTCGCGCTATCTGTCTAAATATCTAAATGTTTATCTTTTTAATGGGATGCTTCCGACTGTTATGCTCTATTTTGTATGACTATTATCGTCTCTTTCAGTCTTATAAAGCAGCTGAAACGTTGTTACGTCTATTTTCCGACGTGTCGGTGTATATTTCACAACCTTCTTCAGGGATTTGGAGGCTATACAACAAAACGTAGCCTTATTATGAGATTCTAACTCGACTCTGTAAGTTTCCTTACATTATTTTCGTAAAAAAAGTACAACAAAATTTCAAATAATTTAAGGGTATTTTATTAAATCCTTCTTTGTGGATTTCAGGTATCTGCTGCCAATACATCTCTGAATATTGAATGCTATTTGAAGTATGTTTAAATCATTAAACATTTTTTAGGTATTGATATTCAAATTGTTCTCCAGATGTAAAATTTACGTATTTGATTTTTCTTAGTAGAAGAGGGGCGCCCAATAAACAATTCGTCAAGGGCGCTGGAAGTCCACGCTACGACTCTGCCTAGCTTTCATTTTATTGCTAAAATCAGCAAATAACCGTATTTTTTACGGAAATTTGTTCTTTATTTTGCTGAGCTGCAGAAATAACGGCTTTACAGATTCATCATGGAATTCGGAACGTTTCCGGGGCACCAGGAAATGCGAGGCAACTGTTCCACATAATCCGGGACGCTTAGCCACTGTAAGCTAATGCCTATATGCAGATAGCTTGAAAGTGTTGCTAGAGTCAGCGCATCCCACGCACCAAAGAATTTGTGAAAAAGTCATGGAACAAAAAAAGGTTTTCATCTAGCAGTCACGATTTTTGTTTATCTTCCAAGGCTAACTCCATAAAAAAAGTGATGGATGAAAAATGCCCCTCATCGTAAAAAAATTACTTTAAATTTAAAAATTAATATTTCCAACAGACCAGTGGCGTAGCCAGAAAATTGGTCTGGGGGGGGTTTTCTGAACATATTTTTTTTCGAAAAAAAAAATTTCTTCTAAAAATTTTGTCTTTGGGGGGGGTTTTATGCCCAAAACCACCCCCCTGGCTACGCCACTGCAACAGACCTTAGTAAAAAATTTGAAAAAGCCGAGTTTTGTATTGCAATCAACTGCTTAGATCTGTTGAAAAGACCATTTTGGAAAATTTTACAGATTCAATAAATCTTTATGAATTTGGTCGAAAATTTTTCTGTAGGCTTTATTAAAAATGTTTATTGAAATGGAGGGGTGGCACTTTGAATCTGTGATACTTTTCAAAATGGTGAACAGATCTAATCAATATGAAATCTGTTGGAAATATTGAGCGATATTAAGCGATGAATATTCTCACGTTGTTTATGGTGAGGGACATACTTTTGAAAATGGTGAATAGATCCAAAGTGATCTGTTACTTACCTATGTCCTTTTGTAAAATTAAGCCAGCCCTATGGCATTTCGGTAACAATTATGTAGAATGAAATCAGTAGTGATTCAGTTTCATTTCAAATGTTCGATCACTATTCTAGTTTTAATCTGGAACAAAATAGAACGAACTCGCTGGTAATGATCGATTCAAAATTAATCAATTATTACAACGATTAATCGATTAATCGAAGTAATCGATTAATTTACGACATCTCTAGTTGTCGCATCAACATTTTATTTTAGAGAAAAAAATCTACGACCTTGACTCAAAAAATATTAAACAAAATTATTTTCTCCGCGGATTTTTTTTAATCGTTTTTTTTGCATTATTTATATAATGCTAAAAAACTATTTAATAAAAATTTCGCGGAAAAAAATTAAATTTCGTTTCGTTTCGTAAAACTTTGAATTAAATGGACCCGGATTTCGTTTCGTTTCGAAGTTTCGGAAGAAAATTTGAATTTCGTTTCGCTTCGTTCCGATCCAACAGCTGCATTTCTATTTTCGTTTCGTTTCGTTTCGTCAGGAAAAATTGTGTTATCGCATACCCTTATTCTCCACATCTCGATTTTGAAAGTACCATAGATATAAGGAGAGATTGAAGAACGGGAGGAAAATTGAAAGGGTGCTAGGTATATCGAAATAAGCTATCGAAAAAAGAAAAACAACAAAACAAATGCCATTTTTTGTCTTTGATGTGTTTGTTATTATTCCAAGGTGTAGCTTAGAAATTTGAATATATCGACATAAGGAGAGAGAATCCTGAACAAAATATGACCAGAACACATCGAGATAGAGATGTATCGAGATAAGGAGGTTATTGAGGTGTAGAAAGCAAACATGTATGTAGATTGAAGGGACCGAGCAAACCATCGACATATGGAGAAATATCGAGATATAGAACATCGAAATGTAGTGAGTCGACTGTACATTGCTCTGGTTATAAGTATCAGGACAGTTAAAAAACGTAGTGTAAGTTGAAGTTGGGCTATAATTCTCGGTAAATCGCCAATACACATAAAAAGTAGAAAATCACGTCGGCTTGAAGAAATATTTTATGTTAAACTTTCCTACTTTGAATTTCTATCGTTGTTCTTTCTGTGTTTCACGTTCTACCAAAACGATTCCTACTGTCATTACCTTCCATATAATCCCAAAACCTCCCGTGGCATCTATGAAAGGTCGTAGAGTTCTCTGCATCTTTCTTAAGTAGATGTCCAACTAACCATCCTTCCCCTTCCTCAGCATTCGCAAGGACGTGGCCAGGACAGATCTCGACTATTGGAGGGTACATTGCTTCCATCTAAGAGATAGTGATTAATCCCAAATCAATATCTGTGGTAACGGATGAATGTGATGCTACTCTCATGCAATAGTCTTGGCTTGTACCACCTACGAATTTGTGCGAATTGCTCAATGCTAATGCTAATGCTAATGCTAACTATAAAATATCGAGATATCTATCCATAGATTAATCCAAATAGTTGACTCACCATATTGACTTGATCCGGTAGCGGCTCGTAAACGATGTAATCCGCAACAAAGGACGCGATGTCCTCCCATGATCCGATCAAATCGGGAAAAAGGAATATCGATGGCTTTATCGTGGTACACACAAACTTTTGAACGCCACACTCGTTCGGCAGCGCCAGGATCGGTGGTTTCCGATGCAGAAACCGTTCTTTATACTGACGTCGAAAATTCTCCGCGAACAACAACACTAGTTTTTCCTTCGTACCCAGCCGTTTGTAGGATTCCGGAAAGGAAACAATGTCTTCGAACGCAGGCGTTGGGTTCTCGGAAAAGCACGTATCGATAAGGCCAAGCTTTGCCTTCACGCCTGCCACGCTATCATTAGCAATGGACACTGAAACTTCCGGCTTTTCTGACGGATCCGGTGGATTGGATGGCGTAGACGGCGGTAGACGTAGTTCCCGGGCTAGCGCACGTTGTGAACGCAGTTTTCTCTGAAGAGCATCGGATACTTTATGCGATACGGATTCCTTGGACATTTTTTGATCCGATTGAAAGAGCTGGATGAAATCACAGTTCTTCAAACCGAATATTATAACAAACTGACACGGTGAAACGTACAACAGGCGGAAACCAAATATGCCAAACATACGCCATGAATAGTAACCATCGGTAGCATTGGAAACAAAACAAGCAATAATATGCAAGCGCATAGTTGGCGTTGGAGGGTGTTTGGTGGTTGCCGTAACATAGTGCGCATTATTTATTTTGTTTCACTCGTGGCCATAGGAAAAAAAAAAGAACTAAAAAAGCCATCTGGCTGGTTTTATTAATTTTAAGCAGCTGATTTGTCACACTGATGAATTTCTAACCCCACTGTCTGAGCATTGTTTGACTAAAAATTGTTGAACTTTAAAAAAATAGTTTTCTTTTTATATTAAGGGGATTCACTTGACGGCGTAGGTTGCTGCGTATCTTATTATAGAAATGTTTCACAATCAATCACAAGGGACATATTTCAAATCGCCTATGAAACATTTCTATAAACAGATACACAGCAAACTACGCCGTTAAGTGAATCCCCCTATTATCATTAAGGTTTCCAAGATGAATACACAGTGGTGTATTCATCTTGTTTTTGTCCAAGCAAGAGCTCAATGATATGTGACACATTCCGGCGTGACGTTACAACGTTTTGACGCACCTTTAAATGGTTTTTTGGAAAAAGCTTGTATAAAACAACAGTAAACATATGCATATTATTTACCTGGGAATTATTACATATTCTGAATCGTTATAAAATTTCGGATCGAATATGTGTAGGAAAATGGCTTTCTGGAATGCAATTTGCTGCGTGACGTTACAACGCGCGTGAATTCGTGATTTTGTACCTTGACTTAAACATGGTTAATTCTCTGCTCTGGTCGTTATTTTGAGGATAATGGATGACCCTATGGGGTAATACCTGTGCTTAAAATACGGACTAAGTTTTTTTTATTCGACATGAACATTTCGTGACGTTACAACGCGAGGTGCTCTAAAAACAGGTTTTTTAAAGCGTTGCGTTGTAACGTCACGAAAAAGTATACCACTTTGAAGTCCACTTTAACATGTGTTTTCAATCCGTAGTGTATGGTATTGCACCAAAATTAAAAAGGTATAATGTACGATAATGTATTAGGTGAAATCCTGGTTTTTGATCAATGGCACGGAACGTTTATTCCAATGCCCAAATGCGCAAACTGGAACCCATATTTTGGCTTCTTTGTATGATTCCACAGAGTAGAAACAAAAAGCTGATCGTTCGAGCATAATACTCAGTGTTTTGTCTTACGTAAAAATTTCGGCATAACTAAAATTGAATTTTTTATGATAAAATGCACTTGAAATCTAATGATAGATTTTATTACAGGCATACCTCGATAGTACGTACCCTCGATAGTGCGTACCCTCGATAGTACGTACCCTCGATTGTACGTACATTTTACCTCGATAGTACGTACACAAAAAAAAATTTTTTTCGTTCAATTTTCTGTACGGTTTTAGTAAAAAAAAAATTAATGTGCTTTGATCATGGCACATGCGGGGGTCCTTCATATGTTACGTAATAATTTCACAACTGATTTAAACACCATCATGAGCTTATAACGAATTTAGTAGCAAAACTTTGAAAAAGCTGCGTGTCATAAACGTTTGTTAGTCTTACGTAACACATATTATACTATCATTTTGAACAATTGAAGGAACATCTGAAACAGCTGAGAGATGAGGAGCGCGTCCAAGCCTTCATAAAGCGGAATATCAGCAAGAGGAATTCTTTTGGCTTGGACGCGTTCGCACACGCACTCGCGTGAGTATGTCATCGGCATGAGAGTGTTATCAGCAATAATT
Source organism: Armigeres subalbatus (assembly GCF_024139115.2). Taxonomy (NCBI): domain Eukaryota; kingdom Metazoa; phylum Arthropoda; class Insecta; order Diptera; family Culicidae; genus Armigeres; species Armigeres subalbatus. The sequence goes on from NW_026943222.1 coordinate 340,085, forward strand.
AAAATCTTATGGGTATGATTTTCTTATAGAGCAGATTAGCTATCCACTTGATTGAACAGTTATTATGTTTGTGAATTATTTTATCTATCAAGGAAATTAGTTCCAGTTCTAGAACCCTTCCTCATGCATTAGTTCACCTGATAGACCCGAAAATATTTCCCCGAGGAGTAAATTAATTCCATCATAGGAATAGTGATTCATAAAATTGAATTTTCGGCAAGATATTTTACTGTTTAATTAAGTTTCCATTAAGTTTAGTTCCATTCTATCCACTTGTCGGTAACATTTTTTTTCACAAATTAGTTAGCAATACTAAAATGGGGAAAATTTTTGATCGAAAATTTCCTCTGAGACGTCTTTCTGGGATTTCCGAAGAAGTTTATTCTGGAACAGTAGTTTCTCCCAAGGGTTCTTCCTGGGATACCTTGGTAGTTTGGTCGAAAATTCCATACATGATTTAACTTGATATTCTATCTAAACCTGCGCACCGATTGAAATTTTATCGAAAGATCATTTTAAGCCAGTGGCAATGGCGTGGTGGTGATTAGCGGCGTGAGTCAGCGTGAATCAATTTCGTGTATTACAATTTTTCCGTGATTTATCTGGATGTTCCCACAGGAATTCCTCCGAAAGTTTCTTTGGGAATTCCTACGGGAGTTGAGTTTTTCCTGATATTTCTCTGAAAGTTCCTCCAGGAATTCCTCTGGAAGTTCTTCCGGAAGTTCCTCTAGGAATTTCTCCGCGAATTTTTACGAAATTCCTCCGAACAACCATCTTAAATTATAGCCAAATATTTCTTCGTTAATCCTTCCATATATAACCTCTAAATTTCATTATTTTCTCGGTAACTTCTTCAGCAAATCACTTAAGAATTCTCATAGAAATTTCCACATCCCCTTTCCCAGAAGGATTAACCAGAAAATCATTCAGAAATTCCCATATAAACTCCTCCGGGCATTCTCTCTGGAGTTACTCCAGAAATTCCATCAAGATCTCTCCATTAATTACTTCGAGGTCTTTCTGGAAATTCTCATTGAATTTCTTCAGAAACTCACGTGAAAGTCCTTGATACTCACGCCCCGGAAATTCCTCCAAGAACTCTCCCGGAAATTAATTTTTTTTTCTTCGGGAATTCTCTGGGAAATTCCTTGCAAAATTCGTCTGCAAAATCATCTGGGTACAAAAAATATATTTCGTCAAAACCAGTGCTGGAAATAATTGCTTCACGAGTAAGAAAAGAGTCTAATTTACCAGAAATGCCATACTCGCGTGAACCTACTGCCTGCATTTTTTCTAGCGCTTGCTTTGTTCGCGAGTACGGGCAGAGCAAAGACAAAACGCAGGGCAGTATTTTTTCGCGAGAAAAAAATCACGATCACGAGTATTTGTGGTTACTTCGAATAAAATGGATAAATTTTACTTAACATAAACACAAAAACAAATGTGTTCTTGCTCGAACATCCGCGAGAATCATGTTCCGATGTTGGTTTAAGACATTTTGCAAATTAACCCGAGTGACTCGGAAAGCTCTACGAACATTTTTCGGGGTTCGCTTTTCTGTTTTCTCTGCGAGTAGCAAAACAAGTGTTTGCGAGTATTTTGCATGGCCTAATTCTTGTTTTGTGAACAAGGTTCACAGATTTCCACCACTGGTCAAAACTCTTTCGGAATTACCTACAAAAATTCCCCTTGAAATTCCTCTGAAAATTATTTAAGGGATTCGCCCGGAAGATCCTGAAGATCAAAATTTCTACGGTACTTCGTTTAAAATTTCTATAAGAAATCATCCGAGTATTTTCCGAGAATTTTTTCCAGGAACTCGCAGCAATATCTTAAAACAACAACCCCGAAAATTCTTCGAGAAACTCTCCCATTTGTTATTCCAGAAATTCCTCCATGTATTCTCTCAAAAAATCCGCCAATAATTTCCCCGGAAATTACTTCAAGTTCTTCAAGAATTATCCGGGATTTCGTTTCAGAATTCCCATAGAATTTTCTCAAATTATTCTGCAGAAATTTCATTCAAGAACTGCTCCGGTAAGTTTCTTTTTCAGGAAGAATAGGAGTATCCGAAAGGATTTCCTGAAGAATTTCCTAAAGTAATTTTTGAAAAAATCGCGGTGGATTTCTTGGTTTGAGTTTGAGTTTCGAAAAATCTTGATGGATTTATCTATGGATATCCAGAAGATATTCTCGGACAAAAAATCCTAGAAGAATATCTGAAACAAATCTAGGAGGAATTTGAAAATAAGAAGTTTTTTGAATGAATTTCCTAAGGAATTTTCAGAGGAAAATATTTATTGGAGGAGGAAAGAAAAATATTTATTGGAGGAGGAAATATTTATTGGCAGAGGAAAATATAGTTATGATGATTTAGATTTAAATAATTTATCGACAGACACCACCTCAATTCATCAAGCTGATACCGATCAAGTATATAAAAGTCGGCCATCCAGGCCTCCTATCAAAAAATCGTTTTTGGAGTTTATAGCCTTTTCGTTACACATTGTCACATTATTGTACGAGAAAGGCATAAACGATTCTACATACGAGAAAATTAATATAACTTAGAAAGTTAGAAATCAGTTTTTTCGTTATCTTTATTTTTGTTATTTCATCTTAGTGTAATGTACTTATGTATAAAATTACGAATCATAATGAAGATTAGAAGATAGAATCACAACGACAGTGACAGTTAAGGACAACCTTAAAGCTTTTCATTACCATAAAATCTATAGGTGGAATCTATAAAAAAAAGGTCACGTAAAAATGTTGTGATCCGCCCCCAATCGTCACTTTTTGTAGTTACATGCATAATTATGCATGATGTGTAACATATCCTTAAAACGTTACGAATATCACGTAATTTATGGATGTTCCGAAGCATTAATAACAATATTTCATAAAAACAATAGCCTCACATTTGCTAGGACGATAATTTTGCGCAATGCTACATGTGGGCACCATTTCAAGAAAAATCTTAGTCATGCTGGTTCGTTGTGTACTATATCAAATATAAATTTGCTTAGAATACAGAGCCTTCTATCGAAATTTTGGCTTCCGAGCGGTTTTATAGACATTACATCACTCCCAAATAAATAGAAAGGCAAAAAAAAATTTTTTTTGTTCGGTATTTTTTTGCTTCGATAGTACGTACGCTTCGATAGTACGTACACTAAAATTACGGAGGTGTACGTACTATCGAGGTATGCCTGTATAATAGTACAAGCAAGTGTGTACAATAGCCTGGGACATGGATATATGAAAAAAATAAATTTTCGTTCCCTCATATTTTTCAGAAGTCTTTTAGGTCTTATAATGCTTGTGCGAAATTTCAGATCAATCGGTGAAACTATATTTTAGCGCCGGCGATTTTAATTTTCCATAGGATTTACTATGAGGAAATTTACCTTTACAAAGAAAAAATCCCCAAGGTGTCCCATTATTCTCTAACGATAAATCGATCCAACTACATCATAGGAAATTTTACCGGCAAATTTTCATTGGAAGACCGCAAAGTGATCCGACGCTAGTGAAAAATGTTATTTACATAAAACTAATTGCTGTATGAACGCAAGGCTCATTGCACTTTTTGTTCCAGCATCACTGCCGTCTGCTGCTTGCTGTTGTTTGTACGAGGCACCACTTTGCGTGGAAGATTCGCTTAGTATGAATGAAAAGCGGGTTACTAGGGATACGTTTATTGGCCTTGCTGTTTGAGTCTTCGTCCTTCTAGGTAGAAGAAATTCAACCAAATTTCAATGAAAATGTGATTAACAAAAAAAAGCACGTAACGCACACTTTCCACACACATTGCAACGAAGCGACTATAGACGCGAGGTATAGGTTGGGGCCTCTCATTCTCGACGTCAATAGTTCGAAGCTGGTCTGAGCGGGATTTTTTTTTTCGATACTGGTATTCTTTAGGAAATTCTTTATATTTCCATATTCTTACTTTCGAGAAGCTTTCTGGTGTTTCTAAAAGAATGAGATATGATTCTTGTTATACTGATTTCAGAAGAGAATAATATAATGAAGTTGCTTTGCTTCTTTGATATTTGATTGATATGCCAATAATTCAAATCAAAGACTTGAATCACAGAGAAACAGACGTCTCACTCAACACATGTTCCATCGATCACCTTTTTAACGGTGGATTCAAATTTTTGTAGGTGGTCAATCGGCCATCGATGGCGCTTCCATCGGATTTACTTGTGTTTGACGTTTGCACACTACCGCCATCTGGTTGCCGTTTGACCACACACACTGCATTTAGCACTGGGCGATAATGCTTCCGTGACGATGATTTTGATTGCATTTTGTTCTAAGTGAGACGTCTGTTTCTCTGTGCTTGAATTATAACTAATTTTCTATTTTTCAAAGGATATTCCTTTGACTTTCATACAAACTATTCTGTCAGCCGTGTATTTTTTTTTTAAATTATGAAGTGATGTGAAATAATTAATATTGATCGTCTTAGGGGAAAATGTTACAAGGTTAAAATACTTCAAGCTTCCATTTACTTCCGCTATATTCATGAATATAGCGGAAGTAAATGGAAGTTTGAAGTATTTTAACCTTGTATGAAGTGATGATTTATTTATTTAGTTTACATCTGAGCAGTAATGATGTTGATAGTTAATAGTTATATTTTAAAATCATGAACTACTGTACAAATAGTTCTTAATATCACCGCTGATGTTGTACACGAATATTTTGAGTTCATATGTAGGAATGTGGCATAAGATAGATTTAATAAATATGCTTTAAACCAAAATTCAAAAAAAATCACTTATTTATTAATATACTTGAGACAACAGAGCCATTTCTAAACAACCTTTCAAATCGATTCATTTTAAGTGCTTTCAAATTATTTTCTATGTGAAAATATATTATCCATTTCTATAAGATCGTTATAATTTAATGTTTTTAGTTTATTAATTTATTTATTCTTTTCCATCAACTGGCTTAAAATAGCCCCAATGATGTTGGTAATAGATGCAGAATTATATAATTGATTTCTTTGCTAAATTTGTTGCATTGAATATCAATGATGTGACGTTGATTTTTTTTCCGATATATTTTGCATATGTACTAGAAGAAAACAGTTTAAGTGATCTAGAGTTTGATATTTAAGAGTTCGGTGACTTTTATTCAAGTGTATATTCTTGTAGTGTATTTGAGCGTGATAAATCGTTTGTGTAGTTTAAATAAGGGGATGTATTTGGTGAAAATATGAATGAATGAGTGATAATACCAGGAAAATATGGATAAAAATAAATTGCTCGCAATAGCGCTGGAAGAGTAGTGATTTTTTCGTGGACACTAGTTGTGGTCTTCTCTTCCTCAGTTCGTTTATCCGGAACTGGATCAATTTGGTGAGATTGTTTCAATATGTTTTTATATGATTCCAAAACTAAATACGCGCTGGATTTTAAAATCCGGAAGTTTGTTTATGGATCCATTATCCAATTGATAATGGTAGCATAAACAGGCGGGGCTTATTGCAAGTGAAAGTGACCTCGGACTGGACGTGAGTTACCAGGCAGTCTGAAATGGGTCACTGGAGCTGCAGTAGAGCTAACACCTTCTAACTCCCGGGCTAAAGCTGACTTTATTAAAGATAGCTTTCTTCCATAATACCACTGCCGGACAGTGGGGGTTAGATTGAAGATACACACACACACAAATGGATGAAATTTGTATCCGTGTACCACTGAAAAAACGCCATCTCTTGCATTAATCGTTTTGACTGGTACCTTATTGAGAACAGTGGTAAAGTGAAGTGCTTGAAACAGAATCTTTTGGTGTCTTCCAGATAGCTGCTTATTTCGGTCAGTGCGTCTGACACTTTCGCGATTCTCTCCATTTGCCGGAGTAGATATAGAGACAAAAAAAGGTAATTTAAATTTATGACTTTAATTTTGCACACGACTAACGTTCGCCATTCGCGTTGGACTTCCAGCGCGTAGGCGCTTTTTTTTGTACGGGCTGGAATTGTGTGACGACCAGCGGAGTCGAATTGGGGTTCCGTCCTTTTTGATGTGGGTCGCAGTGCGACCAAATTGAGCTTGTGTGTCCGCTAAGGCCCGCCTTACGAGGTAGTCAAACGGAGGGGAGTGAAGTTCGTTTAGTTAGTCGAGCGAAACTCACCCGACAGTCGCCTAAAACTGTCGATAAGGCCACCATTACGCTACAACCCCCCTGGTGGTCAGGTGTCGAGAGCGCGGTTCCCGTACGTCACAAATTATCGTACGCAGAACCGAACCTGAACCGAGAATTAGTAGCTTTCTTTTAGTCCTCGCCCGGTGAATCGGAAAGGTACGTGCAGTACGGGAAAGTGGGCTACTAGTTCGAGGGAACGGTTATTCCGGACGCTCACGACGGTTTTAAATCGGAAGCCTTCCGTCCAGCCACCACTCCCTCCGCACCTTTAGTTCGGCCATTTTGACACAAGCTCAAGCCGCCATCGTGTGGAGCATCGAACGCCCACTGGCAAGCCGCCGGTATCACGACGCCATCGCGACAACTGCGTCGCCAGCACGGTAGGAAGAGCCATCATCTTCGGCACACCGCCGGAAGAACGCTCGTCTTCGGCACACCACCGGAATAACCTTCGTCTTCGGCACACCGCCGGAAGAACCACCGTCTTCGGCACACCGCCGGAAAAACGCTATGTCTTCGGCGTCCCGCCGGAAAACCTCAGTCTTCTGCACACCGCCGGAAAAACCCTACGTCTTCGGCGTCCCGCCGGAAAACCTTCGTCTTCGGCGTCCCGCCGGAAAACATCGTCTTCGGCACTCCGCCGGAAAGCCCTCCGTCTTCGGCACCCGCCGGAACCCGTCACCGCTACCAAAAATCCTGCGCAGGTACGTGGAAACTTAGATAATCATGGCCATGAAATAGTTTCCCCCTTAGCTAGTACAGAAATCTCGTCCTACCCGAATGAAGTGGTAGAATAATAAATTTGTTGAATTTGAAGCTCTGAGAGTCAATTGATTTCACGCTTAAAATCAATAACACAGAGATGTGTTTGCATCACACAAAACGGACCTAATGCGGAACATCCCCTAGATGAGCGACAGTTACACAGGCACAAAAATGCCTCGTACGGTCGTGATAACGGTCCTTTTCAACATGTAAACGTTTGTACAGATTCCTTGTTTCATGAGGAACCAAATACTGTTGAAAATATTGAAATCCAAGCTTCAATAAAACCACACGAGCTATTTTTGTGGCTGTGTAACTATCGCTCATCTAGGGGATGTTCCGCATTAGGTCCGTTTTGTGTGATGCAAACACATCTCTGTGTTATTGATTTTAAGCGTGTTTGTTTCGGCAGTTCCGTGAGAACCTGCTGTTCTCTTTTACGTTTCCGTTATTCCGTTGGTAGATTGCACCTCAGACTTCTATTCCTCTATTGGTTTTGCATTTATTGTTGAGCGAGCTTAAGTGATTACAATGGTAACCAGGGCAAGGGATTTAGGGTGGTTTTCCAGGATTTAGCGGGTGATTTTGAACATTCAGCCAGCAACCGTTCGGAATTTCCCCTGAGGAATAGTCTCCAAAAATAGTCGGGCAAGTCAACAGACTGGTGGTCTCTCGTACGCGAGAGTGGCGCTAAAGCCACCAAAGTTTAATTAATTCCCTCAGACGATTTGCGAACGGTTACAAGCTAAAGCTAAGCTAAAGCTAAGCTAAAGCTAAGCTAAAGCTAAGCTAAAGCTAAGCTAAAGCTAAGCTAAAGTTGCTTAAAGCTTGCTTAAAGTTAAGCTAGTTGTTGCCAAAGTTAAGCTAAAGCTAAGCTGTTAAAGCTAAGCTTAAAGTTGTTGCTAAGCTAAAGCTGTTTAAAGCTAAGCTAAAGCTAAGCTTAAAGCTGTTAAGCTTAAAGTTGTTTAAAGCTAAGAGCTAGCTAAAGCTGTTAAAGCTAAGTTAAAGCTGCTGCTAAAGCTGCTTAAAGCTAAGCTTAAAGCTGTTAAAGCTTAAGCTTGTTAAAGCTAAGCCAGCTAAGCTAAAGCTAAGCTAAAGCTGTTAAAGCTGTTAAAGCTAAGCCCAGTGTTGCCCCAGCTCCCCAGCCCTGGGCCCCAGCCCCAGCCCTGCCCCAGCCCGCCCAGCCCCCGCCAGCCCAGCCTGGCTCCGCCCCAGCCTGCCCAGTCCGCCCAGCCCCGCCCAGCCCGGCCTCAGCCCCGCCCAGCCCGGCTCAGCCTGCCCCAGCCCGCCCAGCCTGGGCTCAGCTCCGCTCAGCCTGGCTCAGCCCGCCTGCCCCAGCCTGCCCAGCCTGGCCTGTGCCTGGCTCAGCCTGCCTCAGCCTGCCTGCGCCTGGCTCCGTGCCCGTGCTCAGCCCGCCCAGCCTGCGCTCCAGCCTGGGCTCAGCCCGCTCAGCCCGTCTGCCTCAGCCCGTCTCAGCCTGCTCAGCCTGCCTCAGCCTGCCTGCCTCAGCCTCCGCCCAGCCCCAGCCAGCCTGCCCAGCCTGGCTCAGCCCGCCTCAGCCTCAGCCCCGCTCAGCCTGGCTCTCAGCCTGCCTCAGCCCGCCTCAGCCTGCCTGCCAGCCCTGCTCCGCCCAGCCTGGCCCCAGCCCGCCCCAGCCTCAGCCCAGCCTCCTGCCCGTGCCCTGGGCTCAGCCCCAGCCCCAGCCCTCAGCTCCAGCTCCCAGCCCAGCCCGCCTCAGCCTGGCCTCAGCCTGCGCTCAGCCTGGCCTCAGCCCAGCCTGCCTGCCCAGCCAGCCAGCCTCAGCCTGCTCAGCCTGCCTCAGCCCAGCCTGCTCAGCCTGCCCCAGCCCGGGTCAGCCCAGCTCAGCTCCCCACCAGCCTGGGCCCAGCCCGCACCAGCCTCCAGCCTGGCTCAGCCCGCCCAGCCTGGGCCCCAGCCTGGGCTCAGCCTGGCCTCAGCCATGCCTGCCCAGCCTGGCTCAGCCCTGGGCTCAGCCTGCTCAGCCTGCTCAGTTGCCCAGCCCGCTCAGTGGGCTCAGCCTGGCTCAGCCTCAGCCTGCCCGCCCGCCTTGCCTGCCTGCTCACCAGCCTGCTCAGCCTGCCTGCGCCCGGCTCAAGCCTGCCTTAAAGCCTGCTTGTGCCTGCTTGCTCAGGCTAAAGCCTGCTCAAAGCTTGCTCGTTAAAGCCTGCTAAAGCTGTTAAAGCCTGGCTCAGTTGCTTCAAAGCTTGCTTTCAAAGCTAAGCTAAAGTTGCCAGTGCTTGTTTAAAGCTAAGCCAGTTGCTTTAAAGCTGGCTTAAAGCTAGCTAAGCTTAAAGTTGCTCAAAGTTTAAAGCGTTGTTAAAGCTAAAGCTGTTTAAAGCTAAGCTAAAGCTAAGCTAAAGCTAAGCGGAACAGCTCATGTTAGTCTTTTTATATAAATATTTTTTTTGCGCATAACAAAAAACCAAAAACCGATACCTCGCTGTTGTAATCAACTGACGCAGTTCTCTCGGTAGTATCTACTGCGGAAAATTGAACGCTTGTGACCCACAAGAAAAGACGCGATAAAGGACCAACTTTGATAACGTTGTTGTACAAAGTTGTCTTCGCATTCCTTCTCCTCCCTCACTAGCGCTACTGGACAGATAAGCAGTTGGATTCCGCGCTTCTTGATCTGGACCCAGCACAATTACGCTTATTTTAATTTATAATTTAATGCTTCCATCGCCGTATTACACTGTTCGCCGCGCAGTAAATCCGATTTTCTCCGACAGCGAGACGAAAAATCCTTGAGAAATAAACATCGCGATTAGTTAGATAAATCGTGAGTTGTTATCATGCTGCCGCCACCGTTGTAGTTGTCAATGCTGTCGCCATCGTTGCGGCCAAACAGTGGACATCGTTTCCCGAGTAGCGAGCAGTAGCCGATTACTACCTACAATATACCAATAACTGAGTTATTGTTATGTTAAGTTCAGATTAAGCAAATGCATTGATCAAATCAGTGATTTATTTTACCAAAAGTTGGACATGTTCAAATTTTAATTCATTCAAATGAGAAGAGGTTATGTGTTTTAGTTTGTTTTATTCGATGAATTCACATTTAGGTCAGGGGACTTGTTTAATTAATTGATCAAAACATAATATAAATAGGATACAAATCACGAATTACGAATATTTTTATTCGAGTTAGATTGATATGATCACAGAAGCTATAGATTGAACTATATGAAGCTATTTTCACCAACTCGGGTTAGAAAAGGGGGCACGCATGTTCCAGATCCATTGCGATGAAGTGTAGTGTAGTGCAATGTAGGGGGCTCTTGTTGGTATGGCAGACACAAATGGAGAAAAGGAACGTATCGCGCCGCGTCAGGATGGTTGACGCCCTTCGGATCTGGCAGCTGCTGGTGGGACCAATGCATTTATCTGGGAAGACGTGTTGTTCAGCACGTTGTATTTGCACTTATTTTAAAGTGAGCTTCAACGCATTTTCCAATGCGCGAGGGTGCATTCTTTATGAGATTTTGTTTTGCTTTTTATTTGTCCTGAATTCGAAAGAAATGCATTTATTTCTAACAAAATTATTTTGAAATCCTAATTAGTTATTGGAGTCAAAACACAAACCTGTTTGGTTTCTAACCGATTGTGTTTAAATTCAAGGGAGAATCCACAAAACTTTGTCCCCTTTTGGTGTTCGCGTTCGCCAACATATAAATTCATGACAAAACAATTTAAATAAAAATGTTGAAAAAAATAAGTTTTTTTTGTTCATTTTGTCTAACAAATTAAAAATAATAAACACTCATAGAGGAGTAAATCACGTTTACCCATAAGATCTGTTACGTCATGCCATTTTCTTTTAAATTGGTACGAAAGCACTCGTTAATGGAAATTTTAAATAATTGTTCTTGATATTGATGAAATGATACAACTTCACAAAAGTTGATCAGGATGTCTTAAATTTTTCTATCATTAATGTTTATCCACAGTGAGATGTTAGTCCATATGCAGTTGCTGGTTATAATATATATCTTGAATTAGGGGCCATCAATCTCGCGATGCTGTTTGGAAATTTAAACGATACTTCTGAGAATAATTGCTTTATATTACCATATGTAGATAACCAAGCAGTTGATTATCTTAATGATCTGAACATTTTGCATTCCAGCTTTGACTGTAACATCCCTTTTCTCCATAATTTGCGCATTCTGAATTTGGGTGTGACCCCTTCGAAAGCATTTTACGATTCTTGTTGCACGACCGCGATTCCTGATTCAACACAAAACCGCACACTCAGCTTTCCTGAAGGCTATTTGCCGTCACAAGCCACCAATCATTCCGTCAAAGAATCGTTCTCATTCTGTATAGAAAATTTACCGCATAAAATTTTGGCATACCCGACGGAAAATCATATTATATCATCGCAGCTGACCACGGACGGCCGGGACCGTCAGCCTAGCTTTCATGGCATTATTGGTTTTGCCGGTGTCGGTCGCCGCGATCGTCATCCTCCCGTAACGCCATAAACTCGGGAAAGAGAAATGAATAATTTCGGTTTTATTGTTTTACGCATTTTCTCAAACTTTCATCAGACGGCGCAAATAATACCAAGCTCGCCAAAACGCCGGACAACCGCGACCGTTGAACGACATTACATACGACAACAAATATCCGTCGGACATAAAAATCTGCCGACCATCAGTGGAGCAACCATTCCCTGGCCAGAACCATCAACAGAATTCGTGGCACATCCTCGCATCTCACGCCAACTTATTTCAGCTGTTTCTTCATCGGTACTGTTTCGTTCTTGTTGGTCAAAATCAGTGTTGTTGCAAACAGTAAATTAAATTCAACAGTGGATACATCAACGTGATTCCATTGGCTTGAGAGATAAAAGTCTAAATCAAGACAAAATTTTCAAAACGACTTATCTGCTTTTGTAAACAAAACTTCCAACGACGATTTGATGAATCTGATAGCTCTCCCACGCAAACCAACACCATTAATAGGAAGCGGAATCCTTCACTTACCTATTGATGGTGTTGGTTTGCGTGGGAGAGCTATCAGATTCATCAAATCGTCGTTGGAAGTTTTGTCTACAAAAGCAGATAAGTCGTTTTGAAAATTTTGTCTTGAAATCAACCTTATTCGTTAATATAAGAACCATACTTGGCCAGTCGATTCAGTTATAAAATTAACAAGCAGATGGTGGCTAGCCCGAAAACTAATCTGTAAAAATGAAATTGGTCAGCGAAATTCGCTGAATTACCCCACCGTGCGAAGTGACTTTTGGCGGTGGCGAAAGTAGTTCAGATATTCGCGTGCCTTTGTATCATAAAAATCGCCATCGTCTTCCCCACCCTTCGAACCAATACTCCAATACCAATACTCAAGCCACGGTATCGACGAATTTCAGAACATAAATTTGATTTGTGTGGTTTTTTATTATCACTTGCCTCGGCTCGGGTCCTTTGCTGAGCCGAGTTAGTGTGTTGGATGGGAATGACCACTGCAGATGTTTGCGTATGGAAGCGCGCAGTCTGCACAAAGGTTTTTTTTGTCGGTCAACGGAAGATAGGGATCCTCTGGGGGTAAACACACGTAGGTATTCGGCGAGGTCTCATCGTTGAGGCTTGCTGATGCCGTAAATGCTGCTAAAGTTGGGCGATTCTCCCAAATTGAATTTGGTCTGTTATGACCGTGGAAATCGTTGGTGGTTAATTTGTTTGTATCGTCAATGGGGAGTTTGATTTTATGGGTTTTTGATCTGATTGATATCATGTTTCAGTGGGCAGCTTTATGGATTGGTCATTGGACTTACTGTTGCTTAATTAGATGTGTATTAGAGAGCGGCTTATTTCTGAATGTTACTGACATCTAAATATTATATGCTCAATAGCTTTTTCAAGACAGGAAATCTTTCTACTTCTATGGCTCTACCTACACCCTCACTGTAACTTGACCTGTTTTCCAACTTAGCATTCTATTAGCATTTCCAAAGTTATTCATTGAAAGCTTCTCTATGCCCGCCATTGCATGAGTAGAGTATGTTCATATTCTGTGTGGTAAGAACAATGGATATACCATACCCAGGGAGTCGAGAATGTTTCTCACTCGAAAACATCCTAGGCCATGCTGAGAATTGAATTAGCCATTTCCGGATTGGCAATCGAGCGCCTTTGCAAATAACATTTTAAAACTAGTTGATCCGGCAGCCATTGTCTTGCGTAGTAGTACCTAGGCGTAAATATGTGTTGTGAATTGCTCATACAAAATTTCCATACGAATCTTAATTTTAGTTTTTCACGATTTACTGAACTTTACTCGTGATTTTTGCATTTGATAATGCAATAAAACCACGTCGGAAACTATAACGAATTTATATGCTAGAGTGGGCGCAGTTGTATGGGAAAACGCAAACTTCATCCAATCAACTGAGATCAAGGTTTTTCTGAACCGTTTTAGGGCCCCAATCAACTGTGCAAAATATGGGCTTGATGGGAAAACGTACTTTTTTTTACATTTTTGCTCTAAGCGGCTTTAATTTATCATTTATGCAAAAATATTTGAAACGTAACACAATTAAGCCGAAAAAGCTTCAGATCACCAAATTCAAATAAATACTCATTCAAGTCCACTTCAAATTTAATCTGAATCCAACACAAATCCAATGCAAATCCAATCCAAGTCCAATCCAAAGTCAATCAAAATTCCAATTCAAATCCAAGTCCAATTGAAATCTCATCCCAATTGAATCCAAATCCCATTCAAATCCAATCCAAATTCAATCCAAATTAAGTTCAAACCGAATACAACCCAAATTCACAATTCAAATCCAATCCAAATCTAGCCAAATTCACTGAAGTCCAATCCAAATCTAGCCAAATTCACTTATTCAAATTTATTTTAAATCCAATCCAAATCCAATCGAAATTCATTCAGTTCAATCAAAGTTAATCGCCTATTTCCGGGGTTTAAACCTCCCGACTTGGACATTAACTTAAGAAAAATTCAATACAAATCCAATCCAGATTCAATCCAAATCCAATCCCACACAAATCTAGCCAATTCGGTTACTCATTTAAATCTAATCTTCATCCATACCAAATTTAACCTGAATCTAATCATAATGCAAGGCAAATCTAATTAAAATCTAGATCCAATGAAATTTTCATCCCAATCCAATCCAAATTCAATTCAAATCCATTCCAAATTTAATCCAAATCCAGTCCGAATCAAATCCAATCCAAATATAGCCATGTCTAATCTTCATCCAATCCAAATTTAATCTGAATCCAATCCAAATCCAATTCAAATCCAACCCAAATTCAATAAAAAATTGTCCAAATCAAATCCAATCTAAGTACAAATCCAACCAAAATCTAGCCAAATCCAACGAAATAAATTAAATCTATTCATACTAAAACCGATGAAAATCCAATACAAGTCCAATCCAAATTCAATTACTCATTCAAATCTCAATTATTCTGAATTCAATCCAAATCCAAATCCAATCCAGAGTTAATCAAAATTCTAATTCAATTCCAAGTCCAATCGAAATCTCATCCCAATTCAATTCAAATCCAATGCAAATTCAATCCAGATTTAGTCCAAATCAAATCCAATCCAAAGTCAAGATAAATACAAATCCAATCCTAATCCAGTTGAAGTCCAATGAACATCTCTAAATCGAATGTTAATTCCAAAAACGAGATTCAAATTGAAAATCCAATCTTTCTTTTCGCACTTTTCTGTCGTCCGGCCTACTCCACTGCCCTTCCGTCAGGGAGCCTACCATGGACGCTAGCCATCTTTGTTTTTGTTTTCATTGTGCTTTCTTTTATGCACTTTTTTTGTCACCCGGTCTATACTTCATTACCATTCCGTCAGGGAGCCTACCGGGGACGCTAGCCATCTTTGTTTTTGTTTTCATCGCGCTCTCTTTTTGCACTTTTCTGTCGCCCGGCCTACTCCACTGCCCTTCCGTCAGGGAGCCTACCGGGGACGCTAGCCATCTTTGTTTTTGTTTTCATTGCGCTCTCTTTTTGCACTTTTCTGTCGCCCGGCCTACTCCACTGCCCTTCCGTCAAGGAGCCTACCGGTGCACAATAGGAAAAAAGGAGGTATTTTTGGCCAAAATTATGAATCCTGCAATAAATGGTGGTATTAATCATAAAAACATAGAAAGAAAGAAAAATATTTTTTTCGATCCTTTAATGGGGTATGGGACCAATTTTTGGCATAGTATCGATTTTAGTCATATTCTACAAAACCAACGGAATTTTGTCACTTTTTGGCTTGCAATAAGCCCGCTTGATGCTGGATAAAATACTTATGGTCATATAAAGGGTTTTACTGTATATTCGTGTCACAGACAAATGGACGCAACACAGTTTTCCTAAAATGATCAAAAAAGCACTATTGGCTTCTGGTGTTGGAAATTCACTGAATAAAACTTATTAAACCAGGAAAGGAGAGTAGAACAGATTCAATTGGCGTCATATTGTGACATCAACGAAATGGAATTTCATTTATTTGATATTTCCATACTTTTTCTTTCATAAATATAAAAACGTATTGTGACAATTAGTTATTTGACACACTACTCATCCACCACTTTATGACACGTTATGGTTAAATCTATAATTCGCTTCTATTATGTAGTAATGTCAAAATTGTAAATTTTGAACCCTTCCCTTCTACTGCGTGACGCTTTTTATGTGTTAGTTGATTTTTTCTTGAATTAGGCGCAACGTTAAGACGTAACCCTCCCCCTTCAAATGTTATGTAAATTGTGTTCGTCACCAAATTCAATGATAGGGGCATTATTGAGTAACTCAGATGAAAATTGTGAAAAGAAGAAGTTTACCAAAACACCTGATTAACCCCCTTAACGGTAATGTTGTGTTTCTCGTTCATTGTAAGAAAATGTATTTTGGCCATAACTTTTGAGCCCATAGTCCAATCCAGCCTATTTTTAAAATGGAACAACATTATCTGACGAATGAAACTCGTTGCGAGTAAATCGGTTGAGTGTAAGTGCCTAAAAAATAGTTTAAATAATTTTTGCTCACACACATACAGACATTAACATACACGTACACATAGACATCACCTCAATTCGTCGAACTGAGTCGATCGGTATACAACACTATGAGTGTTTGGGCGTTCTTTTAAATGCTTTTGGAGCAATCATATAGCTTCTACGTATACTTAGTACACGAGAAAGGCAAAATAGGCATTTTTAAAAAATCATGTATCTTACAAAGTTGTGAATTTGAGCAGAATTTTATTCATGGTCCTCAAAGCTTAAGCGTTTAATAGTATAGTGTATGATGTTTTACTGCGGGGTATTGCGGGGTACCAAACTGTTTTGTTCGTTAAAAACTGCGTAAAATATGCTTTTACAAAACTACTTAAAACTAAATTCTGGAAGGAGCTATTATTACATTATAAAACCTATTGCATAGATCTGTTTAAGAGCTTTGTAACTATATATAAATATGTTATATTTGAAACGAAAATATGGCAAAGCTGGCCGTTTTCCCATAAAACGTAAAAATATCATTTCTAGGAGGGGCTAGTTTCAACGCCTCCACCCCTCCCAAAAAATCAAAAAAAAAACCGTCCTGATTATGAAAATATAGGTTATAAGCTGTGTATTCATCACATTTTACTCGCTCAAATCGAAAATTGGCCTTTTGGTAGTTTTGGCCACTCCTTTATATGGGGCTGTCCTATTGTGCGGTGACGCTAGCCATTTCTGTTTTTGTTTTCATTGTGCTCTCTTTTTGCACTTTTCTGTCACCCGGCCTACTCCACTGCCCTTCTGTCAGGGAGCCTACCGGGGACGCTAGCCATCTTTGCTTTTATTTTCATTGTGCTCTCTTTTTGTCACCGGGTGACTTTTTTGTCACCCGGCCTACTCAACTGCTCTTCTGCCAGGGAGCCTACCGGGGACGCTAGCCATCTTTGTTTTTGTTTTCATTGTGCTCTCTTATTTGCACTTTTTTGCACTACCGGGGACGCTAGCATATTTCCGTATTATTTGTGTCCATTTACCTAGCAAAATCTGCAGATAAAATCGTAATTCTACCGGCTGCGTCATTGTCGTGACCCGACCGAGATTTCTAGTCTCGACCGTTCGTCGCAACAATACTCAGCAAACTGATTCTCATTTTGCTCTCACACGATCATCCTGAAAAGTTACTTTTTTGAATCGAATCAAAATATATCACAATCTAAGGTCGCTCGCTACACGTTTAAGCAAAATCCACTCAAAAGAGTATATTCTAATTGGATAATAACTGAACACAATATAGTAAAGTGAATATATTTTCCGACACTTTATAGACCTGATCTTATCTACTACACCGCCTACAGTTCTCAGCCGCACCAGACCAGGGAAATAGAAGGGATGACGCCTCCTGGACCCTGGTCAAGAACAAGAGGAAACCGAAGACGTCAAGGGCCGAAAAGAAGGCCCAGGCGAATGAGGGTAGCAAGAAGTCTAGGGTAGGCGCCAATCGCTCCAGGGGCGATGCCCTAGTCATCACGGCGGACGAGGCTAAGTACTCGGATGTTTTGAAGGCGATGAGGAGTGACCTCAAGCTCGGTGAACTCGGCGCCGACGTACGTCGAATAAGACGTACCCGGATGGGCGAGATGATACTCGAGCTGAAGCGTCTCGCAGAAGGGCGCCGCCTACAAGACGTTGGCGGAGGAGGTCCTAGGCGAGACGGTCAAGGGGAGGGCACTCACGACGGAGGTGAATATAAGGGTTAAATACCTGGACGCGATCTCCGAAGTCGAAGAGCTCGTCACGGCACTGCGGCGACAGTGTGAAGTGGAGGCGTCCACCGCAGCCGTTCGGCTACGGAAAGGTCCGGCAGGGACACAGGTAGCATTGGTTCGGCTATCTGCAACGGACGCCTCCAAGGTAGTCAAGTTAGGGAGCGTCAAGGTGGGGTGGTCGGTATGCCCTGTGGGCATATATGAGCAACCCGAAGTTTGCTTCAAGTGCCTGGAACCGGGGCACAAGCAATGGGACTGCAAAGCCCCTGACAGAAGCAAGCTCTGTCGACGCTGCGGATTGGAGGGACATAAGGCACAATGCTGCACGAACCCTCCCAACTGTTTGATCTGTTCCAGCAAAGCTGTGAACAGCAAGCACCCCATGGGGGGTTCGAAGTGCCCGGCGTTTAAGCGTGCTGCAAAATCACAGTGCAGGTAATGCAGCTAAACTTGAACCACTGTGATGCAGCCCAGCAACTGCTGTGTCAGACAGTTGCTGAATGGGGGACGGATATCGCCATCATAGCAGATCCTTACCGGGTACCCGCCAGGAACGGTAATTGGGTCACCGATGGGTCTAAAATGGCGGCGATATGGACAACGGGGAAATATCCAGTCCAAGAGTTGGTGTCTTCGACACACGAGGGCTTCGTCATTGCCAAAATCAACGGGGTCTTCTTCTGCAGCTGCTATGCGCCTCCTCGATGGTCGATCGAGCAGTTCGGTCGAATGCTAGATTGTTTGACGGCTAACTTGATGGGGCGTAGGCCGGTGGTGATAGCGGGGGACTTCAACGCTTGGGCCGTGGAATGGGGAAGCCGATCCACGAATCAACGGGGGCAGATCCTGCTGGAATCACTGGCCATGTTGGATGTGGACTTGGCTAATGTCGGTACCAAAAGTACCTACAGCTGGAACGGGGTCGAGCCGATTATCGACGTTACGTTCTGGAGCCCTGGCCAAACGAGTAGTTCGAACTGGAGGGTAGATGATGGCTACACTCACAAGGACCACCTGGCGGTTCGTTACAGTATCAACTATACGACCAGCATTCAGCGGACGGAAGAAGGGGCGAGGCCTAGCCCTCGCATGTGGAAGACATCATACTTCGACGACGAGGTGTTTAAGGAAGCGCTCCGCCGCGAGCACAATACTTTGGGTCTGAATGTTGAGCAGCTGGTAACAGTACTCTCGCGTGCATGCGATGCCACCATGCCTAGGAAAGTCCACCCTAGGAATGGGAGGCCACCGGCTTACTGGTGGACTCAAACAATTGCGAACCTGCGCCGTGCCTGCCTACGGGCAAGGAGGCGGATGCAGTGAGCGCGCACAGAAGAGGAGCGTGTTGAACGATGGGTGGCGTTCGTGGCTGCTAGAGCCGCTCTGAAGACTGAGATTAGATCAAGCAAAAAAGCCTGCTTCGAGGGCCTGTGTCAAAGTGCGTCTGGAATTCCCGAGTACCTGTACAAGATTCTCGGAAGCTACTTCCAGAATCGAGTACTGGTATACGACACGGAGGCGGGTCGGAAGTGCGTTGACATAACCTCAGGGGTTCCGCAAGGTTCCATACTGGGTCCGGTGTTATGGAACGTCATGTACGACGGTGTCTTGAGGTTGAAGTTCCCGGTGGGCATGGTAATCGTCGGCTTCGCTCACGATATCACGCTGGAGGTCTACGGCGAATCGATCGAAGAGGTGGAGTTGACTGTAGCCCACTCGATCGCAATTGTGGAGGAGTGGATGGGTTCCAGGAAGTTAGAACTGGCTCACCACAAGACTGAGGTGGTTGTTGTTAACGACCGAAAGTCGGAGCAACAAGCGGTGATAAGGGCAGGTAACTGCATGGTCACCTCTGAACGCTCCATCAAACTCTTGGGGGTAATGATCGACGATAAGCTTACCTTTGGTAGCCACGTCAATTACGCCTGCAAGCGTGCCTCCACAGCTCTAGTGGCATTGTCCCGGATGATGTCCAATAGTTCTGCGGTTTATGCCAGCAAGCGCAAGCTTCTGGCTAGCGTTGCTCTGTCCATACTGAAGTATGGGGGGCCAGCTTGGGGCACGGCCCTGCGTATTAACTGCTACATAACGAAGTTAGAAAGTACGTATAGGCTCGTGTGCCTAAGAGTTGCGAGCGCGTACCGTACCGTGTCGCACGATGCACTCTGCGTCATCACCGGTATGATGCCTATTGACATCGTTATCGGTGAAGACATAGAGTGCTTCGAAATGCGCGGCACGAGAGGTATCTGTAGGACTGTCAGGTTGGCCTCAATGGTCAAATGGCAGCGTGCGTGGGACAGTTCCACTAAGGGTAGATGGACACATAGGTTGATACCGGAGATAGGTACGTGGGTCAAGAGGCGCCATGGGGAAATCACTTTCCACCTGACCCAGGACCCACGTGTTGTTCGTGTGCCCGCGTTTTCGCACAATGCGTGACCACATGCATGCCACATGTGGTCTGGACACTACCTCGGACAAACTAGTCCGGAGGATGTGTAAAGATGAAGTTGGCTGGAACGCCGTTTTATCGGCTATCGTCCAAATCGTCTCGGAGCTACACAGAAGGTGGCGCGTGGACTCGAGGAATGGCTAGTTCAGGCGCAAATAAGAGGTGGTCCAAGGGTTCGGAGTCGGCTTCATGGGTCATACCGGTGCCCTGTGGTCGAACTCGATCCTTTTATCGAACAAGTGGCCGCGTGAAGAACAACATGGTATCGTCGCTTTCGCGGCGTCGGTCAACCGGGCGGGTTCCGAGCCCGAGGACGGACAGGGGTCCTCGTCAAGGCTGGGGCAGGCGTAGGCACCGCGTCGGCAAGTCCCTCTGTGTGCTGGCGAATAGGCCCTATCGCACAGAGGTAAATTTGGGGTGCACGCGGCATCATCATTCTTGATACCAGTCGTGCAGAGGGAAGCAGGCGCGAAGTCGACCCTTCCCACCTTCCGAGGACATAGGGCGTGGTAATGCCACCTGGAAAGCCGGCAATGCGCTGGCACGATACCATGGTGTTCTTCTAAAAAAGCGAGTCACGATGTTCGATGCTGCAAGGACACGCAGCTAACCTCGAGGGTGCGTTATGCACTGGCCCCCCTTTGAAGCATTACTTTCTGGTTGTACCGAAGGGACGATGGGCTTGGCGGCAATGGAAACGGTTTAGCGGGTCGGGGATGCAGTTCTGCCTCCCTCGTGTGGAGGTGGCCCCTAACCCCGCACTTCCTGGACAACCCAGGATGTCTGTTGAGCAGATTCCCCCTCCATTGCTTAGGAAGAAGAAAAAAAAATACAGATAACGTACAAACTGGCACTCCATTACTGCCTCGTTGCTTTAAGTTCATTAAGTACTTTCACCATTATTAACTGCGGGGTTTCAAAACCATGATACTCAGTTTGAGTTGTCATATCATGGGGATAACAACGGGAAAGTTGAGGAAATTTTCAACCCGATTTTTTTCTAAGCTGGACCGGTAATCTAACTCAGCCACCTACCATATGAACTTGAATTGTAGCCGCAAATCTCAGAGCACGGCTAAGAAAGACCTTAACGGCATTTTGCGGAAAAACAAGTTTGGTCAAAAGTCCAGCAAAATTTCATGTACGTAATTGACTAGTTCTATCTATTTCCTAGTTCCTATTTCCTAGTTCTACTAGTTCCTATCCGTAATCTGGTATAGCCACTAGGTGCGCATAAGATCAAGAAACTAATCTCGGCACACAAGTTGTTACGACTAAGAGTGATAAGCGCATTTGGCGCACGATATCCTATGAAGCGATGTGTATCATTTCCGTTTTGATGCTGATTGCAAGAAACATAGACATAGAGCGCTTCAAGGTTAAAAGCATTAGAGGTATTCAATGTCGTTGCTCAATGAGAAGCAGGATGTCACAGTCATAAGCTGGGTCCAAATTTGTCAAATCTGGTCAACAGGAACCATAGTGAGCCTCCTTCTTCTTCTTATTGGCATTACATCCCACACTGGGACAGAGCCGCCTCGCAGCTTAGTGTTCATTAAGCACTTCCGCAGTTATTAACTGCGAGGTTTCTTAGCCAGGTTACCATTTTTGCATTCGTATATCATGAGGCTAACACGATGATACTTTTATGCCCAGGGAAGTCGAGACAATTTCCAATCCGAAAATTGCCTAGACCGGCACCGGGAATCGAACCCAGCCACCCTCAGCATGGTCTTGCTTTGTAGCCGCGCGTCTTACCGCACGGATAAGGAGAGCCTCCTACCTAACTAATTAACCCACACTTCCGGAAAGCAGTCCTTGTGGATTGATAAGCGGATATGTACGAATATGGTATCACACGTTTAACCAAGCACATCAACGTAGGAGGAAGATTGATTTCGGCAGCATACCTATTTCCAGCCTTAATTATTTCAGTCGTTTTGCAGGCAAATGACTTGAATTCAGGGTATATCCTGTAAGGCATACCCATCTTTGTAGGTATCGGACTTATAAAAAGTATTAGAAATTAGGTCAAGAATAGGAGTGCCACCCTAATAGAAAATTCTCTCCACCGTATCCGTCGCAGTTCATCAACGAAAGAATGTCAAGACGCGAGAAGTATCCCCGCAATGTGTGTTGGCCCCTCCAAGAAGCAAAAGCTGTGGTGAAAACAAACACGTACCTATCTACCTATATTCAACGCATATAGCCACCCGGCCAAATAGCAAGCAGCAGCACGCCAGCACTCTACGGCTGGTCTGATGCAGACGCAAACATGACACATTCCCTCCACTCATTCGCTTATCAAGTTATCCGTAAGCATCCACGATGATGCATCGCTATGCACTGCTGGCCACATACCCAGCATTCGAAACACGCGCTGCCCAAGAACGCCAATTCAATTGGTTAAAGTGCGACGAGGGTCTTTGGGATGGTCGATAACTTCGGAAGTATCCTGAGGAATTTGGTTTCAGTGGAAGGTTTTTGTTGCCTTCCCGGACATGGCGAAGGGGTTTTTTTTCTGCATTTAACAAACATCGCGCAATTTAGTAACCCTTTTTGCGTTCCAACATTTACAGAACGGCTGCTGGTATAGCATAGAATGTGGTGTAGAAGGCGAGCGCGACAGAACGCGTACACATTGCGCTGCTTGTCGGGACGAGTTGCAAGCCCCATGTAGGATTGACTGTTTGGCTCCGCGACGACGACGCGGTCGACGTTGTCGTCCGTTAACCACTGACTGGTGTTGGCAAATGGTCTGCGAATTTAGATTTCAGCACTCAATCTATAGGAGCGGATGCACAATCACACAGCGAAACTATCCCGCTCGCGACGAATATGTTGACTTTGCAAAGCGAATCGTCGTCCGTGTTGAAGTCTACACATGCATCGGTGGCGGATGGGTTTTGTGTACTGCATACTTCACCGCCAACCAACGGATTCTGGTGGCGCCCTGTGGCCGTTAACTATTACTCATTTGACTGGGACTGGCTTGAAATATGGATTTGGCAGCGGTTCCCGGGGAAAGAAAACTGCATAACAATATCTAACATTCGAACGATTCATACTCTACAAAAATGATTGGATAGATAACCATTAGGATTCGTTAGATGTTAATGATGGGACGCGATAAGACGATTTTTTTTGTCATTTTCTGAAATATTGCTTAAGTAAGTATTGGCAATAGCACACATTAACTCGCCAAATTAATGTAATGTCGAGCAGTTTTAGTGCGCTTTCAAATTTGGAACAATTTGCACCGCGTGTTTTCGGTATTAGAGACAAAATAAGTCTATCAACTGCCCATTTGAAGGTTATATCCTTTCGCTTTCGAACGGAAACAATTTATCTATCGAGTACATTTTTTTGCTGTAAAAACGTTCGTAGTTGAACATATGCTTACATGTACGAAATATGAACCAAAACTCGTTACACATTCGGGAAGTGAAACTGTTCGTACATATTATCAGTAGTTATGAAATGTATGGACATCAAGAAATTATGTTCCACCCCTCAATGCGCATTCATTTCATTTCATGCGAAGCTAAGGATGCATTTTACATGTTAATAAGATTTTTCAAACTTCCTGCTTTTAGAATCTTGACTTTGTTGTTGTTGCGTCCCATCATCGATGAATGGAGGGACAAAGGCGGCACCACACATGACCATCGGAGTATTTTTTTTTCAGGTCATCGTCCCATATTCGTAAACGGAGGAAAAATCGACGACAAGGCACGGACGCTCTTTTGTTTGTTTATGTTCTTCATTTCCTCCGCCGTTGTCTTCTAATTGTGCCGCATTGAAGGGTTCCCCTTTCTTGTCTACTTGCTTGACTGCCATCAGGACATACTCATTGTTTCGATTTCTTTTTGTCCTCTGCCATGTCCTGCAACATTTTTATTTTTTACTTTGATGACGGTCAAGGTATTAATAGGTTTTTCTATTCATCTTACTGCGTGCGACAAAATGACTCCGAGAGGAAGGATGCGGTGGTGCGCGAATGGCCTATTCAATGGGACAGGCCCGTTGAAGGCATACTTTGCAATGATTTTGGAATTCTCAAACGGGATGCATATCCTCGGGACTGGTCAAACCTGAATAGATAAGTCCT
Organism: Armigeres subalbatus; assembly: GCF_024139115.2. Taxonomy (NCBI): domain Eukaryota; kingdom Metazoa; phylum Arthropoda; class Insecta; order Diptera; family Culicidae; genus Armigeres; species Armigeres subalbatus. Next base: position 364,357 of record NW_026943222.1, read on the forward strand.
TTAAATCTTAATAAATGCTTGCTTAATTGATATTTAAAATTATTTTCGTCAGATGAGTGACCACCGGTTTTTGTAATAACGTCAGCTTTTCGTAAGGAATGGAAAAGGCGGTTGATGAACTGCTGTCATGGTGTGAAGTGTTGCATGGAATATTACGAGAAGTTAGTACATCAACGGTTTCAATTTATTCAGCTTATGTAGAACATTCTTCCTCTCACGAGGCGTTGTTCGTCAAAAGACGAAATTTCATACAACAAGGATGTTGTCGATCATTTAGTAAATTGCATTCGATCATTTAGTAGTTTGTCAATAACTCATTCTAAAAGCTAAATTTCAAAATGTGTTGTAAGGTGAACTTCTGATGAACTTTGCCTAATGCTTCGTTCTTAGAATTCCACTAGTAACGGAGCTATAGCTATAGTTTCAATAACTTAGACTAAATGATAACAAAGTTCCAATCATTTAGTTAAAGTTACTGCAACTAGCGCCATAACTCTGTTATTTGTTGAATTCTAACAACGAACCGTTGGGCAGAGTTGTAGAAAAACACTCGCACTAGAAGTCTACCGTACAACACATTTTGAAATTCTGCTTCTGGAATGAGTTATTGAAAAACTACTAAATGATAGAACGCAAATTACTAAATGATCGATAACATTTTTGCATATGTATATTGTTTATCGGCAATTTTGATGTTTTATAGTATTTTCAAGCGGCACTATATTATAAATATATTTGATTTTGTCAATTTGAAACTTCTGATCTGCGATTCGGGCGTAACTTATTTGTAATCAAACATTTTTTTACCGATTCCGTAGAATGTAAGCGTTTTTCTCCAAAACTATTTCCCTTACCTGATAGAGGAAAGCTTATTCTGTCGGATACAATTCATGTTTTTTGCAGGAAATTCTTGCTTTAACAGGAATACGCATTTCAATGTTTGTTTACAAAATAAGTTAGTTAACTTTTTTATCCAGAATCATATAACCGACATTTGTTCGTAAAAGTTATGCTGATTTTAATTTAATCAAAATCAAACTTTTTGTCTTTTTTCGGCTATTTTCGAATTTTCCGGCCAGAAGGAGCATAGGACGAGGAACTTGGTATTAAAAAGAGCGAGAAGAGTTGCGAGGCGTGCACACTACCCAGACAACCACAAATCGCATAAGAATGCACGATCAAAATCGTTTACCGATCCAAGTTTCATCAGATTCGCATTGTTGTGCAAAGCTCATCAGTTTATTTATAAATTTTCCCGCACAGTAGGCTATTTAACGAGTTTATTCCAGCTTCATTTGTTGACATCGCATATTCCTGCAATCAAACTCACATGAAATCGGATTATCTGTCAAACAGAGTTTGTTATCACAAACTACATCGCAATGCATAACGAACAAACTCGCATAAAAATCGTGCACATCGCATACACTTCCGTGCAACGTCGGATAAGAAATACACTTATATCGCCTCCACTTTTGTACGTAAAAAGTGTTTTCGCGACTGGTAAGCGATGAAATTTGTGCGCATAGGCATCGCATAACAGAAAAACAATTCTATTATGCATGCATTCTGGTTGTCTGGGTAGGGAGGAGTGTTGGAATATCAGGTAGTGTGCGACGCTTCGCATCAGGTCGTAGATGATAAAAGCAGCAGTTGCGCACTACCTGATTGTCCAACAATCAAAACGGCAATTTTGACTGAAAAATGTTTCTAGTTTCTGTTCATCATATGTCAAAAGCAAAACCAAAAATTAATTTAAACAAATTTGTCAACGATTTTATGGATGTAATCCATAAAAGCAGCTTTGAGTATCTATCTACGTGAAATAATATTGTAAGGATTTTTTTCGGGAAAGAGTGAAAAACCTTATAAAACTCTTGGAGAAGAATAATAAACAATCCAAGTATTTCCAAGAATTCCAGTCTATTTGCAATGGAATAGAGATTTTTCAGATATTGTTTGAGAAACTCTTTCAAGAACTCAACTAGAAATATGTTTTGAAAAATTGGGCCATAAGTTTATGTTTTAAACTTTAAGATGGATCTAAATAAACTACCTTGAAAGCTTTGAGGATTTTTCCAACAAAATAGCAAGTTTACCTTTTATTTAGTAAAATTCCAAAAGGGTCTTCATTTATTTAATTTCTAAAATTTAATAACGTGCAATCACGAAGAATTTTTATTTGAAAAAAAATAATTAAAAATAATTCAATAGGAGTTTTAAACATAAACTCTGATTTCAAGAAATACTTTATAATAGGAAGTTTAACCTAAAATTTACGAAACTGAGATTAATCATTCACATTCTCTTCAGCAGATCTGGCGTTATTTTTGAACTGGCTGATAGAAACATCGCTGGGTCACTTTTCGTTTTCATATTTTTTTTGTTCGGGATGAACCACTGCGTCCATATCATTGAACTTTTGCAGTATACCCGTGTCATTTGTTTAGTGCATGTCTTTCTGCTCCATTTCTATTGAGAAGAAATGAAGTCTCGCGCTTAGTTTCATAGGGGCGTAACTGTATTGATCGATTTCTATTCGTTGATGTTTTCTCTTTATTATTGTTCTAAATTGCGCTAGTTTGTCGATGATTTAATGGTTTGGTGTGATGAAGGATGATTGTATCTTGCACCAGAATCAAAAATTACGGTTGTAGCTTTTGAAACAATTGAGGTATTAAAAAAATATAAAATCGATTAAGAGAAATCGATCAATACAGTTACGCCCCTATGAAACTAAGTGCGAGAAGTAGTAATTTTTTATTCAATAATTTTTTTTTCAATAAATTCATGTTTATTTCCAGATATTTTTTAAAAAATGTAACATGGTAAGTGTTTGGCTAGTTGGCCCTTCAGCTTTAGTTCTATGTTTTCAAAGTTTTACTCTAGTTTACGAATTTAAAAAGTTTTCTAGTTTGGCAATTTAGCCTTTAGGAGGCATTGATTTGTTTGTAAAATTTGATAACCTAACTACTATGTACACTAATATTTACAATAAAAATTTGATAACCTAAATTGGAACTAGCGCCCTAATTGGAGCCTGATCCGAATGCAAGCAACGGACCCTAAACTTTTCTTTACACTCACCAAAGCGTTCATGTAAGGTTTTTATTCCGGCCAGACGGTGGACCTCGGATGTTCTTGTCCTGGGAGGTGTTGAGGATCATCCTCAGGAATTTGTTTTGGACCCGTTGAAGTTTGAGGTGGTGGGTTTTAGCGCAGCTCTCCCAGACCGGCATGCCGTATTCGATCACAGGGAGGATGATTTGCTTGTAGACAGCAAGCTTATTTTTCAGCGACAATGACGACCGGCGGTTGATCAAAGGGTACAGTAGTTTCAACAAGACGTTACACTTTGTCACCGTTTTGTCAACCTGTTGCCTGAAAATAAGCTTGCTGTCGAGGGTCAAGCCAAGGTAGTCTGCCTCATTGGCCCATTCCACAGTCGTGCCATTGAGGATGATTTTACAGTCCCCAGGCGGAACAAGTTTAGGGGATTTGGAGTGGGGGAAAATGATGACCTGGGTCTTCGCCGCGTTGATACAGATCTTCCAGCTGGTGAGGTACTCTGTCAGGGCATTCAGGCCTCGTTGGAGTTTTGCCACTAGCGCTCTTATCACTCTACCGTTGTAGACGATGGATGTGTCATCTGCGAACAGAGACAGAATGCCGCCTTCTGGAGGTTCTGGCATGTCGGAGGTGAACAGATTGAAAAGCAGGGGCCCGAGGATACTGCCCTGGGGGACGCCTGCGACGATGTTGTGCGCATTGGAACTCGCTCCGCTGATTGAGACCCGAAATGTCCTTGCCGACAGGTAATTGTTGATGATTTTCACCAGGTAGCTGGGAAGATTGTAGCGTTGTAGTTTGTACACCAGGCCATCATGCCATACATTGTCAAATGCCTTCTCGACATCGAGTAAGGCCATGGCGGATGTTTTCGAGACAAATTTGTTCCGTCTGAGGACGTTGGTAACTCGGGTCAGTTGGTGCACAGTTGACCGACCGCGTCGGAAACCAAACTGTTCCTCGAGCAAGATGTTGAGATTTTCGGCAGACTCAAGTAACCGGTGATGAATAGCTTTTTCGAATAGCTTGGATAACCCTGAGAGAAGGCTGATGGGACGATAGCTTTTTGGAGAGGAAGGATACTTCCCAGGCCTCCGGATGGGGATGACTTTTGCTGACTTTCAGGAGGATGGGGAGTAGTTGAGCCGGAGACACTGATTAAAGATCAGTGAGAGGTGCTCAAAGAACGGAGCACTCATGTGTTTGAGCTCGAGATTCAGGATGCTGTCGAAGCCTGGGGCCTTCATGTTCTTCGACGATTTGATATATGCCGTCAATTCGCGAGCTGAGATCTCCAACTCCTCCGAGAAGTCGTTGGGAATCAAATGGATGTTGTTTGCATGCTCGTTGACGGCTGCTTCGTGAGGACTGGCGATGTTCTGCCCAAGATTGTGTGAGCTGACGAAGTGACGACCTATTTCAGCAACCTTCTCTGCAGGAGTTATCAAGCGATCCTTCGAGCCATTATTGTCTAGTGGGATCAAAGGTGGAATGGGCCGAGGCTTGGATTTTAGAATTTTGGTCATTTTCCAGAAAGGCTTAGCATAATCTGGGAGAGTGCGGATCTTATTCGAGAAGTCGTTATTTTTGAGGTCCACCATTCTGGCCTTGATAATTTTTGTGATTCGATTGCAGCGTGCCTTAAGCTCAGACAGTCCTGTACGCTGGAACTGCCTGCGAGTGACATTCCGCAATCGAATCAAATCTTTGGTGAGTGTATCGATGTTTAAGGAGTTGCTTACCTGTCGAGCCTTCGGGACATGCTGCTCCCGGGCCACCGAGATTGCCTCTTCGATGGCGCACAGCTGGCGGTCGATACTTTCTGGCGTCTCCGGACGCACCTCGTAATCGACGAAGTTGTCGACGCACTGCTGGAACCGCTGCCAGTTCACTCGATGGTAGTTTCGCCTTGTTATCTCGTGTCGATTTACTGAAGATCCAACCTCAGCCACCACCGGATAGTGGTCCGAGCTCAGTTCTTGGAAGACGACCGGCTGGGAGACGTGACCGTTCATGCTCGTGATAAAGATGTCGAGTGTTGCATGGGCCCCGGACTGTGTGAACCGGGTAGGACTGTCAGGGCTCAGGATGGTGTAGTGGCCCTCATGCTCGTCTTTGGAACAGACGACTCCATTCCGATTTGAGATGTTGTTTCTCCGCGATTGGTGCTTTGCGTCCAGGTCTCCAGCGATGATGAACTGCCCCTGCCGCCGAGTGAGCTTGACTATGTCCCTTCGTAGCTCAGCTGACGAGCCATCGTCGACTTTGGCTTGTGTGGGACAGTAAGCCACGATGAGAGTGACGACTCCGACAGAAGTGGTGACTTCCACTCCAACGGCTTCGATGAGTTTAAGCTTGAAGTCCGGCAGCAGGCGGCAGGCGATGGTGCTTCGCAAGGCGATTGCCACTCCTCCCCCTCTGGAGCTTGTTCGATCGAACCTCACCAACCTAAAACCCGGAATTGTTGCACTTACCTCGGGCTTCAGGTGGGTTTCGGTGATGAAAGCGGCGTCAATATCCTTCTCCTGAAGGAAATCGCTGAGCTCGATGATTTTGCTCTTTAGTGAGCAAGCGTTCCAATTGACCAGACCCACCCTAGCAGCCATTTTCAATGACGAACATGCCCAGGGTGAAGATCTGGTCGAAGCGAGTTTTGCAACCGCGTAGTCGCGTTGCCAGTTGGGTGAAAATCGGAACTAGTTGCTCCGATGTGTAGAGCGGTGGGTCGCCCTCGGCCGGAAGGGGCTCATTATCCTGACGACGGAATCCAGGGGGAGGACGCGGGGGCCAATCGCTGGTGGATGGTGTTGGAGCTTGAACTAATGCTGCAGCAGCCGCCAGCCGTTTGTGTGGCTGCAAAGGTGGAAGAATTGGTATCGCTCGCCGGGGAGCCGGGATGACCGGAAAGTTCACCTCGTTGAGAGCAGGAACTCGGTTCTTTTTTGGCAGGGACCTGGTGGAGGCCTTCTTCCTGATTTCCAAAAACGCCGCCCGCTTTGGACAGTCCTTGGTTGTAGCCCGATGCTTGTCGCCACAGTTGGCGCATTTGGGATCAGCAACCTCCATCTTGTCGCACTCATCGGTCGGATGGAGCTCGCCACATTTGTTGCAGCGCGGCTTCATGCGGCAGTTCCTGGTGCCGTGCCCGAAATTGAAGCAGTTGGTGCACTGCGTGACGTCGCGGTGCACTGGCCGATATCGCTCCCAGTCAACGACGGTGTAATTTATAACGCCGACCAGCTTCAGGTCCTTCCACGTGGTGGAGCCGTGCTCCAGGTGGATCAGGTAAAGCTGGTCGCGATATCTCCTCGTCTTGTCGTGACGAGCGATCTTGTGCACGGCCACCGGTTTCAATCCGCAACTTTCGAGCTCAGCTTTTAGCTCCTCTTCCTTCATGTCGTGAAGTCCTCGCAGCAAGGCCTTGAGCGGCTTCGTGCCGGGGTGGTCATGAGTGTAGTACTCATACTTGTGGACCTCGAGGAACTCCACGACGGATTGATGATGTTCCTTGTTTGCCGGCATCACTTTCACACCCTCGCTGCAGAGCCGAAAAGTACATTTCAGCCCCTTAGCGATCAGCTGGCGAATTTTTGGGCGCAAATCCGGTGGATCACCCTTCACAAATACGGGCGGGCACTTCTCCTTCCGCTCCGGTTGCACCTGCGGCAGCTGCGATTGCTGCTTCTTCCTCTTTTTCGGCGGATTGCCGGCGTCATCAAGCGGCAACGGCGAGAACACGTTGCTCTGCAAAAGCTGCTTGGAGGGGTTACCCGCGCCTCCAAGAGCAGTGCGCTTAGGCACTTTTCCAGCGACCGAAGCGGCCACCGAGTCTCCCATGACGGGTCCGGGAGAGAATAACGCCAACGCGACAAGCGAAAACGTAAACAGCGAAAGAACGAGAAAAAACACTTCGAAAAAATGCGCGAGCAAAAAACACGTCCGTACGTGTTGCTGTCTCGAACTGGAATCGCTAGCGTAATTTTTTATTCATATATTTCTCAAGCTTTATGAAAGGCCTCTTTAGATTAAGGTGCCGCTATTTATACCCTTCGAAAAATGGCTTATACCAACTCTCAAAGGCGCGCCCCATCAATCAGTTTCGGCTCAACAATAAGTGGGATAATACTGATTTTGACCATGCATCGGTACTGAAGTTCAAACATATTTTTGCTTCTTTTTATGAGTTCCGAATTCGTTTTTGTATAGAGATCTGATTTCATTGCGTTTGACATTTCCGAATCTCACCTTTTCACAGAGCTCTAATCAGTCAGAGGGTTCAGCAGATCCACCAAATTCGTATCCGCTTCTTTCCTAATTCATCAGCGCTCTGGAGCTTGGAGATTCATGTCGTCGGCTTCGAAAACCAGCCTAAGGTTGAGTTACGTTTTTACAATTTACTCCATTGACTCCATCCAAAAGGAGCAAAAAATGGGTCATCTAAAAGCAAATTATAGTCGTTTCATACTCTTCCGACCATCACTCATAAGTATTGATAAGAATAGTGAGAACTAGAGCACAGTGTGGTAGATCTTACTCCGTAATGCAACACGAAGAGTGTCTACCCAGCATTACAGGCTCCGTTAACTGCCTGGCTAATTGTTTCACCCCCCAGGCCATTCATCCCCTCAGCACGGGTCGCCTGACACCTTGGGATTCGGGGTTAGGGATGTCATATTGTCAGCTTAAGTGTTGTACCGAGCCTGGCGATATGATCGGATTTACACCGTTACGCACTACTTCAGAGTATCCATATCCCAGCGTAACGGGACTTCGTTTTCACATAAATGAAATTCGGATTTCTTTTATGACATTCAACCGAAAAACATGTAGGTACCTACCTGAATGTAATTTTTTCTCGAATTGGAAAAATAAATACCGTGCGTTGAAATGAATCAATTTCTCTTTCCTTCATCGCAGCTGAAATCATTTGAGACCCAGGGAGTAGAATGTCAAGTCCTAGATGAGGACAAGGAAAGCTGCTGGTTTAGAGCCACGGAAACTTCCTCCTCGGTGGTTTTATATGGTGGAAAGGCGGGCAATAATAAAGTGGATTTAAGCAACGGAAAACAAGATTTTTGGACTTACGACTAATCGGACAGCTGTAGTTCGGAGAACCATACAATTTTTGATGAAATGAATATTTTTTCATCCGTCTAAGAGGAGTTAAGTACTCTCCATTTAATTCCACCAATTATTTCGATATCTTTGCAGATACGTATTTCGACCACAACTGTGTGGTCGTCTTCAGTGTCTCGTACTTGACTCGAGCTTAAAATATTTTTTTTTATTTTTTCATGTTTTATTTAAAGGCGTTGCTGATGCTGCTGATCGCCGGATGTTTACGTTGGTGGGTTTAGTATTTTTCTTTAACTGGATCGTTTTGGTGCCGCATGCTTGTCGCTTTTAGCCACATTTCCACAAACACAAGGGGGATGGGGGTATTCGACGGTAAAACCTAATAACGAACGGTTATTGTTCCGTGGGTCCGAAGAGTGGTACCAAAGCGCGCATTATCAGTTAGTCGGGATTCGAGCGAGCTGACACCAAACTTTTCTTTAGGCAATTTTCAGACTTTGTGGAACGTCACACTGTTTTTATTGAAACATCCGACCACTTTTCACCGCGGATAATTTTCACCACACTCGCTCGAGTTATTCATACGTTGTTCGATCTAATATGGCCTACTTCGGTTGCCACTAACTTTTAAAAAATGGTGCCAAATAACCAACCGTTGTGGTGATGCCAACAAAGTTCTATTATACTATTTATTAATGTAAATACTTTTAAACTGTTTGTGACGTTGTAACTGTTTAACACTTTTTAACTAGAACTAGTTTCAAATTGAACCACTAGTTCGCGGAGCTTTCCAGTTCTCTTTTTTACGGACGAAATTAGTTTTTCCCCTCACTACCCCTTCGCTTCCCGCGAATACCATTTTATCTTTTCCACCATGGCTTCTAGAAAATTGCCTGCAAGTCTTTCCTTATATGGAAAGAGTCGTTTATCGGACCCGTTCTCGGTACACCAATGGTTTTCTTACAGACTGGAATAAAATGAATGAATTACTAGTAGGTGTCGTGTCAAACTACTAATTTTAAATTCCGATTGTTGGCTACATGCAAAGCCTTTACAATCCTAACCGGACTCTTGTTTTCCATTTTTTTAATTTATTGTAAATGAATTTTTGATGTAAATACAAGTAAAGCATCTCAATAAATGGATTAATAAATAAACAGAATAATAATAAATAATCTATCTCAACATTTAGGAAATTAATAAATAACGCATCTGAATAAATAGTGAAATAAATAAATAAATTCTGGATAAATAAATAAACAAAACAAATAATAAAAAAGCAAGCAAATAAAAATAAATAAATATAGCATTCGTATAAATAAAAAAAATCTGCAATAGAAATACATAACAAAAGAACAAATAATAAATAAAGACACCATAAGCTACTAAGCATACAATAAACATTATAATCAAATACAAACATGTGGAAACAAAGGATTATTGTACACTTTGACATTTAGATAAATAATATAAACAAATAATTTGAATAAAAAAAATAAGAATAAACATTCTCCAAGCCATCAGTTGGCCTTTCCAACACATAACAACATTGTTACCAAAAACGGTTGGTAACAAGGCGTCAATAGAACCCTTATAGATACATACTAAAATTTTTTTTATTTGGAGTAATCTATTTCACACCACCATTTTAGAAGGACCTTTAAATGCGCGACCGTTTACTCTTGTGACATATTGAAGGAAAACATATTCCGCAATATTCCGGAAAACTGAGTTATTTAACTTTTGAGAACTCGCACCGTTGTTAAAAGTACAACACTAGTGAAAAAGCACGCTTGTCGTACACAATGGAGGCCAGAATGCATGAGTGAATCAGGACCAAGGGAATTCCAGAAGCTTAAAAGAAAGTGTCTACTCCATCACCGTATTCACCGTATACCGATTAAACGACTAATCCGACTAAATTCCATTATTCTAGGAATATATAATATATTCTATATCCTTGCGACGACAAACGAATTCTTCCACTGTATTCACTAGTTTGTGGCAATCACGCCTTACACCGAACAAACGTGTTCATTTAAAGAAAGTATTATCTCCTCGCTTCGTGAACGGATGGATGCGAAATATTTTCCATTAGTTATGAAAATGGTGATTACACAACTATTATGCCAAACGGCGTTATCTATCTTCTATCTTCTATCTTCTATCTTCTATCTTCTATCTTCTATCTTCTATATCTATATATCTATATCTATATCTATCTATCTATCTTCTATCTTCTATATATATATATATATATATATATATATATATATATATATATATATAAAACTCAATGTTTGTATGTTTGTATGTATGTTTGTATGTATGTTCCAGCATAACTTCTGAACGCATTGACCGATTTCAACCAAATTTGGAACACTCATTCTTTATCTTAAGGAGACGACGATAGGGGGGTTATGGATGTTGTTTGGAAAAGGGGGAGGGTGTGGGGGAGGGGCATTGCTTAGTCATCGATCAACTCATTGTGCCTTCTGAACCCCATGGCCGATCTCAACCAAATTAGGAACACACATTCTTTATCTTAAGGAGACGACAATAGGGTGGTTATGGATGCTGTTCGGAAAAGGGGGAGGGTGTGGGGGGAGGGGTATTGCTTAGTAATCGATCAACTCAGTGTACTTTCTGAACCCCTTGGCCGATCTCAACCAAATTTAAAACACACATTCTTTACCTTAAGGAGACGACGATAGGTCGGTTATGGATGCTGTTCGGCAAAGAGGGAGGGTGTGGGGGAGGGGTATTGCTTAGTCATCGATCAACTCAGTGTACTTTCTGAACCCCTTAGCCGTTCTCAACCAAATTTAAAACACACATTTTTTATCTCAAGGAGACGATGATAGGGGGGTTATGAATGCTGTTCGTAAAAGGGGGAGGGTGTGGGGGGGGGGGTAGATGTATTGCTTAGTCATCGATCAACTCAGTGTACCTTCTGAACCCCTTGGCCGATCTCAACCAAATTTAAAACACGCATTCTTTATCTTAAGGAGACGACGATAGGTCGGTTATGGATGCTGTTCGGAAAAGGGGGAGGGTGTGGGGGAGGGGTATTGCTTAGTCATCGATCAACTCAGTGTACCTTCTGAACCCCGTGGCCGATCTCAACCAAATTTAAAACACACATTCTCTACCTTAAGGAGACGACGATAGGGCGGTTATGGATGCTGTTCGGAAAAGGGGGAGGGTGTTGGGGGAGGGTTATTGCTTAGTCATGGATCAACTCAGTGTACCTTCTGAACCCCTTGGCCGATCTCTACCAAATTTGGAACACACATTCTTTATCTTAAGGAGACGACGATAGGGGAGTTATGGATGCTGTTCGGAAAAGGGGGAAGGTGTGGGGGGAGGGGTATTGCTTTGTAACCCCTTGGCCGATCTCAACCAAATTTAAAACACACATTCTTTACCTTAAGGAGACGACGATAGGGGTTAGGCATGCGCTTTGGAAATAAGAGATGGTATGTGGAGAGGGTATTGTCTAACAATCGATTAACTCAATTTAAGTCTTGAGCCCCATGACCGATTTGAACCAAATTTGTATCAAATATTGTCTGTCCTAAGGAACCGATTTTAGTGGATATTGGTAGATCCTTTTAAAATGGGGTGGTTGTGAGAGAGGGGTATTGTTTAGTTAGCGATCAATTCAGCATAACTTCTGAACCCATTTACCGATGTCCCCCAAATTTGGAACCCATATTCTCTGTCTAAGAAAGACTTTATCAGGCTAGGGAGAGCTAAACGAGAGAGGGCATATTTATTAAACAAACAGTTTAGTATACCTTTCTATCGCATGGGTGAATTCAAACCAAATATTTAAACACGTATTGTTTACCCAAAGGAAATTATTTTAGAGTGGCTGGGAGGAGTATTTGAAATGCGGGAGAATGTTGGGCTTGGGTATTGTATAGAAAACGACTTAATTTAAAATCCCTCTTATTTAGTTCATCCGAGGTTCTTTGACATTGTACAATGCTCCGAAAGCTATTCTTCTAAAATAGCAAATCCTCGACAATAACATTTCCCTAAAAATGACATAACCCTGAATGCAGGCCATTAACATAACACTATTTGGCCTAAGGTCATTTAACATGAAGTGAATTTGGGATAATACTGAACATCATCAGAAAAAAAATCATATAAAGCATGCATTTTCTGGGTATAAAGCAATGATAATTGTTACCCTTCATCGGAATCATAGTTTGCCCAGTGAAAAGCAATGAATAATGTATTTCCTTCTGGATGGTGGATGTGATTGCTCCTTTAAAAGTAGGCATTTTCTCGGAATAAGGCAATGGTGGGTGTGATCTCTTCTTTAAAAATATGCGTTTGCCCGGAATAAGACATTGGTGAATGTTTTCCCTTCTTTAGAAATAGACGTTTGCCCGGAATAAGGTTATTCGAACCCACAATCCCTTCTTCAAAATCAGTCAATATTTCCAAAAGCCTTCTTTTAATCAAATGCTGAAGTATCAACAAGTAAACACAATTACCCTGTTAACCAATTGGTTTTATTATTTTCCGATTGTGAAAAAGAACTGCAAACCAAACTGGCAACTCCGAGCAAGGCCGGGTACATAAAGCTAGTATATATATATATATATATATATATATATATATAAAACTCAATGTTTGTATGTTTGTATGTATGTTTGTATGTATGTTCCAGCATAACTTCTGAACCCATTGACCGATTTCAACCAAATTTGGAACACACATTCTTTATCTTAAGGAGACGACGATAGGGGGGTTGGAGATGCTCTTTGGAAAAGGAGGGAGGTATGGGGGGAGGGGTATTGCTTAATTATCGATCAACTCAGTGTACTTTTTGAACCCCTTGGCCGATTTCAACCATATTTGGAAAACACATTCTTCAACTTAAGGAGACGATGATAGGGGGGTTAGGGATGCTTTTTGTTAAAAGGGGGAGGGTGTGGGGGGAGGGGTATTGCTTAGTTATCGATCAACTCAGTGTACCTTCTAAACCCCTTGGCCGATTTCAACCAAATTTGAAACACACATTCTTTATCTTTAGGAGATGACGATAGGAGGCTTAGGGATGCTTTTTGAAAAAGAGGGAGGGTGTGGGGGAGGGGTATTGTTTAGTTATTGATCAACTCAGTGTACCTTTTGAACCCCTTGGCCGATTTCAACCAAATTTGGAACACACATTCTTTATCTTAAAGAGACGATGATAGGGGGTTAGGGATGCTTTTTGGTAAAAGGGGGAGGGTGTGGGGGGAAGGGGTATTGCTTAGTTATCGATCAACTCAGTATACCTCCTGAGCCCCTTGGCCGATTGCAACCAAATTTGGAACACACTTTCTTTATCTTTAGGAGACGACGATAGAGTAGTTAAGCATACTCTTTGGAAAAGGGGGAGGGTGGTGGGGGAGGGGTATTGCATAGTTATTGATCAACTCAGTGTAGCTTTTGAACCCCTTGGCCGTTTTCAACCAAGTTTGGAACACACATTCTTGATATTAAGGAGACAACGATAGTTAGGTTAGGGATGCTCTTTGAAAAAGGGAGGGTATGGGGGGAGGAGTATTGGTCAGCAATCGATCAACTCAATGTAAGTCTTGAACCCAATGACCGATTTGAATCGTATCAAATATTGTCTGTCCTAAGGAAACAATTTTAGTGAATGTGGGTAGGTCATTTGAGAAGCATAACTTTTGAACCCATTTACCGATGTCCACCAAATTTGGAACCCGTATTCTCTGTTTAAGGAAGACTACATCAGACTGGGTAGGAGTGTCATAGCAGAATAAGAGAGAGGATATTTATTAAACGAACAGTTTAGTATACCTTTTTATCGCATGGGTCAATTCAAACCAAATTTGTAAACACGTATTCTCTACCCAAAGGAAACTATTATAGAGAGGCTGGGAGGGACTTTGGACTTTGCTTAGAAAACGACTTAAATTAAAATCCCTGTTATTTAGTTCTTTCGATGTTTTTTGACATTGTACAATGCTCCGAAAACAAATTTCCCGAATTCCTCAAAAATAGTAAATCCTTGATAATAACATTTTCCCGGTAATAACATTTCCCCAAAAATGACGAAAATGATATTTTCCAAAAGTGATTCTTACCGATACACATATCCCAGGACATTTCCCTGAAAATGACATATCCCTGAATGAAGCAGTCCATTAACATAACACTATTTGGCCTAAGGTCATTCGACTTGAATTATGAACAGCATCAGAAAAATCTTTCATAGAAAGCATGCATTTGCTGGGTATAAAGCAATAAAAATTGTTACCCTTCATCGGAATCATGGTTGGCCCATTGAAAAGCAATGATTAATGTTTTTCCTTCTGGATGGTGTATGTGATTGCTTCTTTAAAAGTAGGCATTTGCCCGGAATAAGGCAATGGTGGGTGTGATCCCTTCTTTAAAAATATAAATAATGAATGAATAAAGCATCGGTGGATGTTTTTCCTTTTTTAGCAATTGACGTTTGCCCGGAATAAGGCTATTCAAAACAACGATCCCTTCTTCAAGATCAGTCAATGTTTCCAAAAGCCTTCTTTTAATCAAATCTTGAAGTATCAATAAGTTAACACAATTACCCTGTTGACCAATTGGTTTTATCTTTTTCTGATTGTGAAAAAAACTGAAAACCAAACTGGCAATTCCGAGCAAGGCCGGGTACATAAAGCTAGTGCCAAATAACCTACCACCGATATTTTTAGAGAAATTTCCTTTTTGGCCAAAATACTTTTTCGGCCAAATGACCTGTTCGATCGAACGACATTATCCACCCAACAACTAGTTCGGCTGCAAAGGCCTTTCGAGCATATTGCCATTTGGTTCAAATTGGATTTTTGGCCTAATAACTGTTTCGAACACATATTCAATTCGGCTAGATGTCTTTCTGGACGCGTTATTAGGAATTCGCCCAAACGTCCCTTCTCCAAAGTCAAAGGATTTTAAGTTGTACAGTACAGTATGGAGCAAGTCTGTGATTCAATATTTTTCTTTTGTTCATAGTTATTCCAGAGAAGCACACCGGTTTTGCCTTTCTCGTATTTTTTTCTACAATTCGCATTTGACAGTTGATTAGCACTAAAGGGGGTCCCGTAGCGTAGTTGGCTACACGTTCGCCTTACAAGCGAATGGTCATGGGTTCGATTCCCAGCCCCTCCACCAAACCCTCGTCAGTCGCCGGATCCATAGCCTACACGGTGGCGTTTGGGGTACGCGCCTTACCATCACGGCTGCCTGATGACGACTGACAACTTGTTCTTCTCGGAGGCATTCCTCCAACGTTACCCGGATAAATGGCAACCGAACAATGCAACGATCAATGGATACACGACATGGACAAACGGACACAATGGACTCACGACAAGATGGACTGGCACCGACAACAATAATGGTAATGGAAATCTAAAAATAGATTCTGTGTGGATTCTGTACAGCAGAATACCACAGTAGATCTCGGCACAGTAGCGGTTAAGTAACACAGAGTGCCTAACAAATAAATAAAGGAATGAAAAAAAAGAGGATTTTGAATGAATGAAAATGTTGATCCTTTTGAAGTAACGTCAACACTCAAGCAGGGGCACTGTTATTTTTTTGTACATAAAGAACAGAACATAAAGTAAAATGGTGCCGTGATGAATACATTCTAGGGCCCCATCTGAGGATCTGGAGGTCATTGTTAATCCAAATCAATTCTTGATTTATTCCAATCACTTTCCCGGAAGTAATTATAATACCATGTACTTAATAGAAAATGGTCGAGTTCGGGATAAATTTAAAACCCCTCACTAGAAAATTAAAAAAAATTCCCTAGAAAAATGGGAAATAGCCAATAAAAAAATAAATAAACGATAGAAAAATGTTAAATTTCCATAAACAACAAACAATATTCCACGAAACAAACAATTATTAGTACTTTTAAAAGTAAAAAATGAAATCATAAAAGGAGACTTTTTTATAAAGAAATCAAAATGTTCCATTGCAAAAAATACAAAATATCCATAAATAAATCAATACTAGCAATACACAATTACAAAACTTTCCACAAAATAAATATTTTTTTCCCACGAACAAATTAAGAACTTTCCACAAAAAAAATCAATAAAGAGCAATAAAAAATATGTAAATTTCCTTGGAGAATTATAAAAAGCAATAAAACTGGGCATTTTTTTTCATTGGAGCGTTCTTTGGGAGCGTTTATCTTTCATGAAAAATGTAATCACTTTTGATGCTTTTTTTGTGTTGATTTTCTATCTACAAATTTTGTTATTGTTTATTGTTAATATTGATTTTGAATTTTTTCCAATGGAACATTTTGATTTCTTTATGGGACATTTTTCTGACATAATAGTAAATTTCGCTTTCAAAAGTGCTGATATTCTTTTGGTTTCTTTTATGGAAATTTTACTTTATTTATGGAAACCTAATACATGTTCGTTGCTTATATCCTGATTTCTTCTCTGGAAATTTTCTAATCTTTTTATAGAAAATTTCAAATTCTTTATGGACATATTTTGCTGCCTTTAGTTTGAGGGTCGAAATCTCGATTTATAGCGATTCGATTAAGGACATATTTTGCTTCCCAGCCAAAAACGCCCCAACCTAATTGTTGCTGTTGTTGTATGTTCACTAAAAAGGCACGTTTAGTTGGATAGAAAATAATTACTAAGCCACTCTACTTGTGGCTTTATAATTATTTCCAACTAAAAGGTGCATTTCAATTGAACTTTTTTAAATTATTATTTGAAAAATCAGGTCGTTTTATATAGGCTGTGAGGCAAAATATGTACTTAATAGAATCGCTAAAAATCGGGATTTTGATCCTAAATATTAACTATTTTGTATGAAAAACAACGACGGTGTTAAAATGATTTCCGGGGGAGTAATAGGAATAAATCTGATCTGATTTCACTTTGAGTTCCAGATGCTCAGGTGGGGCAATAGAATGTATTCATCACGACACCATTTTACTTTATGTTCGATTTTACTTCAACATGAAAACAACAAGCAAATTCACGTAGTAGTGGTATAGCCTTTCCCGTGATTTTCAAAAACACCAATTTTGCTGGTTCCTAATAGAGTTGTGGCATGTATTTTTGTCTGTTTTTTTTTATTTTCGTCATAGGAGACATTTTTTTTGAAAAACTCATCCGTACCAAATCACAAGCTCAGGAAATACGTTTTCCTGTAGTGGAGTTCTAGCAAATGGACGTTGCTTACGATGGTTTTATCCCCTGCGACCATGGACGGAAATACCTGCCGTGTTCCTACCATTTTGTTAATAGTTTTCGAACACCACGTCTGTTCATGATCGAGTTCAATAATGATTATCTAGGCCTTATTCCCCGTCGAGAAAATCTAACAAAAATTACACTACGAAAAATCGTCTAATAAAATTGAATACGCCCATTCATATATGTAAATACACGGGAAGACATACATTTTCTCTACTCATCCGACGGTTTATAATTGAGTCACCAATAAAATGTTCTTGAAGTGAAAATGCTAGTCTTTTGGCACAACTTAGTGGTATGAGAAAGGAAAAGCCGTTACCTCTAGCTGCAGATCTGTGACCGTTATCGCATCACTGCAAATCCGTCAATCCAAACCGCAGCCCACCGTGTCACATCGATAACCCGATCAGGAGCAACATTGTTTCAGTCCGATCATAAATCAGTCTATTTCACTGCCCGTTCAATAATCTATTAATTAGCAGAATGACTCTCGCAGCGCAGCTCAAAATGTCGATGGTTGAACATCTGTTAATTAATTTAAATAGAATGTATCGAATTATCGCATCACTTTGGCGCGCTGCTGCGGTCGGTGTCGCGCGTTTTCCAGCCAATGTCATGATGTGTCCCCATCGTTTTGTCCATCCGTTCGTTCCTTGAACTTCGCGTTCGAGCGAGACACCGGCAAAGCAGAATCGGACCTGCTGTCGTTTGGTTCGTGGTGCTGAGACACGCACATGTACCCCTGGCCTGGCTCTCTATCTCTCTTCCCGAAGACCCGCTGGGACAACGTACTCGTACCGTACACTAATTGCCTAAATTATCTCGCCTGACCAGGCGAGCCAGTTGGCGAGCGAAAAAATGACTGCTCTTATAAAATTACACCGTAACTCAATGGATCTTATTCGGTATCGCCGCAGCCACTGACAGGCGGTCCCCATTTTTCTCCCTGCTGTTGCTGCCGTACTGCTGCTGACGGCTGGCTATCCTCCTTGGGCCGCTCGCTCGTTGCATACACCCATCGCCATCGGTTGCCTTTGCTGATGGACCTGATACATGCGTTAATCCGTCAAAACCGGAAAACAAAAGATAGCTATCAGCGAACGCGAATCTCAAAAAATCTCCTCCTTGGCCATCACCGACCGACCGTCTCCGAAAGCGGATCCTTCCGGATGGGTAGACAAGCAGTGTCGATATCGCGACCAACAGCATCATCAACGGCGGTAGTCATCTGGGAGGGTAGGGTATGATACGCCACCGATTGAAGTTCAGTTCGATGTGCTTTTTAACAAATTTGCTCAAGATGATTCAATAACGGATACAGTCTTATTTGGTGATATAATAGTAACGGTATCTTCTTCTTATTGGCATTACATCCCCACACTGGGACAGAGCCGCCTCACAGCTTAGTGTTCATTAAGCACTTCCACAGTTATTAACTGCGAGGTTTCTAAGCCAGGCTACCATTTTTGCATTTGTATATCATGAGGCTAGCACGATGATACTTTTATGCCCAGGAAAGTCGAGACAATTTCCAATCCGAAAATTGCCTAGACCTGCACCGGGAATCGAACCCAGCCACCCTCAGCATGGTCTTGCTTTGTAGCCGCGCGTCTTACCGCACCGCTAAGGAGGGCCCCCTAGTAACGGTATACTAAGGTGAATATTCTCCCGTATTGAAAACGATGGACTGCACACGCCCAAAAGTACAGGAACAGAAATAATCGACCCAATTTAAATAAGTAAGTCATGCAATGCTCCAGAGAGAGTAAGTCCATCGGTCAATTCAATTGCTATTTAATAGCGAGCTAACCAAGAAACGGAAAACCAAATAGGCCACGGTACAATCGACGGCAAATTCTTCTCTGACATCACGAACGTCCGCACGTTTATTTATTATCAGGCCAAGGCCGGAGTGGACTGTGCTGCACATAAAAGTCTTCTCCATTCAGCTCGGTCCAAGGCTGCGCTTCGCCAACCACGCAGTCTGCGGAGGGTCCGCAAATCGTCCTCCACCTGATCGATCCACATTGCCCGCTGTGCACCTCGCCTGTTCCCGTCGGATCGTTGTCGAGAACCATTTTCACCGGATTACTGTCCGACATTCCGGCTACGTGCCCGGCCCACCGCAGTCTTCCGATTTTCGCGGTGTGAACGATGGATGGTTCTCCCAACAGCTGATGCAACTCGTGGTTCATTCGCCTCCTCCACGTACCGTCCGCCATCTGCACCCCACCATAGATGGTAGGCAACACTTTCCTTTCAAAAACTCCCAGTGTGCGTTGGTCCTCCACGAGCATCGTCCAGGTCTCGTGTCCGTAGAGAACTACCGGTCTTATAAGCGTTTTGTAGATGGTCAGTTAGGTACGGCGGCGAACTCTATTCGATCGGAGCGTCTTACGGAGTCCAAAGTACGTACGATTTCCAGCCACTATGCGCCTCCGAATGTCTCTGCTGGTATCGTTATCAGCGGTAACCAGTGAGCCGAAGTACACGAATTCTTCAACCACCTCGATTTCGTCACCACCGATAGAAACTCGTGGTGGGTGGCTTACATTGACCTCTCTTGAGCCTCTTCCTATCATGTACTTCGTCTTCGACGTGTTGATGACTAGTCCAATCCGTTTAGCTTCGCTTTTCAGTCTGATGTAGGCTTCCTTCATCGTCTCAAAGTTACGTGCCATGATATCATGTTGAATAGCAGACACGAGAGACCATCACCTTGCCGTAACCCTCTACGCGTTTCGAAGGGACTCGAGAATGCCCCTGAAACTCGAACTACGCACATCACCCGATCCATCGTCGCCTTGATCAACCGTATCAGTTTATCCGGAAACCCGTTTTCGTGCATTAGCTGCCATAGCTGGTCCCGATCGATTGTATCATATGCGGCTTTAAAGTCAATAAATAGGTGATGTGTGGGCACGTTGTATTCACGGCATTTCTGCAATACCTGACGTATGGCGAACACCTGGTCTGTGGTAGAGCGTTCAGCCATAAATCCCGCCTGGTACTGCCCCACGAACTCTCTTGCAATTGGTGTTAGTCGGCGGCATAAAATTTGGGAGAGTACCTTGTAGGCGGCGTTCAGCAATGTGATTGCGGGGTAGTTGTTACAATCCAGCTTATCGCCCTTTTTGTAGATGGGACACGCGACACCTTCCATCCACTCCTGCGGCAGAACCTCATCCTCCCAAACCTTGGTAATCACCCAGTGCAGCGCTCTAGCCAGTGCCTCACCACCGTGTTTAAACAGCTTTCCTGGTAGTTGGTCAACTCCAGGGGCTTTGATCTCCTCCTGGATTTCCTGGAGATTCGGAGCCGGAAGTCGCATGTCCTGCACGCGTGCTCCTAGGTTCATTGCCATACCGCCACCGTTGTCTGCCATATCGCCATTCAGGTGCTCTTCGTAGTGCTGGCGCCACCTCTGGATCACCTCACGCTTGTTTGTAAGAAGGTTCCCGTTTATGTCTTTACACATATCGGGCTGTGGCACGTGGCCCTTACGTGAACGGTTCAACTTCTCATAGAACTTTCGTGCGTTATTAGCGCGGTACAGTTCCTCCGTATCTTCACGGTCTCGATCTTCCTGCTGGCGCTTTTTCCTCCGGAAAATCGAGTTTTGTCTGTTCCGCGCCCGTTTGTACCGTGCCTCGTTCGCCCTCGTGCGGTGTTGCAGCAATCTCGCCCATGCTACATTCTTCTCCTCAACTAACTGCTCACATTCGCCGTCATACCAGTCGTTTCTCTGATCCGGAGCCACCGTGCCTAGTGCAGCGGTTGCGGTACTTCCAATGGCGGATCGAATATCTCTCCAGCCATCTTCAAGAGATGCTGCGACTAGCTGCTCTTCCGTTGGGAGTGCCACTTTCAGCAGCTGCTCGTAGTCTTGGGCTAGTCTACCGTCTTGTAGCCGCCCAATGTTTAGCCGCGGCGGACGACTCCGACGCGTGTTGATCACCGTCGAGAGTTTTGAGCGCAGACATACTGCAACTAGGTAGTGGTCGGATTCAATATTCGCACTGTGGTAAGTGCGTACGTTCGTGATGTCGGAGAAGAATTTGCCGTCGATTAGAACGTGGTCGATTTGGTTTTCCGTTACTTGATTAGGTGATTTCCATGTGGCCTTGTGGATATTCTTGGGGGGGAAGAAAGTGCTTCGGACTACCATTCCGCGGGAGGCTGCAAAGTTTATGCATCGTTGGCCGTTGTCGTTCGATACGGTATGCAGACTATCCGGTCCGATGACCGGTCTATACATTTCCTCCCTTCCTACCTGAGCGTTCATGTCACCGATGACGATTTTGACGTCCCGCAGTGGGCATCCATCGTATGTCTGCTCCAGCTGCGCATAGAACGCTTCTTTCTCGTCGTCGGATCTCCCTTCGTGTGGGCAGTGCACGTTGATGATGCTGTAGTTGAAGAAACGGCCTTTAATCCTCAGCTTGCACATCCTTGCGTTGATTGGCTGCCACCCAATCACGCGTTGGCGCATCTTTCCCAGCACTATGAAGCCGGTTCCCAGCTCGTTGGTGGTGCCACAGCTTTGGTAGAAGGTAGCCGCTCGATGCCCGCTTTTCCACACTTTCTGTCCTGTCCAGCAGATTTCCTGCAGCGCTACGACATCGAAGTTGCGGGGATGTAATTCATCGTAGATTATCCTGTCGCAACCTGCGAAGCCTAGCGACTTGCAGTTCCATGTTCCAAGCTTCCAATCGTGATCCTTTATTCGTCGCCTAGGTCGTTGCTGATTGTATCGAGTCGTATTATCTTCTATGTTGTTCGTAATAGTTGTTTTTGAAGGCGGCTTATTGGGCCTGCGCAAACCTCCTGTCTCGTCGGAGGGCCGTCGTGTCAGGGCTGTTTAGCGTCCCACCTAACACCAGGACTTGGGCTTGTGCGCTTTGAGCGGCACACGGTCGCTTTGGCGGAGCCTACTTGCGGATTCATGCAGCTTTTTATAGAGGTTTAACAGGGCCCACTGTCAAACCCCACCACATCCTAGGCAGGCGCCACAACTCGCAGATGGCCTGGGGAGGGATCGTCAAGCCCTTGAACATAGTCCCTGCTGCCCCCACGTACAGCAGTTCGAATATTGAATCCGACTACTATCTCGTTGCGGTATGCATGCGCTTAAAACTCACGACGGTGTGCAACACGCGTCAAAGCCGAGCGCAGCGGCTTAACATTCACAGCAAAAAATAATTAAATTTACACGACATGTAAATTAGAAATGATGTAATAATAAATTGATTGAATCGGGAATTTGATTGAAAATTAAGTAGATTTTATAATTGCTGTAATAATAAATTGATTTAAATTTGAAAATTACATGTATTTTAATGCACATAATAAGAGCATCGAAAAACACACAATTTTAAATTTTATTTAATATATTTTTACAATACAGTGTAATTTTGAACTGCTACTTTAAAAATAAATGGATATACATTGAATTTTCAATCAATTTCGATTTAATTTTCAATCGTCGTGTAGAAGTACAGTAACATAAGCAAACAGAAATAATGGATGCCACAAGTGCACTTCAGTTTTTTTTTTCACTTGATTGATTTTATTTGTTGAGACGAGATTAACTGTAAGTTTTGCAAAGCTTGTTTTGAAGATGAGGAAAAGTGATCTGCAATACGCGAGTCAACAATTTCCAAAAGTGCGTTAAATGTACAATTCTTGAGTGTGGATTTTACTCGTACACGGTGCAAATTAAACGAGTTATATAAAAGCCATCTGCTTTTCAGTAACACTTCTATTGAAAGTCAAGTCGTATTTTCCGTTGTTCTATTTTGACTTGCGGTTCATTGGATTGCGCTGAATCAGAATATTAAGTTGATGTGACCACACACTTGCCTTCTGGATAGCCAATATTCTGCGTTGTCGAACTTTGAAGTAATGGGAGACTGATACTACTGCTATTATTAAGACATGTCTAACTGTATGAATAAACAAATAAAATTTATGAAGCTCGTCATTTTATTTAAATAAAACTATCACATATATTTAGCGTTACCATTAAATTGAATGAATATATATCTGCATTCACATATATTTGGAATATCATTTTCTCTTTCAGGAATATTCCCAAAATGGACTATATACAGCTTTGGGTTCTGAAATTGTGACTTAGATCGTTCATTTAAGTATTCTTTTTTCTGCTTAAAGTTCCAAATCTAAAAAAAAACACCGTGAGCGAAATGTAAAATTAAATCATTGTTTAAATTTACATGATCGTGTAAAACTAAATGATTGAATAGATTAAAATGGAAATACATGTCATGTAATTATGCATGACTACATTTTCAATTCGTGTAAATTTAAGATCTAACTCATTTTTGCGTTTATTTTTATGCTCCAAATATGTGCATGAAAATAAACGTAAATTTACACAAAAAATAATACTGTGTTGGGCGGCTACAAGGCGATAGACTAGCCTACGACTACCAGCAGCAGCTGGAAGTGGCACTCCCAATGAAAGTGCAGATAGGCGCAGTTTCTCTTGAAGATGGCTGGTAAGATATTCGATTCGCCATTGGTAGCACCGCAACCGCAGCACTTGGCACGGTGCTCCCGGATCTGAGAAACGACTGGTATGACGGCTAGATTGGGCGAGATTGCTGCAACACCGCACAAGGGCGATCGAAGCACCTTACAAACGGGCGCGGAACAGACAAAACTCGATTTTGCGAGCACTGCACTGGGTAATTACAAAGGTTTGGGAGGATGAGATACTGCCGCAGGTGTGGATGGAAGGTGTTGTGTTGCAGCATCTACCATGCAATCACATTGCTAAACGCCGCCTGCACGGTACTCTCTCAAATGTTATGCCGCCGAGTAACACCAATCGCAACAGAGTTCGTGGGGCAGTACCAGTCGGGATTTATGGGTGAACACAAGTGTTCACCGTACATTAGGTATTGAAGAAGTGCTATGAATACAACGTGCCCAGGCATCATCTATTCATTGACTTCAAAACCGCATATTAAACGATCGATCGGGACCAGTTATGGCAGCTAATGCACGAACACGGATTTCCGTATAAAGTGACATGGTTAATCAAGACGACGATGAACGCGTAACACTGAGAAGTTAAAAGAAGCCTATATCAGACTGAAGGGTGAAGCTAACTGGTTTAGACTAGTGATTAACACGTCGAAGACGAAGTACATGATAGGAAGAGATTTAAGAGAAGACAAATTGAGCCACCCACCACGAGTTTGTATCGGTGGTGATGAAATCAAGGTGGTCGAAGAATTCGTGTACTTGGGCTCGTGTACGTGTACCTCTCAATGCTTCTTTTCAGCCACTTACAGCAGCAAAACGAAAATAAGAAATTCGCGGATTCTTTCGTGCGATGGTCCTGAAAAAGGACCGATTGAGTGCGCTAATCACTATCCGTATGCGAAAAAACTTCTGCAACAGCCACCGCCGACAGTCATTATTGTTGGATGAATTTCGATATCTTGATGATCTTGCTGGCTGGATCTGGACGGGATCTGCAGCTATCGCCAAACACGCGAAAGAACACTGATGTCGATGCTGGGACCGCTCTCCGAAATTCTCGAGCTAACTGGCTCGCGCGCACTGGTTGCTGGGTGCCATGCTGGGACCGCGTTGAACAAAATAAAGTAGGCTCATTGGCTCCGCCCTTTGTAGTTCGTAATGAGTGCACATAAAATTTGCACCCATAATGAATAACAAAAGGGCGGGGCTAATGGGATCACTATATTGAATACAAGAAAGCAGCTTTGCCACACGCGCGAGCAATTTTGTTCTAGATTTTACGGAAAGCGATCCCTGCATCGGCATCAGTGGCAGTCTATAAAGTCTTTTGCGGATTGCGGTCCCAGCATCGGCCTTGGTGGGGCTCGTCAGCGTGTTACTGCAGAATCATCGTCGCGTGATCAACAGTATTCAAGTAAACATTCCTGTAAACCGTGGTAACTCGTCGAGTGGCCAATCGTCAGCGGATGTGTATCGAGTCAATTAAGCCGGTCCTTTTTAAGATCAGCATTTTAAATGGATGACAATGGATTTATGTTGAATATTCTTTGCAGGAACAGTAAATTTGATGACATTTATGATAGCATCAGTGATGGCCGTCAACGGTGGCTTCTGTATTAAATTTAATCGCCGCGTTAATGTTTGTAACCATTTTGCATTGGAAAGTGGTATTTTATTGCTACACCCAACCAGCGGATGGCAGATTTTTATACAGTTCTGCATAAGAACCTTACAGAAACTGTATAATAATTGGGCATATACAATTTCGGAAGATTTTAATACAATTATTGTATTGAAATAATACAGATTTGTATTATTTTAATACAATATCTGTATAAAAAGCTTACAGAATTGTATATGCCCAGATTTTATACAATAATTGTCAGATTTGTTTTTTGGGTGTAGGTTGTGATTAATACTCGGAAAAGCGCATCCTTGCGTGTAATTTTTTGTAGCAACTACCTGCTGACGGCCGCCACAAAGGTCAAAAACAACGCCATGAGATTAATGCTGTCCAATGAGCAGCTCGAAGTAGCTCGAAGTTCCCATCCCTCTCATGTCCATTTGTTGATAAAAGAGAACGAGCAGGACGGGAACAACATCGAGTTGCTCATTGGACAGCACTATTGTACTCAATAATGCGGAAAAAAATTCTTTCAATTAAACTTGCTTTTGTATATAATAGTGCACTGAGAAAAATTTGATATGCAAAAAGAAATATTCTCGCAGGATTCGAACAATCGGTTAGTTGCTGTTAGTAGTAGAGAGGGTTAGAATAAAAGATATTTTAGTTACTAGATGAAGAATGTCGCTTCGGTTCCCTTTGTTCTGCTGTCCGGAACATGTTGGGTACCAAGCTGTCAAATCGTATGGATTTTCCTTCTTTAACATTTAGCTCCCCTATCCTCGCCAGCAAAAGATGTTCCGGACAGCGACGACAGCGACAATCTTTATCTGGTAACTAAAATATCTTTTGTTAGAATCAAAGGGGTGTGTGTGTGACATTTTGGTCAAATTTGAGTTGACCATTGCAAAAAGTGCTTTGGTTTTAGAGCTTTGCGGCAATATGTTAGTACAGTTTGCACGATGTTTGTAATAAATGTGAAAATTCTGAATTGTTCGGAAAACGGGCAATTCAGAGTAAAATCTGAACCCCTGGACCGATTTCAACCAAATCGGGTATTCACATTCTCTATCCTAAGGAAAAGATAACAAAGGGGGTGGAATGGTAATTGGAAAAAGGGGGAGGGTATGAGGGAAGGGGTTGTCTTTGGATTTCAACCAAATTTTGTACACTTATTCACTATGAGGAGCTGATCATGTGGGACGGTAATTTGGGAAAGAGGGAGGGGTATTGTTCAGAAAACGGGCAATTCAGTGTAACTTCTGAACCCATGGACTGATTTCAACTAAATTTGGTGCACATATTCTCTATCCTAAGGAGAAGATAACGTGGGTAGGAGGGCATTGGGAAAATTCTAGGGGAAGGGATGTCTTTGGAAAACGAGCAATTCAGTGTAACTCCCAACCCCATTTTTTATTACTTTTGACCCCTTAATTGATTTCAACCAAATTTGTAACACATATTCTCTGTCAAACGAATGGGTACATTGAAACCAAATTTAGGACACGTACTCTCAATCCTAAAGGGACGATTATAGAGAAGTTGGAGGATTATTGAAAAAAGCGGAAGGGGGTTACGGGGCGAGGGGTATATTATTTAGAAAACGACCACTTCAGTAAAACTTCTGAATCCCTTGACCGATATCCTCAAAAGTTGAGACAAACATCCTTTATCTTTAGCAGGCGATTATAGATGGAGTTGAATGCAAAAGGGGGAGTTGTTACGTCAGGCGTGAAAAACGTAAGGTAAAATGAACGATAGGAATATTGGACATTGGGCATACTTCAAAATTCGCATTCTTATGTTATTTGAGATTGTAAAATTCCCCGGAAACCAATTCTCTTAATAGAAAAGTTCCCAAAAAAAATTAACATTTTCCCGGAAATAACATATCTCCGAAAATAACATTTTCCACATGTATCATATCCTTGAAAACATTTCTCAGGAAATGGCATTTTGCCCGAAAATGAAAATTCCTCGAATATGCCATCCTTAAAAAAAAGTTTCGCGAATATGACATTTCCCCGAAAATTACATTTCCTCGAGCGTGACATTTCCCCGAATATAATGTACGTTTCCCCGAATATGAAAATTTTTCAAACATGATATTTCTCCGAATATGCCATTCCCCCGATAATAACAATTCCTCGAAAATGACACTTCTCTAAATATGACAGATTCGGTAAACATTCTTTTCTCGGTAACAGCGTTTTTTAGAATATAACAAAACATTATTAGCCGGAATTAATGTTTTTGAAACTGATTGGTTGAGCCTGTCTGAAGTAGAGAGCGAATTGAGTGACCAAAACATGTTCCACACGGTCGCGACACTATTTGTCTTTTTTCCTCTCTCTATTACTCTTGGCCCGTTTCATTTTTGTTCATAAAGTTTGCCAGTTGTGTTGTCTATTGCTAGTATTTACCGCCGATCGCCTCTCGATCGGAAATCAGCTGGTTAGGTATATAACAGGCCTTGGCAAAACGTCCAGTACGTAATAAACCTCCGTCGCGGTAACAAATATATGTATATTGTATATGTCGTCGTTTTTGTTAACCAAAATTGTTCTTTTCTCTGTTCGCGTAATAAATGTAGTTTTTGAATCCAAGTCCGTCGTGTGTGAAACTATGTTCTGAAGTGTCCGAAAACTAGAATTTGTGACGCGCGAACATTTGGTCCTTTGATCCGGATGAGCATTCCCGGTAAAGTTTTCGGACATTGTACGTTTTGGCGGACAATTAGTGAAAGGCGTTTGTTCACGAACAATTCCCGCGAACCGTGATGGACGATTAGCACTATTGTGACGGTGAGATAAAAGGCGATCAGTGAATAGTGTCACCATTTTCGATGCGAGCTTGCGCCATCGTGTAAGAACCAGGACATTCGGAAACAGGGTGAATTGCGAAGCTGGAAGATTGCGTCGATTGGTGGATCCAGGGACAGAACGGAGGCTGAGTTTTGGATGACGACGAAAGTGGACACAAGCAGATCAGGACCAGGACAGACGTCTAAGTGACGGAGCGAGGAAGGATAAGGGAGTAGATTGCATGTGTGGTGGCGTTGCATGAATGAAACTCTGTGGCTATAAGGCAAATAAATTGATTGATTGCATGTGAGTCCATATTCTTTTGCAACAGTAGCCCTGGTGTCCGCCCGTTAAAGCTTGGGCTCGGTTTTCGCTGGTTTTATTTCACGATTTCGTTTGTTCCAAGGTTGATTCCCTCTGCTGCTGTCAACTAGGGTGGCCAGTTCTGTCATTCCGTGGTCGTGTTGGGTGGTTAGTCGAGTCGATCGTTGGCAAAGTGAGAAAATAAAGTCTGTTGTGAATTTAGTTTTGCCAGTGCAGTGGAGTGCATTCCATACGAGAACAGTGTTTCCCAAACATTGTTCCGAGTGTCAGTGCCAGTGAAGTGAGCAATGCCTGATCTGAGAACGTTGAATAAACGGGAGCACCAACTCCGTAAATCGCTAGAAGGAATTCAACAGTTTGTCGCAGGTTTTCAAGCAAAAAGAGATGCACGGCAAATCAACGTACGCTTGGAGGCACTTGAAAGGGTATATAGCCAGTTTCTTGATACTCGAATGGAGATTGAGTTGATGATGATGATGGTCCCGCCACATACCCCTACAAAGGTTTGAGCTAGACGATTTGGTCTTAGAAGACTAAGTTGAGAAGGGTGATGTAAAAGAAGAAGACGAGCTAACACAGGCAAATGACAAAGTGAGACAGGAGTTTGAAGACAGCTTTTATTCGCTGAAGGCAGACCTGGTGGCCTTCAAAACGGTGAGTTCCAGTGCATCGGCGGGTGCTACAGGTCAATGTCGTGCCGTTTAGTGGCCATTGCGCTGTTGTTTAAAACAATTAACGCTGAATAATCCCGATTTTCACTGAAATTACTATTCCGCGTGTCGCTTACAAAATGGCCGATGTTACCGCCGAACTACCAACAGTTTTTACGTAGCGTGCTACCACTTTAACATATGCCAACAGAATCGAGAGATGGTATGGTATATGAGATTATCAGAAGGAAAAACGAACAAAAAACATGTGAAAGGAATTATATCAGTGCATCTACGGTCGTCATCATCATCATCAAGCGAGGGAAATCATATGAGTTGATGATCGACGAAGCAATGGATGACAGCAAATGAGCACCGACCACCAATCTCGTTGGTGGAGGCATTTCGTGTAGGTGAGAGAGAGAGAACGGATAATACATTGCTGTTAGGCTAGGCAATAACTGCGTGTTTGGGAAAGAAGGAAGGATAAAATGAAGACTCTTCGCAATAGGGTTTGATCAAGTTGGAGGAGTGAAGGAACGAACGGATACGTATAATGTATTGCGCGAGAAAAAGACCGTTCGGTTTTAATAGCCGAAGCTGGGTTCAGATTGATGCTTCCACGAAAGAGTTTTAGCGTCATTCTTTTGGCGATTTTTGAAGGCGATAGTTCGGTTTTGGTTTTTATCGCGGTTGGCATTTTTAAGCTGCCAGCCGAAGTTTGAATTTCGCGAGTAGGCGTCACGACAATTGGCGCAGCCGGTAGGATAATTAGGTAGTAACGGTTTTTGTTGGTGTAAAGGATTCAATCAGGTAACTTTGCGTGAAAAGCGCCATTTAAAATATATTTGTTTGACTGTGGAAAAAAAACTCCCTTGGAAATAAATGGATTGGTCAAAAGATGGAAATAGGAACATTTGGATTCCTATTCAAAATAAAAGGAAAGATGGTAGAGGAGCAAGAGGACTCCATGTTGGAATTAGGAACATTTGGATTCCTATTCAAAAATAAAAGGAAAGATGGTAGATGAGCAAGAGGACTCCCATGTTGGAAATAGGAACATTTGGATTCCTATTCAAAAAAAAAGGAGGATGGAAGAGGAGCATGAGGACTCCCATGTTTTGGAAATAGGAACATTTGGATTCCTATTCAAAAATAAAAGGAAAGATGGTAGAGGAGCAAGAGGACTCCATGTTGGAAATAGGAACATTTGGATTCCTATTCAAAAATAAAAGGAAAGATGGTAGAGGAGCAAGAGGACTCCCATGTTGGAAATAGGAACATTTGGATTCCTATTAAAAAAAGGAAAGATGGTAGAGGAGCATGAGGACTCCCATGTTTTGGAAACAGGAACATTAGGATTCCTTTTAAAGTGGAAAGATGGTAAAGTAGCATGAGAACTCAGTTTGAAATGGCCACTAAACGGCACGACAGTCAACAGCTGGACTTGCAACCGGCATCCCAGTTTGCAAAGGTGAAACTCCCCGAGATCAAGCTGCCATCGTTTAGTGGGAAGATTCACGACTGGGTGCCATACCGTGACAGCTTCCGAAGCCTTATCCACGATAATTCTCTGCTTTCGGATGTCGATCGTTTCACCTATCTCCGGTCTTCTTTAGCTGGCGACGCTCTGCAGGAAGTGGGTTCCATTGACTTGTCTGCGGCCAATTATGCGGTAGCATGGAAATCGCTCGAGAGTCGGTACGAGAACACGAAGCTAATTGTCAAGGCACATCTCGATGCACTCTTCGCGGTGGAGAGTCTCAAGAAGGAGAGCTATGGGGGACTCAAAACTAATAGGTGACTTCGAGAAGAGCCTGCAGATGTTTGAGAAGATCGGAGAGAAGCCGTCGGATTGGAGCACCATTCTGGCTTGCATGGTGTGTACCAAATTGGACTTGGCGACTTTACGACAATGGGAAACCCACCACAACAGCAAGAAAGTGGCAAAGTACAGAGACTTGATGGACTTCCACTATTCTGAGCCACTATTTAGTATTGCAGTCTGTGGCGCCAGTCGATCCCGTCAGTTCCAACCAGCAACGATCGTCTCGTCCGGCAATTTGCCATACAACGGTAAAATCGACGGCGAAATGCTGGTTTTGCAGCGAACCGCGCCATTCCGTGTTCCAGTTTG
Organism: Armigeres subalbatus; assembly: GCF_024139115.2. Lineage (NCBI taxonomy): Eukaryota > Metazoa > Arthropoda > Insecta > Diptera > Culicidae > Armigeres > Armigeres subalbatus. The sequence continues at coordinate 395,802 of NW_026943222.1, forward strand.
TTAGATTCCAGCGTATGAGCGTGTCAGAAAGAATTGAGGCTGCCAACAGAAACAAGCTCTGTCGGAATTGTTTGTATCCGGGACATTTTGCCAGAACCTGCGAGAAGGGAACGTGTCGTCAGTGTCGTCAGAAGCATCACACACTGCTGCATACTGAACAGTCTAGATCCTCCGATCCACCCACGCAGTCAAGACCTCCGACAGTCAACCAACAACACAAACAGCCACAACAGCGATTTACACCACCGAACCAACATACTCGGACTGCTAACACTGCCAATACACAAGACTCACACACACAGCCAGCCACAGAACACGCCACCACAAGCCAAACACACGTAGCCCTCCCCGTAGCACCGACACAAAACATAGTTTTATCCACCGCCTTGGTCAGCATTAGAGACCGCTACGGCAGATCCGTGCTGGCATGAGCGCTGCTGGATTCGTGCTCGCAGCACTGTCTTATGACATCAAGTTTCGCTAGCAAACTCAAGCTAGACGAAATGCCAGTCTATTTGGCGATTCAAGGAATTGGACCGTCTCAAATTGTTTCCACCAGGCTGGTTACCGCCGTAGTCAGTCCAAGATCGCCGAATATTTCGTCATTCGCCGAAGAGATGCAGTTTCACGTGCTGCCGAAGCTAACCGTGTCTTTGCCTACGGCAAGCTTCTCTATCGAAAGCTGGAATTTCCCGGATTCGGCACTCCTTGCGGATCCCATGTTTTTCGAAACAGGACCAATTGACCTCATCATCGGAGCAGAATACTACATGGAGCTGCTGAAGGAAGAAAGGCGAAAGGTTACGAATGAAGGTTCGAGTATGCAAGACAGCGTGTTTGGATGGATTGTTTCTGGTCGTATTCCTGAAGTTGGTGCTGCGTACTCTGTAGTTCACATTTGCTCAACGGCGGAGATACAAGAACAGCTTTCAAGGTTCTGGGAAGTGGAAGCTTGCCATTCAGCCAGTACATTCTCGGTCGAGGAGTCGGCCTGTGAAGAATTTTACGACAGAACAACGTTCAGAAACGAAGAAGGGAGGTACGTAGTCACGCTGCCGAAAAAAGAAGGAATAATCCAGCAATTAGGCGATTCAAGATCAACAGCAGTCAAGCGTTTCATGGGAATGGAGCGGAGGTGCGCAAATAATCCGGAGCTGAAGGCGCAGTACGCGGAGTTCATGAGCGATTACTTGTCTATGGGTCACATGCGAGAGCTTTCCGAGGAAGAAACAAGTGCGTCGTCTTATTACTTGCCTCATCATGCTGTTATGAAGCCGGACAGCACTACGACAAAGCTACGAGTCGTGTTCGATGCATCATGCCGGACATCTAGCGGAATTTCTCTGAATGATGCTCTGATGGTGGGACCCGTTTTTCAGGACATGATTGTGGGCATCGCATTCCGCTTTCGAACACACCGATTTGCTCTCGTAGGAGACGTTGCCAAAATGTATCGTATGATACTGTTGAATCCAGCCGACCAGCAGCTGCAGAAGATCGTTTGGAGAGATAGTGCAGAGGAGCCGATTCGAACATTCGGTCTCGTTACGGTTACGTACGGTACGGAATCAGCTCCATACTTAGCCACAAAGTGTCTTCGGCGCCTGTCAGACGAAGGCCAAGGTGCGTACCCCAAAGCTGCAAAGATCCTCAGGAAGGATTTCTACGTGGATGACATGCTGTCTGGTGTAGACGACATTGAAAAAGGGAAACAACTCATCGATCAGATAATAGAACTGCTGCAATCTGCTGGATTCTCTCTGCGAAAGTGGAATTCTGTCAGCGGTGCCGGAGGAATTGAGAGACGAGCGGTCGATTTTGGAATTGGATTCATCGACCGCTGCAGTGAAAACTTTAGGTTTGACCTGGGAGCCCAGCACTGACTGCTTCCGATTTAGTTCGCCAGAATGGGATGAGTCTGCAGAAATCACTAAGAGAAGCGCCATGTCGGAAGCGTCCCGACTATTCGACCCGCTGGGGCTAGTAGGTCCTGTCATCGTTCAAGCAAAGATTTTCCTGCAGGAGCTCTGGAAACATGACTGCGAGTGGGACGATCCTTTGAACGTACAATTACAAGAGCAGTGGCGTGAGTACAGGCGGAACTTGGTAGGTCTAGCCGAAAACGCTGTCCCGCGGTGGGTAGGTACTAGTGACAGCAACAAGTTCGTTGAGCTCCACGGCTTCTGCGACGCTTCAATTAAGGCCTATGGTGCTTGCATATACATCCGCACTATAGCAGCAGACGGAAGCGTACACGTACATCTGCTGACCTCCAAATCGCGAGTAGCTCCGCTCGAGAATTTGAAGAAAAACAAGAAGTCACTGTCCATTCCCCGTCTAGAACTGTCGTCGGCGCTACTACTGGCTCACCTGTACGAAAAGGTCACCAAAAACATCCACATTGTCGCTAGGTGCTACTTCTGGACCGATTCAACTATTGTCGTATGTTGGCTGTCATCGTCGCCATCAAGATGGAAGCAGTTCGTAGCAAATCGCGTCTCCGAAATCCAGCACGTTACGAAAGGGAGTGACTGGAACCACGTTGCTGGAGAAGACAATCCTGCGGACATAATTTCCCGTGGCATGTCGCCGACACAACTACAATACGAATCGCGCTGGTTCCACGGACCGAATTGGCTAATGCTGGATCGGCAATACTGGCCCGATTCCAAGAAAATCGACGAAAGCAGCATCGCCAAGGCAGATTTAGAAGAAAAAGCTGTCGTCGCTGTCCTTCCTGCTATTACACCAAGCGAGATATTCGGTCTCCGTTCATCGCTAGTAGATCTGGTTCGGCTAACAGTCTACTTCCGTCGATTTAAATGGAATTCATCACCAGCAAACCGATCAGATAAGAAAGTCGGGCACATTACTTCCCAGGAGTACAACGAAGCGCTCAAGGTGTTAGTGAAGCAATGTCAGCGAGAAAGTTTCCCACGGGAGTTTGCAGACATCGCCAAGTACGGTCAGGTTCAAGATTCATCCAGAATTGCTGGACTAAACCCGCAACTTCTCTACGGTATGTTGTGTGTTGGCGGCCGGTTGAAAAATGCAGCTGTATCAGACAGTCGGAAACATCCGTACATTCTTGATCACCATCACCCCTTCACAAGACTCATAGTAGTTTACTATCATCGAAAATACTTTCACGCTGGTCAGCAGCAGATTGTTTCGGCTGTTCGAGAACAGTTCTGGCCCACGAGTGTCAAGAACCTTGTAAGACAGGTGGTTCATGAATGTGTCCAGTGCTTCCGTGTGAAGCCTAAAATTCAGGACCAACTAATGGCTGATTTACCTCCAGAGCGTGTGCGGCCATGTTCCCCTTTTCAAAAGGTCGAAGTCGACTACTGTGGTCCCTTCTATGTGTTCTATCCGCAACGGCGAGCCCGAGCAATCAAGTGTTTCGTGGCAGTGTATGTATGCTTAGCTACCAAGGCAGTACACTTGGAACTAGCAGCGGATCTGTCAACACAGGCGTTCTTAGCAACGTTACAGCGATTTACGTCACGCCGTGGAAAACCATCGTTAATTATGTGTGACAACGCAACAAATTTCGTTGGCGCCAGGCGGAAGCTGGATGAGCTTGCCCAGCTGTTCACTAGCCAACAACTCTCGGAAGCAGTCTTACACCAAACAGCAGAGGACTGAATCGAATTCCGATTCATTCAAGCCCGAACACCGAATTTTGGAGGGCTGTGGGAATCAGCAGTGAAGTCGTTCAAGAACTTGTTCAAGCGAACGATTGGTACACGCACGTTGGAGTATGACAAGATGCTAACAGTGCTAACTCAGACGGAGGCAATCTTGAATTCAAGATCGTTGACCCCGATCAGCAACGATCCCGATGATTTTGAGGCTCTCACGACAGGACAATTCCTAATTCAGCGGCCACTGGCGGCCATTCCAGAGCCCGATCTTGGTGGCATTCCGGACAACAGGATCTCGGCTTGGGAAAGGGTGAGAGGTTTCACCCAGCAATTGTGGAGAAAGTGGTCGAAGCAATACCTGTCCAATCTCCACAATCGGACAAAATGGACGCGGCAGAGAGACAACATTACAGTTGGGACCTTGGTTGTCCTTAAGGAGGAAAATTTGCCAGCGTTGAGGTGGCAATTGGCACGGGTGACAGAGGTTCACCAAGGCTCGGACGGAAATATAAGAGTAGTAACCGTTCGGACCAAAGATGGCGGTTACCTGCGAACGATCTCAAAGATCTGCGTGCTGCCAGTACGAGAAACTATTTCATCTTCAGCAGAGGAAGTCTAGGACTCAACTGGCCCCCGCATACCAGTTAAGTTATGTATTTCTTTAAATTTCGAAAAAGTGACCGTCTTATTTTTCTTCAGAGATACCTTCTTGAGCCTGGTCAACCAGACAGCTGACATTCGAATCAAATTCACGAGTTGTCTCACGTCCAATAATGTCCATAGTCTGAGGTAATATGTGTCGTTGTCGTTGGTGAAAGTTACATGTATCCAGTCCAGTCCAGTTCGTCAGTCTAATTAGTTAGATAGTAGGAAAATGTGTAATGTCCTAAGACTAAACCGTCAAAAACTGCTTGATATTTGAGATGCACGCTGCGATTGTCCGTGGGTTTGGCCAACCAACGCGGACTGTTTCGGCATTTGGATCCAGCATCGCAGCCACTGAGTTACACACCCTTGCTATCAAGATTCAACGCAGTTCCGCATTAAGACATGCACAAGAAGCCAAAGTCAGTCAGAGAGAAGGGAGGTCCGCGCCTCGTGTTCGTCCAACAGAGGCCCTAGGGCCTCCTTCCAGGCAAGTCGTTTTTATTTTCAGCATTATAGACTAAAAAGCACCTTCTCATTTTATTAAGAGGTCACCAACATCACGGCATGGACCACCTCAGCACCACATATATCAGCGAATTCGCAGTCCAATCCCATCCCAGAAGCCAGATCATTGATCGTCGTCCCGCCTTGTCTTGTCCAATCGGAGTGTAAGCATCGTTCAGCATTAAAACTCAACTGCAATCATGCCATCCATCCAAGTGAAAGTCGGTTTGTCAGAGTCATCGTCAAGAAGAAGTCGTCGAAGGGAACTCGGCAACGAATTCCTGAAAGAGCATCGTCAAGTCATCATCAAATACTACAGTCCACTAGTCATCACAATCAACATATTACGGGGCCTGGCAGACAGCTTTTTACCCAACGGAACAAATTCAGGCACTGTAACTTGTCTGCCAGGTAAGTTGTTCCGGTTTTCCTCAAAAATCTACACGATATTACATCTGGTTTTCCACTTTGCCGAGGTAAACAAACATCAACTACCGAGAATCACCACCAGCCGGTGGATTATCGTTTTCGTCCCCGTCATCGTCGTCGTCGTCGCTGTGTCGAATGAAGGTCCTACTTCACCGGTATTAGTACATAAATGTATAGTGTGTAAGAAGCAAATTGAAAATCTATCTACTGTTAATTTTGTAAACTTACATTGGTTAGAGCAGGAGGTTTTGAAATTATAGGGATTTCAAGGCGGCCGGTTATGGTTGAGCCTGTCTGAAGTAGAGAGCGAATTGAGTAACCAAAACATGTTTCACACGGTCGCGACACTATTTGTCTTTTTTCCTCTCTCTATTACTCTTGGCCCGTTTCATTTTTGTTCATAAAGTTTGTCAGTTGTGTTGTCTATTGCTAGTATTTACCGCCGATCGCCTCTCGATCGGAAATCAGCTGGGTAGGTATATAACAAGCCTTGGCAAAACGTCCAGTACGTAATAAAACTCCGTCGCGGTAACAATATATGTCATCGTTTTTGTTAACTAAAATTGTTCTTTTCTCTGTTCGCGTAATAAATGTAGTTTTTGAATCTAAGTCCGTCGTGTGTGAAACTATGTTCTGAAGTGTCCGAAAACTAGAATTTGTGTCGCGCGAACACTGATATTTACCGTCATTTAAACATTGGATGTTCTTTAACCAATAGTTTGATCTTCTGATCAACTGAGGAAGTATCAATAATAAAACACAGACATTTGGTTTTCACTCAAGTGAAAATGTCTTGTTAGTAAATGTAATTTCTCAACAGTGATGGCCGCCGGAGAAAGCCATTGGAAGTTAAATTTTCTCTTCAAATTCGGATAATCGTTTGGCTGCTGTCAGTAATTTTTAAAGCGCGCCAAGACGCGTATGTCGCTTCCTTTCATAATCCCCATTTTTAATGGAAGATAGGCGATTGGAGACGAATTTTCTTCAAATTGAAAGTGGCGATTATGGCGTCGGAAGCAGTCCCAGCAGCATCAGATCGCTGTCGTCTGTGACCATTCAGCAGTATGAAGAGTAATCTTCCCGTACATTCAAGCATCAAATTCAAATTCGGAAATTCAAACCCTCTTCTTTGTATAGTAATGGTCCTGACGGTGTCAGGCAATTATGCCGAAGGTCATTAGGCCGAATGACCATAAGGCCGAATTAGCAAACAGAAGTAAAAAGTGAAAAATGAAAAGTTCTTTCTTCACCTTTCGTCTTCTTCCTTCTTTCCCCTTCCCTCATCCTTTTTTTTTCTTCCTTCATCCTTCTTCCATCATCCTTTTTCCTTTTTCCTCCTTACTTCTTCCTTTTTTATTTTCCCCTCTTCCTTCTACCTTCTATCTTTTTTTCCGTTTTCTTCCTTCTTCTTCCTGCCTTACTTCTTTCTTCTTCCTTCTTCCTTCTTACTCCTTCCCCCTCTTTTCTTCCTTCTTCCTACCTTCCTCATCTTTCTTCCTTTCTGCGTCTTCATTCTTTCTTTTTCCTTCTTCCTTCTTCCTTGTTCCTTCTTACTTCTTCCTTCTTCCTTTTTCCTTCTTCCTTCGTCTTTCTACATTCTCCCTTATTTCGTCTTCCCTCTTTCTTCTACCTTCTTCTTTCTTTCTATTTCCCGTCTTCCTTCTTCCTTCTTTCTTTTTATTTCTTCCTTCTTCTTTATTTCTTCTTCCCTCTTCCTTCTACCTTCTTCCTTCTTTCTTTCTCTCGTGTTCTTTTTTCTTCTTCCTTCTTATTTCTTCTTAATTCTTTCTTCTTCCTTCTTATTTCTTCTTAATTCTTTCTTCTTCCTTCTTATTTCTTCCTTCCTATTTCTTCCTTCTTTCTTCTTCCTTCTAATTTCTTCCTTCTTCCTTATTCCGTCTTCATTCTTAATTCTTCCTTCTTTCTTCTTCCTTCTTTCTTCTTCCTTCTTCGTTCTTCGTTCTTCCTTCTTCCTTCTTCTTTCTTTCTTATTTCTTTTTCCCTCTTCCCTCTATCTTCGTTCTTCTACATTCTTTCTTCTACCTTCTTTCTTCTTCCTTCTTATTTCTTCCTTCATATTTCTTCCTTCTTCTGTTTTCTTCCTTCTTTCTCCCTTCTTCCTTCTTCCTTCTGATTTCTTCCTTCTTCCGTTTCTTCCTTCTTACTCCCGTCTTCCTTGTTTCTTCTTCCTTCTGCCTTTTTCCTTCTTCTTTCTTCCTTCCTCCTTCTTCCTTTTCCCTTCTTCCTTCTTCTTTCTTCCTTTTTTCTTCCATTTCCTCAGGCTTTCTTTTTCTTTCTTTCTTCTTTCTTTCTCCTTCCTTCTTCCTTCCTCCATCTTCCTTCTTCCTTCTTACTTCTTCCTCCTTTTTGCTTTTTCCTTCTTCCGTTCTACTTCTTCCTCACTTCTCATTACTCACTTCTCACTACTTACATCGTCCTGACAAAGGACCGATTTAAAAAAATTGTAATGCTTTGCAATTACAAACAAAACGCGTGCAACGATTTCACTTGAGTGCTGTTCCTTCTGACGACGAGATTTCTGCGGCAACCATCACCGACGGCCGTCATTGTTGGATGAATTTTCACTTTCACTTTGTTAAACATTTTCGGTAAAATAAATTCCCTTCTGTGGACCGATTTATTTTAATTGTATCACGCGACAGCTATCTGATGATTCTTTGCTAAGGATGCCGGCTGGTATGCAATCTATGAAATCTGAACCGTAAGTGACGCGCTGCTGCTGATGCAGCGGCCGCCATTCGCCTTGACGAAGCCCTGCTGCCATCTCGCGGAGATGGACGTGTGGTTAGAATTTTAGAAAAGTACATGTTGGGCTACTTATCAACACATGTTTTTTAAATCGAAATAATTAAATTTTTTTGTTGCCAATCTAAAAGTAAATCAAATTTCTAACCCGAAAAATCAAACTATTTTCGGCTAAAACGAGTTTTAACGTTTTAATACGCATTTTGAAATTGACGTCCTATATGCCTTGCCGGGTGAAATAAAAAAGCATCACCCAGCCCCCATTTTGTTTTCGCGCTGCCGTTAGGGCCAATAGACACCAACGAAGTGTTCCAGGCTGTCTACGCTCCAGCTCCAGCGGAGCGGTCCGCTCGCCGTGAAATCTCGAACGAAAATGACGCGCTCGCACGCAAGACACGGCTTTTTTTATGCACAGAGATAATCAATCGATGGGCCAAAGGGTGCATACCTTACATCAATATGATGTCCGCGTTGGAGATGCATGAACGAGATTGGTTGGTTCTGAATTTTTCACCGGGCGTGAAAGAATTTAAATTTTCAATAGTTTGACGTTGATAATCAATAGTTTTTATACTATTAGCACATTGGTGGAAAGTTTGCGAATTGATTTAAATATAAATCTTAAAAATCCATCGAAAGATAAAGGCGCTATTAATGTTTGAAACCTTACATGATTTCGTCACGGTCCCCAATTTTTAAATTTTAATTTTGCACCCTGTATCCCAGCCTTCCACTTACGTCAAAAGAAGGCATAAAAAAGTGCAAGCCTAATTTTCCATAGCTCTCAAGAAATATCATGACAATTTTTTGGAAAGAATGAAGAAAAAGAAAGTAAACTCTATTGAGTAAACTTCGCGAATGAATGGTGCATTCGTCACCATTCCCTCCTACATCAACCGCAGCCAACGCAATGCGCGGCAGCAGCAGGGGCAGCAACATCGAGCACAATCATAATAATAACATTCGTTTATTATGATACTCCCAACTCGGGCGGCGGCGGGCGCAGAGTATACGTATTATTATATTATAAGGACGTTTTCACTGGTGGCGTTCTATTCTAAATTTTGACAGTAAAATAGACCAAACCTAAATTTACCATTTTCACCGGAGCGGTTTAAATTTATTTTTCGAACAGTTTCGTTTCAAAAAATTGAAACTGCCATACTCTTTTGTTTCAATTTTTCGCAGTTTTGGACCAGAATCCGCAGTCTGATCCAAATTTTTCAAAACAATAAAAAAACAAAGAAGAGTGTTGTTTGTGTTTATGTTCACATATTTTGACAGGATTCTATCGCGCATTTCGACGAAAATATGTGTTGGCGCTTGCACAGGCTGCAAACGGATCGTGGATTTTTGACCAAAGTCTACCGGAACCATCGACTCCGATTTCGGTGGCGTTGGTGACATCCGATGCGGCTTGTTAGGTTCCTGCTGCTGCTGCTAGTGAAAAAAATTCTCCAAATGCCGTCGTTGGAGGAGCCGATGGAGAAGATTATGTACCTTTATTGCTCGCATTCAGCACGAATAGGCTATCATTCCCGGTGAACTACTGGCATCGCACGGAGCTGCTTATGTGGTATGGAGTGGCACCAATATCCCTAAAATGGAATTCGGTAATCCACGGAATCATTCGCAAATTCTGAAAACAGTTTTTCGCTGATTCCGAAAATAGTTACCAGATTCCGACGTGAATCCTTCGCAGATTCCATCGGGATTCCTTCGCAGATTCCAGAGGGAATCCTTTGCGGATTCCGGCAGAAAACATTCGCAGATTTCAACGGGTATCTTTTACAGATTCCGACGGAAAACCTCGCTTTCTGACGTAAATTCTTCGTGAATACCAACAGAAATCCTTCGCAGATTCCGACGGGAATTCATCAGCGATTCCGTTAAGATTTCTTCGCGGATTCCGAAGAAATTTTCGTGTATTTCGATCGGCCGTTAATGCTCAACCTGCCTTTTCTCTCCGACAGGAACCCTTCGCTTATTCTGACAGGCACAGGAACCATGTGCGTATTCTGTCGGAAGTCATACATGGACTATGGCGTGACTTCAACGAGTGTTTCGACGGGAATCCTTCACGAATTTCGGCAGGAATCCTCAGATTCCGACGGGAAGCACTCAATGATTCCGACAGAATTTTTCGCGGATTCCGACGGCAATCCACAGAATCATTCGCTCTGTAAGATTCCGACGGGAATCTTTAGCGTATTTCGACAGAAAGCTTTCATGGATTCAGACAAAAACCCTTTGCGAATCCCAACGTTGACGGGAATCCTTCAGGATTCCGACAAGAATGCGTCGCGATTTCTGACACGAGTCCTTTGCGTAATTCGAGGGGAATCTTTCGCGGATTTCAACGACAATAGCAGATACTGTCGGAAATCCTTTGAGATTGTGACGGGAGTCCTTCTCGATTTCTGGCGTAATTTTTTTTCGTGATTTGTTATCCTAATTATAATAAGTTCATCACGTAAGAGCTCCTCCTGGAGTTCCTGCAAAAGTACATTAAGGAATACCTCCAGAAATTATTCCAAGTATTCCTTCAAGAATGCCTCCCAAGTGTCAAGAATTTATCCAGAAGTTGCTCCAGAAGTTCCTCAAGGAAATCTTTCAGGAATTCTCCTAGGAAATCCTCCAGAAATTTATCCAGGAGTTCCTTCAAGAATGTTTCCAGGAGCTTCATCAAGAGTTCCTCCAAAAATTCATCCAGGAGTTCTTCTAGGAATTCCCCCAGGAGTTTTTCCACGAATTCCTCAAGAAATTCTTTCAGGAATGCCTATAGAAATTGCTCAAGGAGTTACTCCAGAAGTTTCTATAAAAATTCTTCCAGGAGTTCCTTTAAGAATTCCTCCAGGAGTTCCCTCCAGGAATTCTTCCATTAGTTTCTTTAAGAATTACTCGAGAAGTTCCTTCAGGGATTTCTCCAAGTGCACCTGTTGGAGTTCCTCTACACGCTTAGTTCAGTTCACTCAAATATGGGTGAACAGTACCCATAATCTCAAAAAAGTGCACATACCTATTTATGGGTGAAGTACCATTCACCCATATTTGAGTAGAAGTGGTTCATGGAAATATTGATAATGTTCACCTATTTATGGGTACTTTATTATAGGTAAAATTTACCTTAATATGGGTGATATTTTTTTGTTTTGGTTTCAAAAATCGTATTGGATAAGATTATTAATTAAGCAAAATATTTTATAAGTTAATGAATATAAAGCAAAACGTTTATTGGCTTGCAGACATACATTTTACATTATATACCTAGTTCGATAATTTATTAAACCTTCTCGTTGCCGGCGAGGTTACCGGATGCTAGACTACTGCTTTATAATCAACAGCAGGAATTGATGGCAGTGATCGCGGACTAATCGGAACATCCCTCAGCAACAGCTTCACGTCAGTATGGTGGTATAAACATCAATCTCGGGAACACAAGATAGCTGGCCACAGAAGCACCAATAATGTGGTGGAAGTTTAAGGCCATTCCGGAACTTGTGACAGCTTGGCGGATATTAGCTGTGCCGGTCCAACCGATAAATTGCTGCATCGATCCATTAAACAATTGTCCTTCACCACACAAGATCTGAAAACATTGAAAATAACAATTAAATCCTGAAATATTTTGAATCAACTATAAAATTTAAACTAAATAACATACCAATCTTGGCAATCCGGGTTAGCAGCAGTATCGGATGATAGCAAAATAACATAGTCTTTGGCGAGGTCTTTGGCACAAACATACATAGCAGCATCCTCTTTCTAATCCTCGTCTCACTCTTGAATTACCCTGCCGTCTGGATAATCCTTTCCAGTTAATTCTGTCGGTTCATCTTGTTGCTTTGCTATTATGGTTACTTCCGAGGAGATGATCGGGAACAATAAGACGAAGCAGAATGCATGTTGGAACCAACAGTTTTTGTTGGAGTTGTCCAGAGGTCCCAAACTGAGGCGGTCGCTGGAGGATTCCGAAGCACTGGTACCACACATGAATGTACAAAACTGCTTGCCGGCTGTGACCAATTCATGGTTCGGGAACTTGTATCCGTTTTTCGTCGCCAGTGAGGAGGTTGATATGGTGCTGCTGATCGGAGCTGGAGAAGCTCGTCGAGAACTGCGAGTTGCAACCTGAAAGTTATCGAAATTCAATATTATAAAAACATAGTAATGCTAATTAAATACAACAAAATAGTTACCTCACAAAATAGCACTCACATCAACGGATATCGATTTTACGGCGCGCATAAATAATAGAAAAGGGAACTTTGAAAACTACTGCGATGACGGGCCACCAGCTCGGATTTGTTTATGTTAATTTTTTCAACCAAATATGGGTGAATGAGATTACTCAAATATAGGTAAAGTCGATTTCTTCAGAATATCAGTAACTTTCACCGATTTTTTGGGTGAGTTTTACTAATAATATTGGTAGAATTGCATTTACCCATATATGAGTGAATGTAGTACCCATAAATAGGTAAACCAATCTAAGCGTGTAGGACCTCCTCCTGGAATACCTTTAGAAATTTCTCCAAAAATACCTTCAGGAATTTCTCCAACAATTCTTTCACAAATTCTCCCAGGAAATTCTTCGGAAGTTCCTTCATACATTCCTCTAGAAGTTCCTCCAGGAACTCCTCCTTGACTGATTAATATTTTATGAACGTCTTAGGGGAAATGTTACACGATCAAAAGACTATTATTCTTCCATCTACTTCCACTATTTAATTTTTATGTATCAAACAGATATGTATTTCGTTTTCTGCTTGAAAACTTTTTCAGTGTTTTGTTATTGACTTCCTCCAAGAATTCTTCCAGGAATTTTTTCAATAACTCTTCCAAGAATCCCTGCAGACGTTCCTCGAGGAACTCCTTCAGAAGTTTCTTCAAGAATTCCTCCAGGAATTCTTCCATTAGTTCCTTATCAAGAATTACTCGAGAAGTTCCTTCAGGACCTCCTCCTGGAATTCCTCTAGAAATTCCTTCAGGACTTTCTCCAATAATTCATTCAAAAAATTCTTCCAGAAAATTCTCCAGAAGTTCTTCCCGGAAATTCTTCAGAAGCTCCTTTAAATATTCGTCCAGGAGATTCTTCAAGAATTCCTCCAAGAATTCCCCCTAGACATCCTCCAAGAACTTTTCCCGGAGTTCCTCCACGAATTTTTCCAGGTATTCCTCCAACAATTCTTCCACAAGTTCCTCCAGGTGTTCCTTCAAAAAGTCCCCCAGAAATTGCTCCAGGAATTTATACATTAGTTCCTTCAAGAATTCCTCGAGAAGTTCATTTTGAGTTCCTTCAAACATTCCTCGAAGAGTTTATCCAGGAGATTCTCCAAGAATTCCTCCAGGAGTTTTTTTTTTTTAAATGATTCCAAGAATTCCTTCAGAATTTCCTCCAAGAGTTCCTCCAAAAATTCCTCCAGGAGTTTCTCCGAAAACTCCTCTAGAAGTTCCTCCATTAATGTTTCCATTAGTTCCTTCAAGAATTTTTCGAGGAGTTCCTTCAAGAATTTCTCGAAGAATTCCTTCAAGAATTCCTTTAGGTGTTCCTCCGGAGTTCCTTCAGGAATTTGCCCAGGAGTTCCTCTTGGAATTCCTCTGAAAGTTCCTCCAGGACATCCTCCTTCAGTAGTTTCTCAAGCAATTTAAAAAAAAAACCCTCTAGGAGCTCCTTCAGAAGTTCCTCCAGAAATTCATCCAGTAGTTCCTCTAATCATTCCTTCATGAATTCCTTCAGGAGTTCATCCAAGAATTCCTCCAAGAATTTCTCCTAAAGTTTCTCCAGGAATTCCAGGAGGTGCTTCTTAAGAAATTGATCCATGAGTTCCTCTTGGAATTCCTCTAGGAGTTCCTCCAGAGTTCCCTTGAGAATTTCTTCACAAGTTACTCTAGATGTGCCTATAAATGTTCCTCCAGAAGTTCCTTCTAGAATTCTTACAGGAGTTCTTCCAGCAAGGAACTTTTTCAGAAGTTCATCCAGCGAGGAACTCCTCGAGAAGTTTCTCCAAGAATTCCTCCAGAAGTTACTCCAGGAATTTCTTCTGAAGTTTCTCCAGCAAATCTTGCTGGAGTTGTTCCAGGAAAACCTTCTGGAGTTCCTCCACGAAATCCTCCTGGAGTTTCCTGGAATCCCTTTCCATAGCTGCTTAAGGAATTCCTCGTGGAGTTTCTTCAGGAATTTCTCCTAAAGTTCCTTCAGTAAATCTTCCTGGAGTACCTTCAGCAATTCCTTCTGGGGCTCCTCCAGGAATTCTTCATAAAGTTCCTCCTGGAATACCTCTTGAAGTTCCTACAAGAATTATTCCTGCAGTAACTCCAGGAATTCCTTCTAGAGTTCCTCCAGAAATTCCTTCTTGAGTTCCTCCGGGAGTTCCTTTTTGAGTTCCTTCAGGAAATCCTTCTGGAGTTTCTCCAGGAATTCCTTCTGGAGTTCCTCCAGGAATTTCTTCTGGAGTTCGTCCAGGCATTCCTTCTCGAGTTCCTCAAGGAATTCCTTCTGGAGTTCCTCCAGGAATTCCTCCTGAATTGTCTCCAGGAATTCTCATGGAGTTTCTCCAGGAATTCCTTCTGGAGTTCCTCAAGGAATTCCTTCTGAAGTATTCTTCAAGAAATTCCATGTGGAGTTCCTCAAGGAATTCTTCTAGGAGTTCTTACAGTGATTCTTTTTGGAGTTACTTCTGGAGTTCCTCCAGGAATTTTTCCAGGCGTTCCTCCAGAAATTCCTTTTGGAGTTCCTTCTGGTATTACTCCAGCAATTCCTTCTGGAGTTCCTCGAGGAATTCCGTCTGGAGTTCTTCCACCAATTCCTCGCAGAATTCCTCAGAGAATTCCTTCTGGAGTTCCTCAAGGAATTCCTTCTGAAGTATTCTTCAAGAAATTCCATCTGGAGTTCCTCAAGGAATTCTTCCAGGAGTTCTTCCAGTAATTCTTTTTGGAGTTCCTCCAGGAATTTTTCCAGGAGTTCCTCCAGAAATTCCTTTTGAAGTTCCTTCTGGTATTACTCCTGCAATTCCTCCTGGAGTTCCTCGAGGAATTCCGTCAGGAGTTCCTCCAGGAATTCCTTCTGAAGTTTCTCCAGGAATTCCTACTGGAGTTCTTCCACCAATTCCTCGTAGAATTCCTCAGAGAATTCCTTCTGGAGTTCCTCCAGGAATTGTTTTTGGAGTTTCTCCAGGAATTTCTTCTGGACTTCCTCGAAAAATTCCTTCTTTAGTTCCTCCAGGAATTTCTCCAGGAGATCCTTCTACAGTTCCTCTAGGAATTCCTACTGGAGAACCTCTAGATATTCCTCATGTAGTTTCTCCATTAATTCCTCTTAGAGTTCCTCCAGGATTTCCTCCTGAAATTCCTCTAGGAATTCATCCTGCAGTTCCTCTAGGAATTCCTCCTGAAGTTCCTACAGGAATTCCTCATAAAATTCTTCCAGGAATTCCTCCTGAAGTTCTTCCAGGAATTCGCCCTGAAGTTCCTCTGAAAATTCTTTCTGTAGTTCCTACAGCAATTAATTCTAGGGTTTCTCCAGGAATTCTTCATGAAGTTCCTCCTGGAATAACTCTTGAAGTTCCTCCAAGAATTACTCCTGAAGCTCCTTCAGGAATTTCTCCTGAAGATGCTTCAAGAATTTTTCCAGGAATTCCTTCCGAAGTTGCTCCAGAAAGTCATCTCTAAGTTCCTCCTGGACTTCCTCCAGGAATTCCTTCTAAAGCTGCTCCGAGAATTCCTGGAACAACTTCACTAGGAATTTCTGGGGAAACTTCAGGAGGAATTCCTGGAGGAACTTCAAGAGGAATTCGTAGAGGAACTTCAGGAGGAAATCTTGGAGGAACTCCATGAGAAATAGATGGTGGAGCCACAGGAGGAATATCTTGAGAAACTCCAGGAGGAATTCCTGATGTAACTCTAGGAGGAATTCTCGGAGGAACTCCAGGATGAATTCCTGAAAGAACTTCAGGAGGAGTTCCTGGAAGAACTTCAAGAGGAATTTCTGGAAGAACTTCAGGAGGAATTCCTGGAAGAACTTCAGGAAGAATTCCTGTATGATTTTCTGATGAATTCCTGGAGAAAACCGAGGAGGTATTCTTTGATTTTCTACAGGAGTAATTCCAAAATGAATTGCTGTAGGAACTGCAGAAAGGTTTTTCAGAGGAATTTCAGAGGAATTTCAGAAGCAATTCCTGGAAGAACTCCAGGAGGAATCCTAAAGGAACTCTAAGAGATATTCCTGGAGGAAATTCATGAAGAGTTCCTGGAGGAACCTCAGAATGAATTGGTGGAGGAACTCCAGGAGGATTTTCTAGAGGAACTTCAGGAGAAATTCCTGGAGGAACTCCACGTTGAATTCCTTAAGAAAGCTTGGGAAGGAATTCTAGGAAGAATTCCTGGAGAAACTCCACGAGGAATTCCTGAAGGATGCTTAGGAAGGAATCCCAGGAGGAATCTCTGAAAGAAATCAGGGAGCAACACTAGGAGGTATTCCAGGAAAAATACCTTGAGGAACTATTCGAGGAATTCATGGAGGAACTCTACGAGTTTCTGGAGAAACTCCAAGAGGATTACTTGAAGGAGCTCTAGGAAGAATTCCTCTTGGATTCTCGGTGGAACGCATTATTCGACGACGATCCGCTTGAGCTGATGTTTGAACCGATGATACAGAAGAAACCAAGGATTAAACAGATTCCAGTAACACCACAATATTCCGGAGAATCAACAAAAACAAATTTTTGAATCAATTTGTTTGTTTCAAAACAAACGTATTCAAAATAAACAATAACAATCAATTTGAAACTTCACCGGTGAAACTGGCAAATTTTTGGTCTATTTTTGGCGGTCCAAATTTTTGGAACTGTTATAAAATTAGACCTGAAAAATAGAGCAGCGGTGAAAACGTCCTAAGGCACCATTAAAGCAAACAACACTTCAGATCAACTTCTTCGCGTCGAGTAATCGTTTTGCGCTTTTCGTCAGCTCTCACTCCTCCGTCCCAGAAGCGCGCGTTCGCTCGTTGGCTCGTAGGAACGTCGTGTTGAGCTGGAAGGATCGCTTGACGCGGCTCTGTTGGCGGCCGCCACCGATACGATGATGGTGATGTTGATCCGTACGCAATGCTAGCATAGATATGTCGTTGGGGGCTGGAAAGGATAGTACACAGTTAAGATTTTTATTATTGACAGAACGAAACAGTATGTTAAGCTTTTATGCAAATCTCAACGATACGAGTTACAAGAACAAACCACTATCTAGCTTTCTTATAAAAAAATATTTTCATATTCGGATTCCCAATTTCTAAACGTATAGGGACTTCTCATTTCAATTTCGATGACCATTGTATAAAAAGCAACGAACAACCAATATCTGCATACCAGCCTTTTATCGCTAATGTGGCAAAAGCTGCATCGTACCCCATCCCTCCGTTTTCAGAAGTGTTACGCACAGGCGAACTCTTCAAATTATTACCCCGTCCCACGTTCACAATAGCAGCGCTGTACAATTGTGATTCTGAACGTCTTATGCGAAATGACGAGAACCCACCAAGCTGGCTGGTTTTAGCCGTCGTCGCTGCCGTCCGTGGCCAGCCCACCAACTGACTGCCGTTTCATTTCGTTCCTTTTGGCATTGCTTCCTCAACCAGGGGAAAGTTAAGTAAAAAGAGCTTCAGATTCACTTAAACGCTAATCATAAGAAACAGTGTGTATGGATAGTCGCAAAATCATAATCATTATCGTAAGAGTCAGCAATCAGCTAGCAGCCAGTTGTACAGAAGACGGGCCTCCAAACCGGAATATGTTGCTTGGTGGGTACCGATGAGGACTGTTCGTTTCAGGAAAAGGACAAAATTCCAACAGAAATTAATTTATTGAATCCACCATTCCTCTTGTGGACTATCTTAATCTGCCAAATACACAAAATTCCATAGGTTTTGATAATCGATTAAATTGAAAATATAGTTTTCTTTTATATCTTAAAACCTCTATTAGATAGCTCAATATGTTTAGTTTAGTGTTTTCCTGCTATTAGATTGCCAATCCGGAGATCCAACCGCAATTAAATAGCAACTACGAGCGGTCAACCAAGCTCAAGAAACCTATAGGTGTGTCCGTAATATAAAACTAACAAGCATCACACCGCTCCACCTCGCTAGCACAGGATTCTGCTGCCGGTCGTTTGGTTGCTGCACTGCTTCACATACCTCTTCCTTGAACTTGGGGCAATCTAGATATTCGCAATGGATGGGGAAGCCGTTCTTATCGAATCTGATCGACTGTTACGTTTGTATGCATATTAATATTAATTCAATTAGCTTCTTGCCGAGGAGCGCTGATGATGGTGCCCGGCAGTTAAATGTAAACATTGTTGTTGATGGCTTTGTGTTTGCACGATTTGCTCCGTTCTTATGGAGGCGCTGAGATGCCATTCCCGAACCGGCTGTTGGTTGGCACGAATTTCGCCGCAGCTTCCGGGCAGAACGCGCGCGATCATAGTGCACCAATTTTGAAAAATGGAAGCAATTCTTCGCAAATGAACTCACATCGGGATGCGTCGTCGATAAATTTCAATTTACATCCGATTATGCATTCTCCATTGGCATGCATTGGATGCGCAATCGGTCATACAAAACGACTATTTGTTTGCCACCGCACACAAATGCGGCACTGTCAACCGCTGGCCGCCGTCGACGTAGCCGTTTCCGTCAGCTGCGCCGTGAAAGCGGTTGTTTGTTCTTGGCCACGGCTTGATGATGCACCGTGGCAGAAATTCGATCATAAACCCATCATAAACTTAAAATAAACGACAATGAACATCGCTCGAGGAAACTGTAAAGAAGTCGGCCACTGTGCGACGTAGTCCTTCAACGCAGTCCGTCGGTTTATCTATTTTCTTCAGTCGATTTCACATCTTGCTCTCCAGCTTGGGACCGTTCGACCGAGATCCATAAATTTGCCTAGAGTGTTGATTTAATTGTCGCAGACCCTTCGGGATGATCATAAAAGTATGAAATATACTGCCGGCCGCTGATATTTAGTGGCAGTTCTAGCTGTCGCATTTGCCTACTTTTTATTGGAGCTTCGGTCGTTATTGACAGTCTAGGTGGTGTCGTATTGTAAAAATAATTACGATGCAATGTTTATTTTGAATGGAATTATAGTCCAAACCTTTTTAACCTTCCTAATGCATTAAAAATGTTACACATTGTGCATTGGGGTCCATTTGGACCCAAGATTTCATCACGATCACAAAAACTCAAATTTCGATTTTCGATCTTTGGGTACCAAACGAAAGCTGTAGGTTGCTGGAATAAGGCCTTGTGGTGATTCATCAAAATTGACCATTGCGTTCCTAGGGAACCTGTACTGAAGAGGACTTGTTTGAGCTACTCAATTTTTGAGTTTCGTGCTACATAACATAAAATTGCTTGCGACTATGTGCTCTGATGATGCAAGCTGTATTTGATATCTTGGATGCGTGGATCTCTTGGCAATTTCGTTCATTGAACGGTCAAGAGAAAGCCCTCAGGAAGATCCGGAACATCCGTGAAAGTGGCCAACTCTAAAAGTTCATCCAAAAACGTCGCGAATTTTTCGTTTCCAATGAATTCGCCAGAATGATGACGTATGTGGTCTCCAAGTGCCCCTGCAACGGTCCTCTGAAAGATCTGGAACATCTGTAAAAGTGGTTAATTCCCAAATTTCACCACAGAGCTTCGCATTTTTTTCATTAACATTGTTAACAGCTCTCCGGAAAATTTCAGACATCCGTTAAAATAGTTAATTCCAGAAGTTAATCCCAGAGCGGGGAACGGGGAAATATTTGTATTTTCAATAGTGAGAATGTGACATCTGAATGCACACGAAAAGGCCCTTCGGAAGATCCGGAATATCAGTGAAAATGGTCAATTCCAAAAGTTCATCCACAGCTTTGCGATATTTCATTTTGATTCATATTGGTGAATTATGTAAACAATCAATAGTGAAAATCTTCCGGAATATGTGATCGAGCGTGGAGCCCGTATATGCCAGCCACCGGAGGTTTTTCTTCCCACTATGCGCTAATAGCGGCGCACCAGATCACGGGTCGTGAAATTCACCACCGTTTTCACTCTACAGGCTTAAGGTGATTATAGAATGAAGCCCGTGGTGAATTTCAAATTCACCACACGTTCATCTACATACATTTCCAAAAGCCCAAATTTGGCGTAATAGTTGTCGTACAGTGCCGAAACTAAAATTATGATTGTTCAGCATAACTAAGCAAACGATCTACCATTATTTCAACCCCATACGCGTTATGGGGCCCTCCTTAGCCGTGCGGTAAGACGCGCGGCTACAAAGCAAGACCATGATGAGGGTGGCTGGGTTCGATTCCCGGTGTCGGTCTAGGCAATTTTCGGATTGGAAATTGTCTCGACTTCCCTGGGCATAAAAGTATCATCGTGTTAGCCTCATGATATACGAATGCAAAAATGGTAACCTGGCTTAGAAACCTCGCAGTTAATAACTGTGGAAGTGCTTAATGAACACTAAGCTGCGAGGCGGCTCTGTCCCAGTGTGGGGATGTAATGCCAATGAAGAAGAGAAGATACGCGTTATGGTTCTTGCATCTCGTGCTCTTGAAAAAAATATTGGAAAAGCACGTGGTTTACAAAATGGCCGATTTCTGGCTTCATTCTATAATCACCTTAAATCTTCACTCCAGCCTCGCCACAAAATAGCCCGTGTCACAAAACGTCTGGATTGTTTGGGTAATCACGAATTTCGATCACTATTGTCCGGATACAACGCTTTATTGCGACCACGAATTGTCACGCACGCACTCACGAGATGGGTGTTAAAACCGTTGGCCACCGTTAACAACAGGATGTTTCGGACAGGAGATAGAAAATTGCTTAGTTTGCACTGCACTAATTGCCTTTATTGGCGCGATAGAGCGATTGAAACAACGCGGGTTTGCTACCGTCCACTTTGGGGTTCTATTTCTTACTGTTGGGTATGGGATGTGTTGTACAATTTCTGTGTTCGGTAAAGGGGTTTTTGTTTTAACTTTAAGGTGTACAGTGTGTTGCATGTTTGTGGTGACGGGTTATAATATAGTTCATTTAGATATTAAGTTTGCGTCGAATTCAGGTGTTTTACAACTATTTACAATTTTAACTATTTACAAAAATATACATTTCGATCAGGGTATTGATCATTCCGGCCACCTTGAAATAGCCATGCTGTTTCAATCCTCTCTTTGTGGTGATACTCTCACGACTCTCTCCTGCTCGGTTAACTTCGGGTGGTGAACACGATGACCATCGATGTCCATCCATTCATTGGATCGATGCTGCCTGAATGGGCCCATTCAGCAGTCGGCGTACAGAAGACGAACAAGAGCGGTGAGTTGATCGCGACGTCGAGAGTTGGTAGAGAACGGTGTTCTGTGAAAAACCCAGACTAATCCACCTACAGTGAGATTTTGACCCTTCCTTGGTTATAAGGATATTTTTTCCAGACTCCAGTATTTAAAACGAGATAAAACTACTCAGCTTCCCACGGCGATTCACCGTGAAAGTGATAAAATAATTGCCTACCCAAAGGCGGATGTCATGGGTTAAGTGACAACTTAACGAATGATAACGTACTGTACTTCATGCTGCCTATCTATAAGGCGCTCGTCGGATTGAATAACTACACGCTAAAAATGAACTACTCAAAATTGAGTCGAATCCGACTCATTTTCATTAAAAACGGGACAACTCAAAATTTGAGTAAAAGATACTACTTCAATAAAATGATGATTTCGCGAAAGTTAAGCTTGGCCTTCCACCAATTTTTAATACGACAGATGCGAATCAAGTTTATCTATCTATCTAAGTGCATTTTACGACAAACAGACTCCTAGTTTAAGTGCAATCATCATTTTATTGAAGTAGTATCTTTTACTCAAATTTTGAGTTGTCCCGTTTTTAATGAAAATGAGTCGGATTCGACTCAATTTTGAGTAGTTCATTTTTAGCGTGTATTGTGACATGGTTAGTAACTATCGTAACGCTGGTTGCATATATTGTACTCGTAATTTCCAGAGACCTCGATATTAATCAATCCAGAACTAACTAAATCAGTCATTGTTCTGAGCGAAACTCAATAGCGTTCAATAATAACATATATTTCGCCTTATGGATGCCTAATTTGGTAAAACTAAAGTTGTTCAATACCTTAAAAATGAGCGAGATTTTTATGGCAGTAAATTTCAGAATTTGCACACATACGCACACATACATGCATACAAGTGATCTATTAGTGTCTCAGAACATGCTCACATTTGCTATCTAGCTTCCACTGAAGAAATTTTTGAAATCGCTTTCAATTTTTACGTTTTTGCTTTTCTGAGAAGATTTTTTTGTACATGCTTCTATATGTTCCTCAATTAAAATCATTTGTTTCTTTGAAACAAATCAGAAAAATAGGCATAATTCCATATCATATCATTTGTTATAATTATATTTTCAATATCAAAGTGAATTTGTTTCAAATACATTTTATTTAATATTTCACGAGATTTCTTGATAGATTAATACGTAACACACCTGCGTAACGCATACAAAGTGAAATTATAGACACTTCCGAAGAAAGGGTCAAAAAGATCCGGTAGAACGAACAGGGACTAGTAGAGAAGTTGGAACGCTAATCACCTGTTAGCAATCCAAATATGCGTTGAGACAGTTTCGGACTGCTCTACCGATCTTTGTAGGGTCTGCTTACGATGTGGTTTGGTAGTCATCTGGTGTTATAGGTAGAAGGGCCATGGCGGCTGGTCGCACGACGATCTCTGCTGCTGCTGTCTTCATGCTGACAACACGGACGATTCCATCTTTACCTGGATGCAGCTTTGTAATTCGTCCCAGCGGCCACTGTGCCGGTGGAAGATTTTCGTCTTTGATGACCACGATCCGCCCTAACTGCAAATTGACTGGAGACTTGCAACCCTTGTTGGCTCTGGTTTGAAGTTGGGCAAGATACTCCGGATACCACCTTGTCCAAATACGCTGCAACTGCCTTTCGGTTCGTTGCCAGTGATCCAGACGGTTGTCCGGTATTTCGGTAACATTGGCTGACGGAACTGCTTGGAGATTCGAACCAACAAGAAAATGGCCTGGGGTAAGTACTTGGAGATCGGCGGGATCTGTTGGAAGCGGAGTTAGTGGTCGTGAGTTCAAGCACATTTCGATTTGTTCCAGCAACGTTGTCATATCTTCCCAGCTGATCGATGTTTGGCCTATTTCTCGTAGGAGATGGTGCTTGCACGATTTCACCGCCGCTTCCCACAATCCTCCGAAATGTGGGGCGCGTGGCGGTATAAACTTCCACTGGATTTCCTGCTCAGCACACCAGTTGGTGATGGATTCGTGGTCACTATCGTTGAGCTTCAGCATTTCGTAGATGCGATGCAAGACATTTGCTGCTCCCTTAAAGGCGGTCCCGTTATCGGAGTGGAGCTCACAAATTCGCCCGCGGCGTGCAACAAAGCGACGTAGAGCTGAGAGGAAGGCTGGAGTGGAAAGGTCCGAAACCAGTTCTATGTGTACTGCTCTGGTCGAGAAGCACACGAAGATGGCTATATAAGCCTTTGTCGGAGATCTATTCCGCACTGGAGACTTGAGAAATATCGGGCCGCAGTAATCCACACCAGAGATGGAAAACGGCCGTGCTGGCGTGACACGGGACGTTGGTAGATCAGCAGTGCTCTGTTGAATGAGTTGCGGCTTAGTTCGGAAATATTTGACACATTGGTGGTAGGTTGATCGGGTCAGGTCTCTTCCTCCAAGAATCCAATATTTCTGGCGCAATGTGGACAGCATCAACAGGGGACCAGCATGAAGGAGAGCCTTATGGTAATGATCGCAGAGTAGACGAGACAGAGGGTGCTTGGATGACAGGATGATTGGGTGCTTGCTTGCTTCAGGTGCATGGGCATTCTCGAGTCGTCCGCCAACACGGAGGATTCCGTCGAGTGTCAAGCGTGGCTTCAGCCATTTCAATGGGGCACCTTTCACGGTTCCGACGGATTTAATCTCTGCTACCTCATCTGCGAAAGTTTGTTGCTGTGCGAGACGAGATAATGCACGGTCAGCAGCCAGCAAATCTTCTGTAGAAAGGAGCGTTGTTCTTTCTTTTGACGAGCTTCGTTCTGCAACCTTAAGGGAATTGATGTACTTGATGCAGTAGGCAACCACACGACGTATTTTGGAAAATGATGAGAAACGGAGGACCAACTGATCTGCGAATGAGGTTTCTTCATTAGGCACCGCTACTAACGAAACATTGCGTGCCTCTTCGGCTGTAGATTGAAACTCTTCGCAGGGGATGCTTGAATTTGGCCAATGATCGGACGATTTGGAAAGCCACGACGGTCCGTTCCACCAACGGCTTTGGTTTAGTAGTTCGGCCGGTGTCAGACCTCGGGATAGTTCATCGGCTGGATTGTCGATTCCGGGAACGTGATTCCAGGAATACCCTTCGGTGTTAGACTGGATCGTTGAAACTCGATTGGCTACAAAGGTTTTCCAACGATTCGGTGCAGATTTAAGCCACTGCAGGACGGTGGTTGAATCTGTCCAGAAGAAGACTTCGGTTGACGATCGCATTGATTGGTTTATCTTCTTCTGGAACAATCTGGTAGACAGGACAGCAGCGTTCAGTTCCAGACGAGCGATGGAATGCTTGGTGGCTATTGGCGCAACCTTCGACTTCGAAGTCAGCAGTTGTACGTGAATGCGATTGTCGTCCTCTGAACGAGCGTAGCAGCATGCGCCGTAAGCCAATTCTGAAGCGTCGGAAAACAGGTGTAGCTGGAGTATTGGTTCATCGGCAAATGAAACGAAGCGAGGAATTCGTAATTCGGAAAGTATATCCAAAGTGGCGTGATACTTCTTCCATTCTTCTTGTAGGTTGGGTGGAAGTGGCCTGTCCCACTCGTAGGGACTGTTATCATCAGTCTTCAGTTTCCAGAGGCGTTGCATAAACATTTTGGCGGCAGCTATCACCGGACCGACCAGACCTAATGGGTCAAATATTCTGGCAATGTAGGAGATCACTTCACGATTTGTGAGGATTGCTGCAGGGAGCGGCATCTTGACATTGAACCGCAGCATGTCCGTTCTTGTGTCCCAAACAAGGCCTAGTGTTGAGACGAATTGATCGTCGTGGGGATCGTGGAGCGGTTTTATCGCTAAGTCTTCGGATGGTACGCCAGTCAATGCTTCTGGCACGTTGGAGGCCCACTTTCTCAACGGAAACCCAGCGGTCGCAAGCATGTCAGTGATTTGGCGACGATTCTCGATGGCATCCTCCAGATTCGCTGCTACGGAAAGGAGGTCGTCTACGTAGAAGTCCTCGATGACTGCTTTGCTTGAAGTTGTGTCCTTCATACATAGCCAACTGTAAAAGTGTGCGGGTGGCCAGGTATGGAGCTGCTACGGTGCCGTATGTGACCGTCAGAAGATCGTAGGTGTCGATCGGATCCGATGGAGTTCGGCGGAACAGAATGCGCAAGAAATGATGATCGTCGGGATGATGAAGTACTTGGAGATACATTTTTTCCACGTCAGCGACGAAGGCGATCACGTGGAACCGGAAACGAATAATGATGTTAACGAGAGGCTGCTGTATAACTGGACCGACGAGGAGTGTATCATTCAGGGACACTGCAGTGGACGTTTTGCAGGAGGCGTCGAAAACCACACGCACCTTGGTGGTAGTACTGCTCTCCTTGAACACCGGATGGTGTGGTAGGTAACAGTGTGGAACAGCATCATCAACAACATCAAGCTTGCGCATTTGGCCGAGTCGGAGGTATTCATCGATGAACTCGTGGTAGGTTTGCTTTAAGGCGGAATTTTTCTCAAGGCGTCTCTCGAGGCTGTAGAAACGGCGGGTGGCAATTGCTCGAGAGTCACCGAGGGTGACTTGCGGATCTTCGGACCGAGGAAGGCGTACGACGTACCTTCCGGAGTGAGTTCGGGTGGTAGTGTTGGCATAGATTTCTTCGCATCGTTTTTCTTCAGTGTAGTACGTTGGGCCATGATCGACAGCTTCGAGTTCCCAGAATCTCTGAAGCGCATTCTCTAGAGACCGATCAACAGTTGATAGGTAGCAGACCGGTGGCGTGGCGTAGGAATTGATGGCAGTTTTCCCTTATACTGTCCAGCCAAATAGGGTGTAGACCAGGGACGGCAGACCTTCGCCGAGTGATATACGGTTGCCGGTGTGGATTTCATGGTAACATTCTCCGCCAATTATGATGTCTATCATGCCCGGTGTATCGAAATTGGGATCGGCTAATGGAACCTTTGGTATGTTCCACGATGCGGAATTGATGGCTATATAAACTTCGCTTGGTTAGTAGTTCACGACGTTGTCCGATGTTTAGGTTGGCAAACGTCGGACACTGAACTAGTAAGTGCTTCTGCGAACAAGCGTGACATTGTGAAACGTTTGGCTTGACTTCGTTGGTGGCATTGTTGACAACGGACCTGACTGTAACGGATATCTTCGGAACTGGGCCGGCCACCTTGATGTGGGACCCTTGGGAACGGTTCTGTAGATCGCTGGAGACTGACTTCAACATACGGACTTGATTCGTGAGGAACTCAATCAGCTAGTCATACTTGACTTCTTCCTGCTTTCGAGTTTCTTGCTCCCAGACACGCAACGTATAGGAGTCGAGCTTGTTGCAGAGGATGAACGTGAGTGGTGTATCCCAATGCTTAATGGGTTCTTCAAGTTTTTCCAACGCCTTGACGTGCCGATGGAAATCGTCGACTAACGTATTCTGCTCGTGTGCTGATTCCCGCTTCATCGGTGCCAATTCGAATAACCGTCTAAATAACTCCTTCCGCAAAAACCGCTTGTTATCGTACCTCTTCATGAGGGCGTCCCAGGTTGACGCGTAGTTGTCCGCTTGTATGTCGACACACTCAAAAGGCTTCCTGGCATCTCCTTCCAAGGACTGCAACAGATATTGCAACTTATTCACTGTTGGGATGTCATCGTTGCCGTGGATCATGGATAGAAAATTGTCTCGGAACGATATCCATCGCGATTCGTCTCCACAAAACTTTGGCAAGTCGATCTTCGGCAAGCGATGATGAAAGGTAGTAGTATTATGCAGCAGTGCCGATGTTGACATCCTTGTCGAATGCATGAGAGGATGATCCCGATCTCGCTTCGTCAGCAAGAAACCTTTCAACTTGCAAAAACGGCTCTCAAAATCATTCCGCACCGCCATATGATGATCGAAATTCTCCTCTTCATCTAGCTTCTCCAACTCGGACTGCACGTGCAGAAACTCCTTATTTGTTCTGTTCAGCGTTTCCAGCCGCACGGCGATTTCTCCAACATCCCGCTCATGGTCGTATTCCCTGACAAACCTTTCCACCACGTCTCGAGATGCCAAAACCCGTTTGAGAATAAGCTTGTCCTCAGCTATCTTCTTCTCCTTCTTAGGTGCCATCACTCACTACCACCACGAATCACTTGACTACGCGAACCGAACGTGAACAACACAAAATCGTACGATTTTCTCCTTCCCGTCGCGTTGTGCTGCTCATACGCGATAACGACGGAAACACCACGGTGATCGATCGAAAAAATCCTTCCCGTCGCGACACGTGATGCTTCTACGCGCACACGAAACGAACGACCGAAAGAGAACACGTAAATCGTAACGATTGCTCCTTCCCGACGCGGTTACGTGTCTCAGAACGACTCGCGGATCCGCTAAACGCCACCGCGCAAACGTAGGAAATTGAATATCAAATATAGCAATTGATATTAATTTGGTCCACTACTGTACCAACAAATGTGTGTGACACTGTAAAACACACCTTTGCAATTATCGAATTTGCTGAGATGGGCTAGCCAATATGCCACCACAGCTGATAATAGCAAACTTCTACGTGCGCTTGTTGCACAATAGCAACGATTCGATCGTTCTTCGCCTTTATCTTTTCGCATGCAAATTTCTATTCCTCCTCACACATTACCTACTACCAACTTCTGTACTGGGGGGCAAAGGTTTGGCGCCAATCTCGTGTGCAGTAAACTGCCACTCAATAGAACAAAGTTTGAATGGCCTACCTTTTGTGATCAGCGTACTCTGACCACTTACCGCAATGGCGAATTCCACTTATTCGCGCGTCGATCTGGGCTTGGATGCTTCCTCCGACCTGGCTCGAAGGACCAATGATCGAGCGTGGAGCCCGTATATGCCAGCCACCGGAGGTTTTTCTTCCCACTATGCGCTAATAGCGGCGCACCAGATCACGGGTCGTGAAATTCACCACCGTTTTCACTCTACAGGCTTAAATCTTCACTCCAGCCTCGCCACAAAATAGCCCGTGTCACAAAACGTCTGGATTGTTTGGGTAATCACGAATTTCGATCACTATTGTCCGGATACAACCCTTTATTGCGACCACGAATTGTCACGCACGCACTCACGAGATGGGTGTTAAAACCGTTGGCCACCGTTAACAACAGGATGTTTCGGACAGGAGATAGAAAATTGCTTAGTTTGCACTGCACTAATTGCCTTTATTGGCGCGATAGAGCGATTGAAACAACGCGGGTTTGCTACCGTCCACTTTGGAGTTCTATTTCTTACTGTTGGGTATGGGATGTGTTGTACAATTTCTGTGTTCGGTAAAGGGGTTTTTGTTTTAACTTTAAGGTGTACAGTGTGTTGCATGTTTGTGGTGACGGGTTATAATATAGTTCATTTAGATATTAAGTTTGCGTCGAATTCAGGTGTTTTACAACTATTTACAATTTTAACTATTTACAAAAATATACATTTCGATCAGGGTATTGATCAATATGCAATGACAAAAAAAGTCTTTCCGGAATATCCGTAAAGGTGGCCAATTCTTAAAGTTAATAACAGAGTTTTGCTATTTTTTCGGTAACATTCAGACCGGCGATGTACGAGTGCCCTCAATAATGAAGTTCCAGAAAATTTGAGACAATCGTAGAATTGATTCCGCAGATTTACACTAGTGCTTTGCTCCTAAAAATCTAGAACATGCTTGGAAATTTCCAAATCTAACATCTCATCCTAGAGCTTTGAAATTTAATCGTAATCAAAGATTGTTATTGTCGCTGAAAATCGAAAAAAAAAACAAGCAACGATCTGAAAAAGATAAGGACAATGCTACATGCAATTTTAATAAAGATTGAACTAAGCATTTCATTATAATTTAGTATTCAGCCAACAACTCAGCCATATCCCAAAGGTTAAATTCCGAAATATGTTGTATGATGGACTTTTAGCACTATGTTTCCTCTTCAATTTTGTCTAATGTTTACAGTGTAAAACGCTAGTATCATTAAATATACTGAATGATAATAAGTATTACACAATTAGAAAACTCGCATCTGGAATGAGTTATTGGCTGATTACTAAATGATAATGAAATGATAAGAATTTTATTTGCAACGATTATGGTGTAGTATTTGTTGTGAAAATTCTAATGTGCGATTATTTGTATCTTTCAAAGGAAAAACTGAAATCATGTCAAAAAATTGCTATTTTTATGACAAACGGCCAACAACCATTATACTATGGGGCCCTCCTTAGCCGTTCGGTAAGATGCGCGGCTACAAAGCAAGACCATGCTGAGAGTGGCTGGGTTCGATTCCCGGTGCCGGTCTAGGCAATTTTCGGATTGGAAATTGTCTCGACTTCCCTGGGCATAAAAGTATCATCGTGCTAGCCTCATGATATACGAATGCAGAAATCAGAGCATAAAATATTCATCTTCATGAAGCAACTTCGGTCCGAATTTTGACAAACATCGCATGAATATTCAAAACATAGAATGACATAGTCAGACGACCTACTCCACGAACTCATTCATTCGACTGTCACTGAATGTGTTTACTATGTGCAGAAAAAAACATAATTAGCATTGTTTATGTTGATGTTTACCGCTGAAAGTGCCTCGCGAATGAAAATCGGATTCAGTCCTGTGTGATAAATTACTTTACTCATTTGAAACGTATTCAGATTTCAGACAATTTATCAATTTGTAAAATGTGCATAAATATTCAATGACTAATATTCAACTGAATATTGACAGTCTAGAGCCGACTATGAATGTGTCGGAAGTGAACTGACAAATGAAGAAAAATGGACTTCACTAAAAATTTTCGATTATTTTACACTCTGGCAGAAATGGTAACCTGGCTTAGAAACCTCCCAGTTAATAACTGTGGAAGTGCTTGCTGCGAGGCGGCAATGTCCACTAGACCTGGTGGTGAATGCATCAATAACAAATTATACAAGTACCAACGTCTTTGCTCGCTAAGCCAACTAGTGGCTCTGAAATATAAACATATAAGGGGTATTCACTTAAGGTCACTCACACATATATTTTTGCGTTTTAATATTTTTATATTATTTTATTTTCAGATCGTCATATTGTCATATTACCAAAATTTTAGTCTTTAATATCACTTTTTAATGATTTCAAATTTTCAATATTTTCATATTGTCATGTTTTTATGTTTTTTATACTCATATTTTTTGTATCTTCAATGTTTAATTTCATGTTTTCATATTTTTATATTTTCATATAGTAATTTTTATTCTTCTATTACATTATATTTTTATGTTTCTTATTTTCATATTATAAAATTTTCATATTTTCATGATTTTCTATATTTATATTATTGTATTATGTACCTTAATATTTTCATGATTTAACATTTTCATAGTACACTACAAAACATCCTAGGAAGGAAAGCCTCACAACCCGCCATGTAACCTTTACGCAGACGACGTCCTGGCACATAACCTGCTATCTGATACTCATAACATTCTAAATAATAATTAAATTCTTTACAATTTCCAGCTTCTTCTACAAGAGATGTACATCCCGAGTAAATTTTGGCTCCTAGTTGATGTTATATTCTTCAAATATATATAAAATTTGATATAATTTATTATTATAATGTTATTCATTTCACTACATATTTATATACAACTACCAAAGTAAGAATTTGAAAAGAACGCGGTGCGTATGGTACGGTATGTCCACGCATCCTTCAACCCCTGTAGATTCGTGATATGTATCATGTTGAAGTGACTACTTGAACACGATACATCTCGAAGAATCATCTCTGCGGCAAACACAACGCAGTGGGCCTGGCCGCTTTGAAGTTTATGTCATACCACTGGTATGCTGTGAGCCTCAATATTGACACGAAAAATTATTGGGCGTCATCTAACTCAATGATTTTCCAGGATGCTTTCTTTGTACTGGCTGCGTTTGTGTTCGATTAGATTAGATTAGATTAGGATGCAAACATTTATATCATTATCAAGAGTGTGGATGACTGTCCGCAGATAGTTTATACTAAAGACACTATATACAAAGACGCGAAATCTGATCCCTGATCAAATAATTCCACAGGCAACTCTGAATGCGCAACACTGCTCATATTGCATAAAGTTTTCAAATTGGTGTAAGTGAGTTTTCCAATTTCAAAAAAATGATTAGTAACGCTTATACCCACGCAAATCAGATAGCAAATACAATATAAACAAGTTGAGAGTCATTTTCTATCATTTGTAGGGGTTTATTACGCTACATTGATCCAAAAATATTACAACAATAATTTAAACATGTTTATTTGCGGAAGTTAAATTAGCTCTTACCAAATGTTCTGCGTGATTTTTTGGAATGACAGGTCTTCTGCTCGATTGGAATAGCACTGAGAGTAAATTTGGAATTCCAATTGGAACATTTCCCGTCTTTGTTTATAGTGTCTTTAGTTTATACTTTTGTTCGAAATTTTCTGTCATTATACTGACAGGTAGAGATAGAGGAAGACTTAGTGTAAAGTCACTAGATTTAAAGTCTGGCGAAGACACTGACAGGTCACCAATCTAACTGTCATTTGCGGGATCCAATCGAACATGACGCTTCTAATGGGCTTGAAGCAATTGAGAGTATTGAGATAGTGCTAATAAATATATTGGAAAATTATTCCAAAAATATAAAAAGATACAAAGTCCAAATAAAAAGGTAAAGGAATTTGTTCTTGGATTTACTAGTTCAACAACATTCTATTTGATTTTTCGCGAATAAAATGTGAAAAAAGTGTTTATGCTTTGTGAAAGCAACTTTAAAAGCTCCTAATCGTTCGAGAGCTTGGACTTTCTCATGGGCTGCCAAAATCTAACAAGAATTTTTCTGATGACGGTTTTCACTCCGCCAGACTTTATATCTAGTGATTTTAGAGCTAGTGGTGTTGGTGTTGAGGTAGTGCTTGATGGGGATGTGTTTGAAGTTGTTGAAGAATTTGTTTACCTTGGAACGCTTGCGACATGTGACTTTAAGTGAAAAGACGTATTGCTGCTGCGAATAGGGCCTTTTACGGATTACGTAACCAGATTAGATCCCGCAGTATGCAGTGCAGACGGAAACGAAATTTGTTCTATACAAAACTCTGATTCTAACCGGTGGCCCTTTATGGACATGGACGTTAAAAAAACGGACCGGAGAGCTTTCGGGGTTTTCGAGCGAAAAGTCGGTTGGTCGGCGACACGCTGGCTACATGCAGTGGAATCGGACCTGGGGACCTTGAACGTTCGGGGAAACTGGAGGAACATCGCCCAAGACCGACGATTATGGAGCTCTACAATACGCCAGACATAGGTTTATCGAAACTGTAGCCAACCAGGTATCCAGGTAGGTAGTTCGAACAATTAAATATATATTTGCCAATCTTTTTCCCTTCTTCATCTGTGAAAGCTGTTTCGATTCCGAGAACATTCTTAAGCAGATGATAGGACTGTCATAAAATAAAAACACTTGTTAGGACGTGGCCAGGTTTGTGGATTACCATGGATATGCTTATCTTTGCAACTCCATCTGCGATTGGTGCAAAGATTCTATGCTGTGCTATGCTATTGATATTTTAAAATATTAAGATTTCAAAGTTTAAGAATTTTAGGGTGTAGGATTTGATTGTGCCCACGTCATTTGAAACTTGTATGGAAATTACTATGAAAATCAACTCATATATGAAATACCGTTCCGTGAGGTGGGCAATGAACTATTTAAACGTAATCAACACGTCGACTACATAGAATACTTCCTAAACTGAAAAGCAGTTGCTAATGCGAAGCGATTTGTCGTTTGAAAGCAAAGTTATGAAAAAAGCAAAACAAAAATGCTCATTATGTTAATCTTTCACGTGTTAAAATTAATGTCCCTCGATTCAGTATTTTCTTAACAACTTTTCTTGTAAGCAATCGTTTCGCAACAAAGACGGCCTGTTTCATTGTAAAATTTCCTATGTTTTCAATGACTTTGGGACAGAAAGTCGAAAGACAAAAGGTCGAAGGACAAAAGTTCGACGGACAAAAGGTCGAACATTTAGAAATCTATAATTCTGTACACATGAAAGCGACAAAAAATACGACAAGTTTTGCTTGGAAACAGACTTCTAAAGCAAAATCTAGCTTATAATATTTCTCTGAGAATTCTCCTTCTTTATTTCAAGGGCAGTTCTTTAACCAATTTACAATGAGCATGCAGCAGCCACTGGCACTGGGCGAGCATTGTTTGTATTTGTATCTTTGAATCAATTTCGCAAAATGAACTATTTCGAGATCCTATACATTACCTATAATTACAAATTTTCTTTCCAATGTCAACAAACAGCAGATTGTTAGTCTTTTGTAGCAATGAGTGTCAAACTCATTTTCCATTTCTCATCCTGTATTAGAAGTGGATGTTAATGGTTTTAAATAATTTAACGTGATGCCGCTTGATTAGTTTTAAATAAGAAATAAACACCAAAACATGTATAGTAGGAATGACCTTTTTAACAAAAGCTGTCCATAACACAATTAATTGCATATTATTAGGTGATTCAAATATACGAACAATAATGTTTATTAACACTCAAGCACGCGGGCTGTTGTATTTTGTACAACACTAACGAAAACACATCTCTTATGGCACACAACATGAACGCTCATGCACAGGGTTTGAATCCAAAGGAGAATGAGAAAATCTCTCACTCATCATGTCTGTATACACTCTCGATAGGTAGCATACCGTGAGAGACGTTTTTCGGTAGCTGTTACGATAATGAGCTGATTCGGGGGGCTACAACCCATGATGAATTTCTTTCAATAAGCCGCAATCGCGGGGAGCACCGATTCTAATAATGCATTTCAACTTGTTTTACACAGCTGTGCGAAAAAATATGGTCCCAACATGAAATGGGCGATAACAAAGCGTTCGGTGGGGCCGCCTATCCGAATCAGGTTTTTTCCAACTTGTATACAAGTGCGATAGTTCTGTTTTCATGGCTTGTTATTATTCGAAGAGGTTTTTGCCTCTCTTTTATCGTTGTTCGTTATCTATTGAGAACGATTTCTGCAAACCCTGATGGTTGAGGTGCATGCAATAATTTGTGTAGAAATAAGAGGTTGATGGTTCAAATCAATATTGGGACATCGTTCTCACGAACAATATGTAGCTAAATCGCTTAAAAAGGTATCTTTTACAACAATTTCGTTGAGCTCAGATACAATAATTCCAATATGAAGACATTCCAAGTTGTTGAAAACATGGCCCAATCTCTCCCCTATTTGGCAAATTGTCACCACCGATGACAGTACCTAAATCGTAGTTTTGGTTTGTATTCTTCTCAAGACTACACGCAAAAAGAAGCGTTCCCGAATTCGTGAACCAGCAAAAATACACCGTGATACAACTTATGGATTCGGGAACACCAGTCACGCTTCCCAGAACGTTCCAGAAAACGTGACTGTATTCCCGAATCCGTGACTGTTGTTCCCGAAAAAATACACCGTGAACTCGTTAGTTCACGAATTCATGAACGCTTTTTTTGTGTGTATGGCTTCTCAATTTTAACCAATTTTGTAATGTTTGCCTTTCGTCCCTTCGAGCTTTTGTTCCTTCGACCTTTTGTCCATTCGACCTTTTGTATTTCGACCATTTGTCCCTAACCCCATTTAAGTAACGGGAAACAAAAAAGTCAAAATTTGAATCACTCTAATGCACACATTAAAGATGCCACCAATTTTTTGAAGTTTTTAAGGTTAAATAACAATCTCATTTAAAACATCAAATTTGATACATCATTTATTAGGCAACGTATTAAACTGTATTGTCACCGATCTGATCCAGGTGATCCGAGAACCTACGGACTACACATTTTTGAATTTGGTTCTAAACGTATTCGTGTCGGCTACCCTTTTCGAGGAGCTTTATCCCAAATTGATTACGAATTATTCTGGGGCAATCATACATGGGAAGCTTCGGGCCAATCCGCAAGGAATGGAAATTATTGCAAAAGAATCTACACAGTAAAAAATAAAAAGTAATATCACATCAGATTCGATGCACATCATCGCCGTCGTAAATATAATGTTTTATTACATCTGATTGACGTAACAAAAAGTTGACGTACTTGATATTTTATTTTCAAATTAAAGCAGTGTAATTCATTTTCGACGTAATATTTTTGATGTAACTAAAAAACAACGTAAAACCAGGTCAGGAAGAATCCCGCTTTCGGCAGCGGGGTTAGGGGTATTCGGATTTTTTCTTTCATTTTTGAAAATAAAATTTCAGATGCTACAATTTCAAATTTTATTTATTCAAAACGTATTTTATGGTACCGTCAACTGGGGGGAAGATGATCATTTTTAAGACAAAACATGCAATAACAATGTGTGTTTACATTTGAAATCGAAACAAATATTTTCAAAACATGTACTGCTATACGTTGCAATAATCAACAACTTTAGTTTGCTGAAATGCGTTCGCATTTATTGAAATAAATTAAATTATCACACATTTTTTGAGTAATCTGGTTTGGGGTGAAGTTGATCAAGACAGCTCTACTAAAATCATTATGACCTAGTAGTCCAAATACACTAGGTTATTTGTATGAATGTTGAATTTACTATGTAAAGAAGTCTACGAAGTCAATATTTGAAACGAAAATACCGTCATTTATGACTATCTCTCTCTTTCTTCCACAAAATACATTTTCATGATTATAATCGAAAAACTCGGATTTCTACCTAGCGGTTACATTACTTGAACTGAGAATATTGTTGACTACCGTTTCATAAAAAAATTTGGCACTTTTGACTGACACATCAAATGATCATCTTCACCTCAATGATCATCTTCCCCCCAGTTGACGGTTTATACAAATACTTGAATCTTTAAATAAAAAATTTTCAGTTGATTTTTTAAAATATTTTTTCATTTTTTAATATTTAACTATTTGTTTTTAAATTTTAATTTTTAATTTTCAATTTTTATGTTAAATTTTTATTAATTTATGTATGTATATATATGTAATTCAATTTATATAATTCAATATATTTTTTTTAGTTCTTATTTATTTATTAAATTTTATCGATGGTGACGTGGCAGCGTCGTTGGTTATCGGCAATAGAGGCGGGGCAATTTGTTCGGAAGTTTTTTCAGGAAGTCCTCCGGAAATAGCTTTGTAAGTTCTTCCAAAAAATTCTTCGGAAGATTTCCCAGTCATACCTCAGGAAGTATCTCCAGAAGATCGTCTGGAAACTCCTCCAGATATTCTTTGGAAACCCTTCCACCAATTTCTCTGGAGAATCCTCCTGCAATTCTTGCACAATTTCCTTCAAAAATTCCCTCGGAAATTCTTCCAGGAATTCCTCCAATAGCTCCTACGTGAGTTCCTCCAAGAATTCCTCCGATAGTTCGACCAGGAAATTCCTCCAGGAATTCCTCCGGAAATTCCTCCAGGAATTCCTTCTGAAATTCCTCCAAGAATTCCTCCGGAAATTCCTCCAGGAATTCCTTCGGAAACTCCTCCAGGAATTCCGCAGGAAATTCCTCCAGGAATACCTCCGGAAGCTCCTCTAGGAACTCCTCCGGAAGTTCCTCAAGGAATTCAACAACATGCGAGCTTCCTCCAGAAGTTCCTCCAGGAATGCTACAACATGCGGGCTTCCTCCGGAAGTTCCTCCAGAAAGTTCTCCGGAAGTTCCTCCAGGAATTCCTCCGGAAGTTCCTCCAGGAATTCCTCCGGAAGTTCCTCCAGGAATTCCTCCGGAAGTTCCTCCAGGAATTCCTCCGGAAGTTCCTCCAGGAATTCCTCCGGAAGTTCCTCCAGGAATTCCTCCGGAAGTTCCTCCAGGAATTCCTCCGGAAGTTCCTCCAGGAATTCTTCCGGAAGTTCCTCCAAGAATTCCTCCGGAAGTTCCTCCAAGAATTCTTCCGGAAATTCCTCCAGGAATTCCTCCGGAAGTTCCTCTAGAAATTCCTCCAGAATTTCATTCAGGAATTCCTCAGGAGGTTCCTCTAGGAATTCTTACGGCAGTTCCTCTAGGAATTCCTCCGGAAGTTCCTCTGGGAATTCCTCCGGAAGTTCCTCCGCATGTTCCTTCAGGAATTTCTCCGGAAGTTCCTCCAGGAATTCCTCCGGAAGTTTCTCCGGAAAATCCTCCAAGAATTCCTCCGCAAGTTCCTCCAGGAATTCCTCCGGAAGTTTCTCCAGGAATTCTTCCGGAAGTTCCTCCAGGAATTCCTCCGGAAGTTCCTCCAGGAATTCCTCCGGAAGTTCCTCCAGGAATTCCTCCGGAAGTTCCTCCAGGAATTCCTCCGGAAGTTCCTCCAGGAATTCCTCCGGAAGTTCCTCCAGGAATTCCTCCGGAAGTTCCTCCAGGAATTCCTCAGGAAGTTCCTCCAGGAATTCCTCCGGAAGTTCCTCCAGGAATTCCTCCGGAAGTTCCTCCAGGAATTCCTCCGGAAGTTCCTCCAGGAATTCCTCCGAAGTTCCTCCACGAATTCCTCCGGAAGTTCCTCCAGGAATTCCTCCGGAAGTTCCTCCAGGAATTCCTCCGGAAGTTCCTCCAGGAATTCCTCCGGAAGTTCCTCCAGGAATTCCTCCGGAAGTTCCTCCAGGAATTCCTCGGAAGTTCCTCCAGGAATTCCTCCGGAAGTTCCTCCAGGAATTCCTCCGAAGTTCCTCCAGGAATTCCTCCGGAAGTTCCTCCAGGAATTCCTCGGAAGTTCCTCCAGGAATTCCTCCGGAAGTTCCTCCAGGAATTCCTCCGGAAGTTCCTCCAGGAATTCCTCCGGAAGTTCCTCCAGGAATTCCTCCGGAAGTTCCTCCAGGAATTCCTCCGGAAGTTCCTCCAGGAATTCCTCCGGAAGTTCCTCCAGGAATTCCTCCGGAAGTTCCTCCAGGAATTCCTCCGGAAGTTCCTCCAGGAATTCCTCCGGAAGTTCCTCCAGGAATTCCTCCGGAAGTTCCTCCAGGAATTCCTCAAGTAGTTCCTCCAGGAATTCCTCAGGAAGTTCTTCCAGGAATTCCTCCGGAAGTTCCTCCAGGAATTCCTCCGGAAGTTCCTCCAGGAATTCCTCCGGAAGTTCCTCCAGGAATTCCTCCGGAAGTTCCTCCAGGAATTCTTCCGGAAGTTCCTCCAGGAATTCCTCCGGAAGTTCCTCCAGGAATTCTTCCGGAAGTTCCTCCAGGAATTCCTCTGGAAGTTCCTCCAGGAATTCCTCCGGAAGTTCCTCCAGGAATTCCTCCGGAAGTTCCTCCAGGAATTCCTCCGGAAGTTCCTCCAGGAATTCCTCCGGAAGTTCCTCCAGGAATTCCTCCGGAAGTTCCTCCAGGAATTCCTCCGGAAGTTCCTCCAGGAATTCCTCCGGAAATTCCTCCAGGAATTCCTCCAGGAATTCCTCCGGAAGTTCCTCCAGGAATTCCTCCGGAAGTTCCTCCAGGAATTCCTCCGGAAGTTCCTCCAGGAATTCCTCCGGAAGTTCCTCCAGGAATTCCTCCGGAAGTTCCTCCAGGAATTCCTCCGGAAGTTCCTCCAGGAATTCCTCCAGGAATTCCTCCGGAAGTTCCTCCAGGAATTCCTCCGGAAGTTCCTCCAGGAATTCCTCGGAAGTTCCTCCAGGAATTCCTCCGGAAGTTCCTCCAGGAATTCCTCCGGAAGTTCCTCCAGAAATTCCTCCGGAAGTTCCTCCAGAAATTCCTCCGGAAGTTCCTCCAGAAATTCCTCCGGAAGTTCCTCCAGGACTTCCTCGGAAGTTCCTCCAGGAATTCCTCGGAAGTTCCTCCAGGAATTCCTCGGAAGTTCCTCCAGGAATTCCTCCGGAAGTTCCTCCAGGAATTCCTCCGGAAGTTCCTCCAGGAATTCCTCCGGAAGTTCCTCCAGGAATTCCTCCGGAAGTTCCTCCAGGAATTCCTCCGGAAGTTCCTCCAGGAATTCCTCCGGAAGTTCCTCCAGGAATTCCTCCGGAAGTTCCTCCAGGAATTCCTCCGGAAGTTCCTCCAGGAATTCCTCCGGAAGTTCCTCCAGGAATTCCTCCGGAAGTTCCTCCAGGAATTCGTTCGGAAGTTCCTCCAGGAATTCCTCCGGAAGTTCCTCCAGGAATTCCTCGGAAGTTCCTCCAGGAATTCCTCCGGAAGTTCCTCCAGGAATTCCTCCGGAAGTTCCTCCAGGAATTCCTCCGGAAGTTCCTCCAGGAATTCCTCCGGAAGTTCCTCCAGGAATTCCTCCGGAAGTTCTTCCAGGAATTCCTCCGGAAGTTCCTCCAGGAATTCCTCCGGAAGTTCCTCCAGGAATTCCTCCGGAAGTTCCTCCAGGAATTCCTCCGGAAGTTCCTCCAGGAATTCCTCCGGAAGTTCCTCCAGGAATTCCTCCGGAAGTTCCTCCAGGAATTCCTCCGGAAGTTCCTCCAGGAATTCCTCCGAAGTTCCTCCAGGAATTCCTCGGAAGTTCCTCCAGGAATTCCTCCGGAAGTTCCTCCAGGAATTCCTCCGGAAGTTCCTCCAGGAATTCCTCCGGAAGTTCCTCCAGGAATTCCTCCGGAAGTTCCTCCAGGAATTCCTCCGAAGTTCCTCCAGGAATTCCTCCGGAAGTTCCTCCAGGAATTCCTCCGGAAGTTCCTCCAGGAATTCCTCGGAAGTTCCTCCAGGAATTCCTCCGGAAGTTCCTCCAGGAATTCCTCGGAAGTTCCTCCAGGAATTCCTCCGGAAGTTCCTCCAGGAATTCCTCCGGAAGTTCCTCCAGGAATTCCTCCGGAAGTTCCTCCAGGAATTCCTCCGGAAGTTCCTCCAGGAATTCCTCCGGAAGTTCCTCCAGGAATTCCTCCGGAAGTTCTTCCAGGAATTCCTCCGGAAGTTCTTCCAGGAATTCCTCCGGAAGTTCCTCCAGGAATTCCTCCGGAAGTTCCTCCAAGAATTCCTCCGGAAGTTCCTCCAGGAATTCCTCCGGAAGTTCCTCCAGGAATTCCTCCGGAAGTTCCTCCAGGAATTCCTCCGGAAGTTCCTCCAGGAATTCCTCCGGAAGTTCCTCCAGGAATTCCTCCGGAAGTTCCTCCAGGAATTCCTCCGGAAGTTCCTCCAGGAATTCCTCCGGAAGTTCCTCCAGGAATTCCTCCGGAAGTTCCTCCAGGAATTCCTCCGGAAGTTCCTCCAGGAATTCCTCCGGAAGTTCCTCCAGGAATTCCTCCGGAAGTTCCTCCAGGAATTCCTCCGGAAGTTCCTCCAGGAATTCCTCGGAAGTTCCTCCAGGAATTCCTCCGGAAGTTCCTCCAGGAATTCCTCGGAAGTTCCTCCAGGAATTCCTCCGGAAGTTCCTCCAGGAATTCCTCCGGAAGTTCCTCCAGGAATTCCTCCGGAAGTTCCTCCAGGAATTCCTCCGGAAGTTCCTCCAGGAATTCCTCCGGAAGTTCCTCCAGGAATTCCTCCGGAAGTTCCTCCAGGAATTCCTCCGGAAGTTCCTCCAGGAATTCCTCGGAAGTTCCTCCAGGAATTCCTCCGAAGTTCCTCCAGGAATTCCTCGGAAGTTCCTCCAGGAATTCCTCCGGAAGTTCCTCCAGGAATTCCTCCGAAGTTCCTCCAGGAATTCCTCCGGAAGTTCCTCCAGGAATTCCTCCGGAAGTTCCTCCAGGAATTCCTCCGGAAGTTCCTCCAGGAATTCCTCCGGAAGTTCCTCCAGGAATTCCTCCGGAAGTTCCTCCAGGAATTCCTCCGGAAGTTCCTCCAGGAATTCCTCCGGAAGTTCCTCCAGGAATTCCTCCGGAAGTTCCTCCAGGAATTCCTCCGGAAGTTCCTCCAGGAATTCCTCCGGAAGTTCCTCCAGGAATTCCTCCGGAAGTTCCTCCAGGAATTCCTCCGGAAGTTCCTCCAGGAATTCTCCGGAAGTTCCTCCAGGAATTCCTCCAGGAATTCCTCCGGAAGTTCCTCCAGTAATTCCTCCGGAAGTTCCTCCAGGAATTCCTCCGGAAGTTCCTCCAGGAATTCCTCCGGAAGTTCCTCCAGGAATTCCTCCGGAAGTTCCTCCAGGAATTCCTCCGGAAGTTCCTCCAGGAATTCCTCCGGAAGTTCCTCCAGGAATTCCTCCGGAAGTTCCTCCAGGAATTCCTCCGGAAGTTCCTCCAGGAATTCCTCCGGAAGTTCCTCCAGGAATTCCTCCGGAAGTTCCTCCAGGAATTCCTCCGGAAGTTCCTCCAGGAATTCCTCCGGAAGTTCCTCCAGGAATTCCTCCGGAAGTTCCTCCAGGAATTCCTCGGAAGTTCCTCCAGGAATTCCTCCGGAAGTTCCTCCAGGAATTCCTCCGGAAGTTCCTCCAGGAATTCCTCCGGAAGTTCCTCCAGGAATTCCTCGGAAGTTCCTCCAGGAATTCCTCCGGAAGTTCCTCCAGGAATTCCTCCGGAAGTTCCTCCAGGAATTCCTCCGGAAGTTCCTCCAGGAATTCCTCCGGAAGTTCCTCCAGGAATTCCTCCGGAAGTTCCTCCAGGAATTCCTCCGGAAGTTCCTCCAGGAATTCCTCCGAAGTTCCTCCAGGAATTCCTCCGGAAGTTCCTCCAGGAATTCCTCCGGAAGTTCCTCCAGGAATTCCTCCGGAAGTTCCTCCAGGAATTCCTCCGGAAGTTCCTCCAGGAATTCCTCCGGAAGTTCCTCCAGGAATTCCTCCGGAAGTTCCTCCAGGAATTCCTCCGGAAGTTCCTCCAGGAATTCCTCCGGAAGTTCCTCCAGGAATTCCTCCGGAAGTTCTCCTCCAGGAATTCCTCCGGAAGTTCCTCCAGGAATTCCTCCGGAAGTTCCTCCAGGAATTCCTCCGGAAGTTCCTCCAGGAATTCCTCCGGAAGTTCCTCCAGGAATTCCTCCGGAAGTTCCTCCAGGAATTCCTCCGGAAGTTCCTCCAGGAATTCCTCCGGAAGTTCCTCCAGGAATTCCTCCGGAAGTTCCTCCAGGAATTCCTCGGAAGTTCCTCCAGGAATTCCTCCGGAAGTTCCTCCAGGAATTCCTCCGGAAGTTCCTCCAGGAATTCCTCCGGAAGTTCCTCCAGGAATTCCTCCGAAGTTCCTCCAGGAATTCCTCCGGAAGTTCCTCCAGGAATTCCTCCGAAGTTCCTCCAGGAATTCCTCCGGAAGTTCCTCCAGGAATTCCTCCGGAAGTTCCTCCAGGAATTCCTCCGGAAGTTCCTCCAGGAATTCCTCCGGAAGTTCCTCCAGGAATTCCTCCGGAAGTTCCTCCAGGAATTCCTCCGGAAGTTCTCCAGGAATTCCTCCGGAAGTTCCTCCAGGAATTCCTCCGGAAGTTCCTCCAGGAATTCCTCCGGAAGTTCCTCCAGGAATTCCTCCGGAAGTTCCTCCAGGAATTCCTCCGGAAGTTTCTCCAGGAATTCCTCCAAGAATTCCTCCGGAAGTTCCTCCAAGAATTCCTCCGGAAGTTCCTCCAGAAGTTTCTCCAGGAATTCTTCCGGAAGTTTCTCCAGAAATTCCTCCGGAAGTTTCTCCAGGAATTCCTCCGGAAGTTTCTCCAGGAAATCCTCCGTGAGTTTCTCCAGGAATTCCTCCGGAAGTATCTCAAGGAAATACTCCGGAAGTTTCTGCAGGAATTCCTCCGGAAGTTCCTCCAGGAATTCCTCCGGAAGTTCCTCGAGGAAATCCTCCGGAAGTTTCTCCAGGAATTCCTCCGGAAGTTTCTCCAGGAATTCCTCCGGAAGTTTCTCCAGGAATTCCTCCGGAAGTTTCTCCAGGAATTCCTCCGGAAGTTTCTCCAGGAATTCCTCCGGAAGTTTCTCCAGGAATTCCTCCGAAAGTTTCTCCAGGAATTCCTCCGGAAGTTTCTCCAGGAATTCCTCCGGAAGTTTCTCCAGGAAATCCTCCGGAAGTTTCTCTTGGAAATCCTCCGGAAGTTTCTCCAGGAAATCCTCCGGAAGTTTCTCCAGGAATTCCTCCGAAAGTTCCTCCAGGAATTCCTCTGGAAGTTCTGGAACTTCCGGGAAAATTCCTGGATTATCTTCTGGAGAAATTTACGGAGAATTGCTAGATTATAAATTAGAAATCAAAAAATTATATATATATATATATATATATATATATATATATATATATATATATATATATATATATATATATATATATATATATATATATATATATATATATAGGGGGAATGACGGCTTTGGCAGGTTTTGTTCTATTATTGACAGGGGGGTTTTTTATGACTGACTAGGCTCAAATTTGGCCTAAACATTATTTGCATATCAAAGAATATTGTGGCCAAATTTCATAAAATTTGGTCGACAAAAACCCCCCTACCAATAATAGAACAAAACCTGCCAAAGCCGTCTTTCCCCCTATATATATATATATTAGGGTGGTTCAAAAAATCAATTTTGCTCCACAGTGCTCATCTGATTCTTTACCATGTTCTGAGTGTCCTCTGAAAATTTGAGCTCATTTGGGTTAAAACTGATTTAGCACAAGCCATTTCAAGTTTGCATGCTATGTTGCACTGCACATTTCAGTGATTCCCTCAAAGAAGTTTAACGATCATGACTAAAGATTTGCAACATGTCTTAAAATCGATTACTAATTATTGGAACGATTAATTGAGATGCGGTTTTCACTGAGTGAAAGCTGCTGAGTATTCCTTTCAGCTATGTAGGTTTTCTTTTAACATGCGCTTGATGGGGAAGCGTCATTAACAGTATAATGAAAAAATAAATTTCCCCATACTAATTTGCATGCAAACTTGAAATGGCTTGTGCTAAATCAGTTTTAACCCAAATGAGCTCAAATTTTCAGAGGACACTCAGAACATGGTAAAGAATCAGATGAGCACTGTGGAGCAAAATTGATTTTTTGAACCACCCTAATATATATATATATATATATATATATATATATATATATATATATATATATATATATATATTAGGGTGGCTCAAAAAACACTTTTTAAAATTTTTTGATGGGCCGCCCTTTTAGTCGGTTCTATTTGATGCCCTGATGCTCTGGACAAAATTTCAGCCAAATCGGTCAACGTTTGAGCGGTGCTAAACTCGATGGAAGTTTATATG
The DNA here is from genome assembly GCF_024139115.2 of Armigeres subalbatus. Lineage (NCBI taxonomy): Eukaryota > Metazoa > Arthropoda > Insecta > Diptera > Culicidae > Armigeres > Armigeres subalbatus. The sequence continues at coordinate 440,213 of NW_026943222.1, forward strand.
CAAAAATGTATGCAGAAACATCCAAAAACAGTAAATTGCAGCTGGACTACACAACTTACGATGAAGAACTATGATACTCATTCAGTTCTTGTAGAATTAAATACAGAATGTTATGCTGAAAACCGCGAGAAGATTAGAGTTTATTACGCGAAGATATTAGCATTTTACTGGAGTGTTGTAGGGGTGAATTTATTTCTTTTCAAAGGTAAAAGAAACGAAATTTGCTCAAACCCCACTTCAGAGAAATGCTAATAACTTAGCCGGGCAAACTCAAATCTTCTCGCAGTTTTCAGCATAACATTCTGTATTAAATTCTCCAAGATCTGAATGAGTATCATAGTTCTTCATCGTAAGTTGTGTAGTCCAGCTGCAATTTACTGTTTTTGGATGTTTCTGCATACATTTTTGCATATAAACTTCCATCGAGTTTAGCATGCTCAAACGTTGAATTTGAAATTTTGTCCAGAGCATCAGGGCATCAAATAGAACCGAATAAGAAGGCGGCCCATCAAAAAAATTGAAAAAAGATTTCCCATATTAATTTGAGCCACCCTAATATATATATATATATGTATATATATATATATATATATATATATATATATATATATATATATATATATATATATATATATATATATATATATATATATATATACAGGGGTTAGGCAAAATGATTGAGATAGGCAAAATTTGGCCCAAATTCAAATCCTTACAACTTTTTGAAAAATTGATGAAATTGGACAAAACCGGAAGCATTCGGCGACAAATTTAGTCAAGATTTAGGAACATGCATGGCCACAAATACTGGCCACCGGACACCGGAGATGTTCCAGATTTTCGGAGGCCATGTCAAAAACACATTTTTTCTGCCGCTCGTATTTTTGTGTGGTTTGAACACTAATTGAATGCGGGTGGATGCCGAGATATGGCCATTTTAGTAAACCTGTTTCCGGATACTATGGTCTATTATGTATATTCTTCCAATCACGTATATATTATCCGGTACCATATCAGTATTGGTATCAAACTTCAAGATTTTTCATGGAGATGCTTCAGGAAGCATATTAAGGACGATCAGTTGCCCTGACCTCTCTGTAGTAGGTTCTAGGTGCCCCGGGGGAAGTGGCCAATTTGAAAAACGTTCAGAACCCTATCAATATGGGTATCAAACTTCAAGATTTGTTATGAAGATGCTTCAGGAAGCACAGGGCCACTTCCCCCGGGGCACCTGGAACCTACTACAGAGCAGTCAAGGTAACTGATCGTCCTGAATATGCTTCCTGAAGCATCTCCATGAAAAATCTTGATGTTTGATACCCATATTGATAGGGTTCTGAACGTTTTTCAAATTGGCCACTTCCCCCGGGGCACCTGGAACCTACTACAGAGAGGTCAGGGTAACTGATCGTTCTGAATAGGCTTCCTGAAGCATCTTCATGAAAAATTTTGAAGTTTGATACCCATATTGATAGGGTTCTGAACGTTTTTCAAATTGGCCACTTCCCCCGGGGCACCTGGAACCTACTACAGAGCAGTCAAGGTAACTGATCGTCCTGAATATGCTTCCTGAAGCATCTTCATGAAAAATCTTGAAGTTTGATACTCATATTGATAGGGTTCTGAACGTTTTACAAATTGGCCACTTCCCCCGGGGCACCTGGAACCTACTACAGAGAGGTCAGGGCAACTGATCGTTCTGAATATGCTTCCTGAAGCATCTCCATGAAAAATCTTGAAGTTTGATACCAATATTGATATGGTACCGGATAAAATATACGTGATTGGAAGGATATACATAATAGACCATAGTATCCGGAAACAGGTTTACTAAAATGGCCATATCTCGGATGTTTTTTAACGGATCTTAGCGCAACCACCCGCATTCGATTTTCAATAAGATCTAGTTTCTAGGAAAATAGTGTTCTTCGATGTAACTTCAAACCACACAAAAATACGAGCGGCATAAAAATTTTGTTTTTGACATGGCCTCCGAAAATCCGGAACATCTCCGGTGTCCGGTGGACAATATTCAAGACCATGCATGTTCCTGAATCTTGACTAAATTTGCCGTCGAATGCTTCCGGTTTTGTCTAATTTCATCAATTTTCTTTAAAAGTTATAAGAATTTGAATTTGGGCCAAATTTTACCTATATCAATCATTTTGCCTAACCCCTGTATATTAGGGTGGCTCAAAAAACACTTGTTCAATTTGTTTGATGGGCTGCCCTCTTATTCGGTTCTATTTGATGCCCTGATGCTCTGGACAAAATTTCAGCCAAATCGGTCAACGTTTGGGCGGTGCTAAACTCTTTGAAAGTTTATATGGAAAAATGTATGCAGTAACATCCAAAAACAGTGATATGCAGTTGTACGGCACAATTTACGATCCAGAACAATGATACTCATTCAGCTTTTGAAGAATTCAATACAGAATGTTATGCTGAAAACCGCATGAAGATTAGAGTTTATTAGGCAAAGATATTAGCATTTATATAAATTATAAATTATAAATTATAAATTATAAATTATAAATTATAAATTATAAATTATAAATTATAAATTATAAATTATAAATTATAAATTATAAATTATAAATTATAAATTATAAATTATAAATTATAAATTATAAATTATAAATTATAAATTATAAATTATAAATTATAAATTATAAATTATAAATTATAAATTATAAATTATAAATTATAAATTATAAATTATAAATTATAAATTATAAATTATAAATTATAAATTATAAATTATAAATTATAAATTATAAATTATAAATTATAAATTATAAATTATAAATTATAAATTATAAATTATAAATTATAAATTATAAATTATAAATTATAAATTATAAATTATAAATTATAAATTATAAATTATAAATTATAAATTATAAATTATAAATTATAAATTATAAATTATAAATTATAAATTATAAATTATAAATTATAAATTATAAATTATAAATTATAAATTATAAATTATAAATTATAAATTATAAATTATAAATTATAAATTATAAATTATAAATTATAAATTATAAATTATAAATTATAAATTATAAATTATAAATTATAAATTATAAATTATAAATTATAAATTATAAATTATAAATTATAAATTATAAATTATAAATTATAAATTATAAATTATAAATTATAAATTATAAATTATAAATTATAAATTATAAATTATAAATTATAAATTATAAATTATAAATTATAAATTATAAATTATAAATTATAAATTATAAATTATAAATTATAAATTATAAATTATAAATTATAAATTATAAATTATAAATTATAAATTATAAATTATAAATTATAAATTATAAATTATAAATTATAAATTATAAATTATAAATTATAAATTATAAATTATAAATTATAAATTATAAATTATAAATTATAAATTATAAATTATAAATTATAAATTATAAATTATAAATTATAAATTATAAATTATAAATTATAAATTATAAATTATAAATTATAAATTATAAATTATAAATTATAAATTATAAATTATAAATTATAAATTATAAAATATAAATTTTAAATTGTAAATTATAAATTATAAATTATAAATTAGAAATTAGAGATTAGAAAAAAGAATTTAGAAATTAGAAATTAAAAATTAGAAATGAAAAATAAGAAATGAAAAATTAGAAATTAGAAATTAAAATTTAGAAATTAGAAATGAAAAATTAGAAATGAAAAATAAGAAATTAGAAATTATAAATTAGAAATAAGAAATAAGAAATTAGAAATTAGAAATTAGAAATTTTACATTATAAACTAAAAATTATAAATTGAAATTTAAAAACTAAAAGTATAAATTAAAAATTAAAAATCAATAAATAAATAAATAAAAAATTCAAAATTCAAAATCAAAAATTAAAATTTTTAAGTTAAAGCTTAAAAATTAAAAATTAAAAATTTCAAAATTAAAAATTAAAAATTAGATTTTTTTTTCATGATTTTGTTTTTACGTCGGTTCAGGGCTCTAACTCATTTTGCTTACGAAGATTATGAGATTTAGGGTGCGATCAGAGTAGACGCGAAGTGCGAAGCGAAGCGTCCATACGATTTGATTATTGACTGTTACTCCTTTGCGTGCAGTTTTCGCGCGGCGTCGCGTAGAAGCGTCTTCTCTGGCAGTCACCTTACGCGGCTTACAAGTGGTTTCAAAAATAAAAAATAATAAAAAAAAATGTTGCCAAAATCGAACAGGGTCTGTATTAGGAATAATCACTTTTTCGTCGTTTTACCGGGTAGCGTTGGAGTTTTCCATTTCCTGTTAGCAGTTGTTCAGTCGCACCACTTCTCCACCGTTTTGCTTGAGGCCGAAAACACCGAAAATTTAACAGTGACACGATAAACTCCGGAATACTCGTTGGCTGGACACTTGTGCGTAAAATTCGGCAATGACTGCAACAATAACATTTCAACATTGCAATAAACCTCCTGCTGATCGGAAACTTACCTTTCATCCTGAACCTAATTTAATTCATCCTCAACTTAACAAGCACTCGATTTCCGCAATTATATTTAAACTCCATTAAATATGAACACTTAAAATGCACTTTGTTTAAGCTTCATGCTTCGCACAACAAGTTTTTCTCCACGCACCGACATTTTCGTCAACCAGCAACAAGCAAATTTTTCTTCTGACTGACAGTTCGTTTCGAGTGGCGGGTTTGAGTGCGATTCCTGCAATGTTCTGCAATTTCACGTTGATTTAACATAATATACAACATAAGTATGTAATATTACGCTTCTTTTCCAACTGACATGATGTGCATCATTTTATGTGTAAGAAATTACCGATTTAGCGAGGTAATGTTACGTACTTTGCGCGCAACCGAAAAAATATTTTGTCCGTTAGATTTTACATTCAGTTATGTAATAATACAATCGAATTGACTTGAAAATACATCAAATCGGCGATTACATAGGTTTTTTAAGTACATTGACCAATGTTACGTCGTGGGATATTAACTTTTTTTTTGCTGTGTATCACGAAATGTAATTCGACCTCAACAGCAACTCTTTGTGATCAAAAAACATAATTTGCATCATTGGTTTGCCATTTTCACTCTAGCCTTTGACAAGGGACTAAGCAAAAACACCTTGAACACTTTCAAAAAAATATAACTTGAAACCGGCTTGTCCGATTGTTTTGGTATCTTAGACAATGTTTCAATAGGTAATCAATAGGGTGAAAAAAATATAAATACACTGTGAAAAAAAATTGTTCAATCTTTGAAGATAAAACTTACTTTTTTGCACTATGGGTTATAATCAAGAAATGATGAACGTAAAAGTTATAATTTTAAAAAAAGTTGTTTTTTCTATGTAAAGTATTTTTCTACAAACTCATACCATGAAAATGGTCAACCACTGCACCATTACTAGCATTTGTCAATAAATATCAATGACTCTGTAAAATTTGATTCTAGATTGAATAGACTCGAAACACATTCGATATCATTTTTAAAAGTGTTCAATGCTTGGTGTTTTTGCTTAGGCCCCTGTCAAAAGTGAGGCTAGAGTCAAAATAGCACACCAATGATGCAAATTATGTTTTTTGGTCATAATAAATGTATATGCAACATTTCAAAGAAATAAAGAAATACAAAAATAAATCGACCTTCTATTTCACAGAGAATTGATCGTATCAAATACTTCCGTATTTGATCATTCATTATGCATAGAAGCTTCTCTATTTATTGTTTAATTTTAAACGACCACGATACTTAATTATTTCGAAAACACTCTAGTTTTATCGTCATTGTCTGAACGAAACAATCGTTTAACTAATCGAGATATTAGGCGCAATCACTAATAAAATAGCTAATGCTTTTCCCGATCTCAATGAATCAATTAGTGTGTGATCTTCGCGTATCATCATTAATCTCTTTGTTTTCTCGTTCAAGTCGCGACACGGGAAAAACTTTCACCCTCCCAACAAAATGCAATCTAGAAAACTGGCCATGGAAATTACATTCAGATCTACACCGCATAAAGGAATTATTCCAGACGCGCTTTATTAAGCCCCTAATTTCCCGATAAATGTCGGGCTTCGACAACCATTAATCATTCTCGCCGATCGTTAGCGGATTTGCGCCCGTAACCAAATAAGAAAAATGGTATGTATAACTGCGATTAATTACATCGAGCGCGCGATGCGTTGGTTTTACTTTTTTTTTAGTTGGGAGCGAAAACGAACCGCGATCCTCGGGATGTTTGTTTTACGGGGCAGTCGGTTTCCGACGGAGAAAAAAGTTATTTTAAATATTTATTAAATTTGTCAAAACAACAACACAATCACGCCGACGGCCATCAGGAAGGGAATCAGCATCCTTCGTCAATTTTTTTCTCCATATTCAGTGCCTAGAGAACAACTGTAACGAAGGATTTCCATATTATGACTTGCCTTGTCGTTGGAACAACTGTCCTAAATCTTACTTTATGAGCCAAACGATGAACGAAAGAAACAATGATCACAGGACGTTGCGAACGCCAGGCTGCAAACTAGTTTCGTGTATTCCGTGATGGGACAACCACTTTCTTCGAACCCTTTTGCTGTAACCCCATTGCGGCGATGATGACTCTCCTAATCTTCCGGCGTACCGTTTCAAGGTGAGCCTTTTCCTTTTTTCCTTCATCCCAAGGATAATGACTGTGGGCAAGTAAAACTATTAAACAAACATTTTATGCTTGCTCACATCCAATCCAGTTCGCAATCTACGGCGAAACGTTTCGTTAGAATCGGAGATGGGACAAAAATTGTGACAACCTGGTAGAGAATCAACTCTTCGACAAACAAGGGTCCGTACAGTGTCGAGGGGCACGGATGTGAAGATGAATTTTAAAAGGTTAAATAAATGGGCGGCAATAAATCAGCTTTACATTGGATATAAATCAATTCGATTACGAGTTGAGAGTGTAATAAGTGATATGTATAATAATAGTGTTTTGGGAGATCCAAATCATTACTGATTTGAACAGGTTCTACTTCTTGATCCTTGAGAGAAAATGCATTTATGTACTTTCACGAGTACTTTCTAAGCAAATCCACATAAACACCAAATTTCTTCAAGTTAATCCATTCGCCATGAATTGCCTGTACCATGAATATACTATATTAACATATTTTGTGATTGAAGCGAATGTTGTCGACGGAATCATAGTCTAACTCCATTGCTTGGCAAACCAACATTCTCCAAAAAATCTGTGCATCAAATCAGAGAAAATATAGTAAACTGACACATTTGTCACCTCTGTTGCATCATTGATAGCACATGTTACGCATCATCCTCCTGGACAGTCGCAACAAAGAACGACAGAGGATCCCATCGTTCACCGTCATTTGATTAGCATGAATTAAGCTCCATTCATCGACGATCCATTCATCGAGCCGATAACAAGCAGAGGTCGACCACCGGAGCTACTCCAGAGCTGCCTGTGAGATATCACGCGACGAGTGCCGCCAAACACTGCATCAAAAGCGTGTATCACTTGCTCGTTCATTGAATCAGCCCGGGCGCATCCTTTCATTGTATGATGGACGGATAACGGTGGAGCAAAAATTCGTTCACTTTTACTGGAACAGAAAAAAATAGCGACATGCTAGCAGAATGCACGTGTCCGTATGCATACTATCCGACAGAAGGATGCATTCCCGCAGTTGCATTCACCTCAGTCCTCAGCGGTCATAAACGTCGATGATCGACAAACTAATTCTGGCCGGCAGAGACCGTTCAGGGGCCAATGGCCATGTATAGCGCCTATAGACCTAAATTGACTGCTCTTTTGGCAGATTTCGTTGGCTGTGCATAGCTGCACTATACAACAACGGTCTGCAGAGTCCTCCGATAGGATATTCACTACATCATACGTTCGACACACCAATGGAGTTAGTCGAGGTCGAGGCCGGACCAGTCGGGATGATGACGATGCGATGGTGGGATAAACTAATTTTCTGCGCTCCCACGGCGTTTAACGAGGGACACGTTGGCTGCTGCCCATTCTCTGGGACGGTGAATCGACTGCTTCGGAAGATACAGTGTTGTCATCAACTAGGAATTTCTCCATGGCTACAGAATGGGGGAGTGATTTGGGAAAAGTCTTACCATTTAGCACCACGGTCTATCGACGGATCACGGTCTTTGCATGCTGGAACGAACCGTCAGCGAAACAAAGTCGTCATGTCGCAGCAGGAGAATTTCAGTGTTTAGAGCTTTTCCCACCAATCACATAAGTCGGTGAGAACCATAATGAACTATGCTTCAAACGTATTTAGGAGGTTTTTAAATTTTTTGTTCTCAGTAGAGGCAATAATTATCTTAGTTTGAGTGAAAAAGGAAATTGTTTCAAAAACCTGTTTAGATTTCTGTGGGCATTTTAGGTGGATTCTTTGATACATTCCATTTTAAAGATTTTAAGTAGATTACAGAATCAAAGTATTGAATCAGAAAATTCGCAATTATCTATTGACTTGATTTGCGAAGAATTTTGAGGAAATGTGTATTAAGGAAATACAATATAGATCAAGTCGAGTCAAGTACGAGACCTTGAAGACGGTCTCACAGATGGAGACGAAATACGTATCTGCAAAGCTTACAAAACGTGGTGAAATTGAATGGAGAGTACTAAACACGTCTTATGACAGTTGAATATAGATCAGTTAAGATTCGCTTTACCAACTAGTGGTAAATTGGTAAATGCGCACAATAAATAATGCAATCCGTTTTATGTATGGATTATTTTTCAATACCGAAAATATAAACTAGATGGATGGACCACCTAAATATAATTGCGAATAATCCGGGAGCATGCATCTAACAGTGAAAGAATCACTTCGTAAATAATTATGAAAACCAGGCTGCTAGCATACAGAAAACCTGTTTTTTCAAGGACTGGAAACCAGAAGAAATCCAGATCGTATTTCCAAAAAGAATCCTGACCGAATTTTAAATGAAGTCCCGACCAGATTTGAATCATTTGTTTGAGAATCTGCATAAGTTCATTTTACAAAATTTCGAGAAAACAACAAAAAACTGTTTTTGAACAAATTGGCACCAACTCTATCGATTTCTTCGATACAGATCAATAGTTTTTGGCAAAACTAAACACTGTGGGACACTTCCAGTGCGAAAACTGTAAACAGTACTCCATTATTGCTCTTCAAAGTGCGTGCACATATGTAGTTTCTCAATCAAACGAAAAAAAAATCATATATTCCTGAACAAAAATTTTTTTTCGTGTTTTTTGCCAGGATACGTATTTTTGGACGAGGATTCAGAATATATAAAAATCTCATTTTGGCCAAAAATGTCACATATGCAGCTTCTCAAACAAACTGTTCATTTGAGAAGAGAACTTGACCGGAATTCAGAAGGCATCCAGACCGGACCCAGATTAGATTTCAGGAGACTTGACTGAATTCCAGAAGGAATCCTGACCGGATTCCAAAAGAAGTCCTGAACGGATTCCAAAAGGAATCCGGAACGGAATCCAGAAGGAGTCTCAACCGGATTCCAGGAGGAATCCTAAACGGATTCCAGGAGGAATCCTAACCGGATTCCAGGAGGAATCCTAACCGGATTCCAGGAGGAATCCTAACCGGATTCCAGGAGGAATCCTAACCGGATTCCAGGAGGAATCCTAACCGGATTCCAGGAGGAATCCTAACCGGATTCCAGGAGGAATCCTAACCGGATTCCAGGAGGAATCCTAACCGGATTCCATCCATCCTATCCGGATTCCAAGAGGAATCCTAACCGGATTCCAAGAGGAATCCTAACCGGATTCCAGGAGGAATCCTGACCGGATTCCAGGAGGAATCCTAACCGGATTCCAGGAGGAATCCTAACCGGATTCCAGGAGGAATCCTACCCGGATTCCAGGAGGAATCCTACCCGGATTCCAGGAGGAATCCTACCCGGATTCCAGGAGGAATCCTACCCGGATTCCAGGAGGAATCCTACCCGGATTCCAGGAGGAATCCCAACCGGATTCCAGGAGGAGTTCAGAATCCTAACCGAGTTCCAGGAGGAATCTAACCGGATTCAGGAGGAATCCTAACCGGATTCCAGGAGGAATCTAACCGGATTCCAGGAGGAATCTAACCGGATTCCAGGAGGAATCCTAACCGGATTCCAGGAGGAATCTAACCAGATTCCAGGAGGAATCCTAACCGGATTCCAGGAGGAACCCAACCGATTCCAGGAGGATCTAACTGATTCCAGGAGGAATCTAACCGGATTCCAGGAGGAATCTAACCGATTCCAGGAGGAATCCTAACCGGATTCCAGGAGGAATCCTAACCGGATTCCAGGAGGAATCTAACCGGATTCAGGAGGAATCCTAACCGATTCCAGGAGGAATCTAACCGGATTCCAGGAGGAATCCTAACCGGATTCCAGGAGGAATCCTAACCAGTTCAGGAGATCCTAACCGGATTCAGGAGTCTAACCGGATTCCAGGAGGAATCCTAACCGGATTCCAGGAGTAATCCTAACCGGATTCCAGAAGGAATCCTAACCGGATTCCAGGAGGAATTCTAACCGGATTCCAGGAGGAATTCTAACCGGATTCCAGGAGGAATTCTAACCGGATTCCAGAAGGAATCCTATCCGGATTCCAGGAGGAATCCTATCCGGATTCCAGGAGGAATCCTATCAGGATTCCAGGAGGAATCCTAACCGGATTCCAGGAGGAATCCCAACCGGATTCCAGGAGGAATCCCAACCGGATTCCAGGAGGAATCCCAACCGGATTCCAGGAGGAATCCTAACCGGATTCCAGGAGGAATCCTAACCGGATTCCAGGAGGAATCCTAACCGGATTCCAGGAGGAATCTAACCGGATTCAGGAGGAATCCTAACCGGATTCAGGAGGAATCCTAACCGGATTCAGGAGGAATCTAACCCGGATTCCAGGAGGAATCCTAACCGGATTCAGGAGGAATCTTGGATTCCAGGAGGAATCTAACCGATTCCAGGAGGATCCTAACCGGATTCCAGGAGGAATCCTAACCGGATTCCAGGAGGAATCCTAACCGGATTCCAGGAGGAATCCTAACCGGATTCCAGGAGGAATCTAACCGGATTCCAGGAGGAATCCTAACCGGATTCAGGAGGAATCCTAACCGGATTCCAGGAGGAATCCTAACCGATTCCAGGAGGAATCTAACCGGATTCAGGAGGAATCTACCGGATTCAGGAGGAATCTAACCGGATTCCAGGAGGAATCCTAACCGGATTCCAGGAGGAATCCTAACCGGATTCAGGAGGAATCCTAACCGGATTCCAGGAGGAATCCTAACCGGATTCCAGGAGGAATCTAACCCGGATTCCAGGAGGAATCCTAACCGGACTCCAGGAGGAATCCCAATCGGATTCCGGGAGAATCCTTACCAGATTCCAGGAGAATCCTTACCAGATTCCAGGAGGAATCCCAACCGGATTCCTGGAGGAATCCTAACCGGATTCCAGGAGGAATCCTAACCGGATTCAGGAGGAATCCTAACCGGATTCCAGGAGGAATCCTAACCGGATTCCAGGAGGAATCCTAACCGGATTCCAGGAGGAATCCTAACCGGATTCCAGGAGGAATCCCAACCGATTGGATTCAGGAGGAATCCCAACCGATTCCAGGAGGAATCTAACCGGATTCCAGGAGGAATCCTAACCGATTCAGGAGGAATCCTAACCGGATTCCAGGAGGAATCTAACCGGATTCCAGGAGGAATCTAACCGGATTCCAGGAGGAATCCTAACCGGATTCAGGAGGAATCCTAACCGGATTCCAGGAGGAATCCCAACCGGATTCAGGAGGAATCCTAACCGGATTCCAGGAGAATTCAGGAATCCTAACCGGATTCCAGGAGGAATCCTAACCGGATTCCAGGAGGAATCTAACCGGATTCAGGAGGAATCTAACCGGATTCCAGGAGAACCAACCGGATTCCAGGAGAATCCAAACCGGATTCCAGGAGGAATCCAAAACCGGATTCCACGAGGAATCCTAACCGGATTCCAGGAGGAATCCTAACCGGATTCAGGAGGAATCCTAACCGGATTCCAGGAGGAATCTAACCGGATTCCAGGAGGAATCCTGGAACAGGAGATCTGGATTCCAGGAGGAATCCTAACTGGATTCCAGGAGGAATCCTAACCGGATTCCATGAGGAATCCTAACCGGGATTTCAGGAGGGATCCTAACCGGATTCCAGGAGGAATTCTAACCGGATTCCAGGAGGAATCCTAACCAGATTCCAGGAGGAATCCTATCCGGATTTCAGGAGGAATCCTGTCCGATTCGGAGGAATCTTCCTGAGAATCTAACCGGATTCCGATCCTGGATTCCCGGAGGAATCCTGTCCGGATTCCCGGAGGAATCCTGTCCGGATTCCCGGAGGAATCCTGTCCGGATTCCCGGAGGAATCCTGTCCGGATTCCCGGAGGAATCCTGTCCGGATTCCCGGAGGAATCCTGTCCGGATTCCCGGAGGAATCCTGTCCGGATTCCCGGAGGAATCCTGTCCGGATTCCCGGAGGAATCCTGTCCGATAGAGAACTGATGTGAGAGGCTGTACCTTATGATAATTTTTTTTTAGAAAGCTCCAAATGCGGGGAGCACTGGCTCTGATGATGCGTTTAAACTTGTTCTACACAGCTGTGCAGTAACCAACACGAAATGAGCGAAAACAAAGCGAGAATCACCATTTTTCTGTGGAGGCTGCCTATCCGATTTTGTTTTTTCGCACTTGTATACAAATTTTATAAATTTGTTATCATGGCTTGTTATGATTCGGAACAGTTTTTGCCTCTCTTTTATCGTTGTTCGTTATCTATTGAAAGCGATTTTCGCAAACCCTGAATTTATCAAACTTATATACAAGTGCGATAAAACAGAATCTGATAGGCTCCCACAGCGAAATGATTCTTGAGAAATTCTCGCTTTGTTGTCGGTAATTTTGTGTTGGGGAACAGCTGGGCAGAACAATTTGAAATGCATCATCAAAACCAGTGTTCCCGCTTTTGGAGCTTGGAGCCCGAATTAGTTCTCTATCATGGCAACTTGCGAAAAAAGTCGCTCACGGTATGTAAATAGAGATGTTAAGTGAGAGACTATTTCATTCTCTTTTGGATTCAATCCCTGATTCCTAATCAAAAATGAGCTGAAGTTTTCTTTGTCACTTCTCATCATGCGAAAGAAACGTCCGATTAGCATTTTTTTTCGCATTACATTATTATTTTTAATACAAGTAGACAAATAGACATTTGACTGGAAGGGTTTGAAAATCAAAATTCAAATTTGTGTCAGCCGTTAAGAAAAAACGAAACAATTGAGTTATGTCGTGGTGCAACAATTAGTTTACTAATAGTAATTGCCGTAAGTTTATAATAACTTCTGGATTACAGAAATTTGTCAAACAAGTTAAGCTGGCGTATATTACGTTCTTGACTTCAGCGACCTTTTCACGAGGACAAAAAAGCGATGCCAACGTTCGCAGTGTCCTCACACGGGGTGATGCAACGTAAAACGAGGATGATAGCTTTGGTCGCGTAGAGCAACTGTAATCGTTCAAATTGAAAAACGAAAACCAGCAGCCAAAGGTGACATCTGTTCTGCACTTTCACTCTTCCTGTTGCACCACGGGAGTGCACTGCTAAGAAGCGTGCTCCTAAGCTGAGCGTAACGACCAAATCTGCAATCTCTTAACGCGGCCGCTATCGTCGTCGTTGCTGCGGGATGGTAGTTTGCGCCAAAATGGGAAAAGTGCATTAAAACAACGACCTTCTTCCCGATGTGAAGGCGACGGCGATGGACGCCAACGTCCCAGCGTTTGAATGGCTTTCAACGGTGACACATTGACTCACACGGTGCCGATGATGACGACCGTACGCGTGTTGACGGGGTTCCGTTCCGTTCGGTTTGTCGTAGATTCCGGCGGACGAGCAAGCAACAGCCATGGTTTGACTTTCCAACAATGACACGTGCTTGGTTCGTTTTTCTCCCGTTGGTTTTTGATTATGTTACAATCTTGTTTTATGGAGCTCATTGTGCCGGTGATTTTGCATCTTTTTGCAACGGTTTTCACACCCCGGGACGTCGAACTATGGCTGTTGGCGCTCCAATGGATCCCACTGTCCACCCGCGCAAGTGGTGGCTGACGGATGTTTGATGAAGCGGTTGTAAAGCAATCATTGGATTAATTTCACTGAAATTGAGCATTCGATAACAATGAGTTAATTGACTGCATACTTACTTGGTAGATTATCATGTTGAGCGTGTTAGGCGCTGTGTCAGTCAGACTAAATTTATGTTGGGGGTTCGGTTAGTATTTGTTACGATTGTGTTATTCAAATGACCGTACTACTATCACTATTTTCGTCATTCTTCAAAAACCGCGTTTGCTTCCTTTAGCGGCTCAACTCCTTCCTCCGGGTTGTCGTATCTCCAATCGCATCTTTTTCATATCGAACCGTTCAATTTTCCGATCGACGCGACAATGATTACCTACGGCGGTGGCATGAATGGAACGACAGAAGGCACCAGCAATTTGTTCTTTCGGATCAACAACACAAAAAATAATATCACACATGATATTGAATGTCGGCTGCAGTGTAACCCAATCTGCATATGTCGAACTTGGCTTCATTGGGGCTCACTTCCTCAGCTGACAGTCAGTCACACCGAGACGACCGACGGGGATAAGGATTGAAAACGCAATCCCGCAGGAGTCGTTTCGATCAACCGCTCGGTGGCACAGCGCTTATTTTGAAGTTGAGGTTGGCATTCTCATCGTCGGGCCTTCTCCCATTTAGGCGGAGGGGAGCGGTCTAATATGTTCCTGTTTGTTTATTCACAAGTTTGTACAACCAATCATTTGTCTATGAGAAAATGACGTCATATTCACAACAATTTTAGAGGATTCGTCGCATTGGCTTATGAATACCGTTGTGAGGCGCGTATCACTCCAGGCACGTCTACAAATTATCAGAGAAAGAGGGGGGAGGGTTTGAGTAAAATGTGACGATTCATACAAAAATTCAAATCTTCCGGGTTTTACGAGGGCATGTATAAAATACATCTTTTTCTTCTGTTTGACTTTTAATGTGACGTTCACTTTCAGGGGGAAAAGGGTAGTGTGAGGCTTTGACTGCCGTAAAGTTTGAATGTACTCCAAAGAGCATAGCTAATACTCAAAAAAAAAACCAATAGTTCGTACTAGACCACAATCCCCTATAGATGAATGTGCCACCGCACGTCAGAAAACATCAGCGAAAATGAAGAAAACACATTTTATCGCGAAATGCGTCAGTTGCTGTGCATAAAATTATGCTGCTGCTCTTCTGCCATTCATCGTTCACCTCACAGCTCCCCTTCGCACTTTCATTGATTGTCTCCCCTCTGGATTATTTGTTCCTGCTGCTGAGGTCTATTTAGGTTATACTTTTTGCTTTGTTCTGTTAGCTTTCATATTAATATAATTTTAAGAGGTTCCTTTCGTGCCAACACAAAAAAAGGCTTTATGATGAGCTACACGGGCGCGGCGTCTCTTCGGGGGCGCGGAAGGTTAACTTTTTTTTCTTTTGATGAGGCGAATGCACTTCAGCAAGCAACTGCTGTTGCTCAGGTGTAGCGAAATTTTTATTTTCGTGGTTATTATGTGGCGAAAGTGTGGAACCCGTTGCTGCCCTCCCCTTTTGTTATCGCAGCCTTGGTTGTGACGACGGTGCTGCGGTTTCGTGAATTTTCCGCTGCATTATTCTTTTTAAAGAAATGAAAACGATTGCTGACCAAACATGGAATCAACGTTGTGCCTTCATTTTGGAGCAATTAACATGTTTAATTATTACTGGGCACTTCCGCTCGCATGTTTTGGTGAGTAATTACCAGGAATGCATTTAATTTGCAATCAGTGATTAAAACATTTCATTGAAAAAAAGACCTGTTATGTATAAATAAAAGCTTGGAAGTTATTATGTTTATTATATTTTGATTATTTCTGCTCTAACCTGTCTTATCTCTAAGCTTGGAATTTCTTGTATTGTATTGCTACTTGACCTGTTTTTGAACGGAATTTAATGTATATCAGCATGTTTTTTTTGTTGTGAAACCATATTTTTTTAATACGTGTCGTTTTCTTGGCTTCTTGTTCCGACCGGGCCGTATTTGGAATAGAAACGTCAGAATAAGAACATTATAGTGCGTTTGATACAATAATAAGACTGCTAAGCCAAGAAAACAACACGTAGGGTAAACATCACTACTTGGGCCTATACACCCGATTCCCGGCTCACTGCACAGAAAACTAATGATTTATGCTGTTTTAAAGCCGCCCGTGTCAGCCTCTTGAGTCTGCCTAGCCTGTCATCTCCCGGTGAGGTTCTTTCCCCTTTTGGGAGTCATGGAGGCTTGTGTACTCTCCACCCCGAGAGGTTTCCCTTTCCCCTGCTTCTTAGGATATAACGGAAATGTCCCGATGCCTCCCTGTTCGAAATTGTGGAGTTTCTCCGCGGCCACTATTTTCGGCTTTTTTGGGGGATTGTCCAACTCGCTCTGCCCTGGCCATTGCTCCTGCAGCTGCAGTTGTTCCTGCTTCTTCTGCTCCTGCTTCTGCTACTGTTGTTGCTGTAGCACTACTACTACTGACGGCGTGATCTCACCAACCCACTACTGGCGAACGGGTTCGCCGCTCCTGCATCTGCTTCTGCGTGATTTGTTGAATTATTCATTCTATATGGTCCCCCCTCCAAACCGTTATCTCCACCCGTCGGACGTAGTCGCTTATCCATGGATTATCTTTGCAAGCAGTGCACGCAAAAAAAGCGTTCATGAATTCGTGAGTTCACGGTGTATTTTTTCGTGAACAACAGCCACGGATTCGGGAACACAGTCACGTTTTCTGGAACGTTCTGGAAAACGTGACTCTTGTTTCCGAATCCATGAAATAAATCACGGTGTTTTTGCTGGTTTCCGAATTCGGTAACGCTGTTTTTTGCGTGTGAGGTCCATGCGAGGGTTGACACGGGCGCACTTGTATGGCCGTGTTCAGAGCCGATTGCGCAATTGAGAAAATCTCAACCGATCCTAGTACTCACCAAGAAAATTGGTGGACGAGTATTGAACGTATTCAGAGGACTGCTAGTTTTTTTTACCGGGACGGAGGCAACCATACTGTTAGCCCACTCACCATGTCAAGCCGGAGTCACGTCCCCTAGGCAGATTCCGCTTGGACTGGCTGGGAACCAGTGAACTGGTACCAGGGCCCGGTCATCTCCCGAGGGAAACGCCGATTGGTGGTTTTTCATTGGCGCTCGAGAACAAGTCCCGAGCGTGTTTGTATTTTTTTTTCTTCCTAAGCAATAGAGGGGGAATCTGCTCAACAGACATCCTGGGTTGTCCAGGAAGTGCGGGGTTAGGGACCACCTCCAACAGCAAACGAGGGAGGCAGGACTACATCCCCGACCCGCTAAACCGTTTCCATTACCGCCAAGCCCATAGTCCCTTCGGTACAACCAGAAAGTAATGCTTCAAAGGGGGGTCAGTGCACAACGCACCCTCGAGGTTAGCTGCGTGTCCTTGCAGCACTGAACATCGTGACTCGCTTTTTAAGAAGAACACCATGGTATCGTGCCAACGCATTGCCGGCTTTCCAGGTGGCCTTACCACGCCCTATGTACTCGGAAGGTGGGAAGGGTCGACTTCGCGCCTGCTTCCCTCTGCACGACTGGTATCAAGAATGATGATGCTGCGTGCACCCCAAATTGACCTCTCTGCGACAAGGTCTATTTGCCAACACACAGAGGGACTTGCCGACGCGGTGCCTACGCCTGCCTCAGCCTTGACGAGGACCCCTTTCCGTCCTCGGGCTCGGAACCCGCCCGGTTGACCGACGCCGCGAAAGCGACGATACCATGTTGTTCTTCGCGCGGCCACTTGTTCGATAAAAGGATCGAGTTCGACCACAGAGCATGACCACCGGTATGACCCATGATGCCGACTCCGAACCCTTGGACCACCTCTTATTTGCGCCTGAACTAGTCATCCTTGAGTCCACGCACCACCTTCTGTGTAGCTCCAAGACGATTTGGGCGATAGCCGATAAAACGGCGTTCCAGCCAACTTCATCTTTACACATCCTTCGAACTAGGTTGTCCGAGGTAGTGTCCAAACCACATGTGGCAAGCATGTAGTCACGCATTGCGCGAAAACGTGAGAACACGAACAACACGAGTTCCGCCGTTTCCTCTAAACCTGCGCACACCAAACACTCGGGCGAGGCCGAGCAAGCCAGCTGCGTTACATGCACTGTGATTTTGCATCACGCTTAAACGCCGGGCACTTCGAACCCCTCAGGGGTGCTTGCTGTTCACAGCTTTGCTGGAGCAAATCAAACAGGGCACACCGACCATCCCACCTTGACGCTCCCTAACTTGACTACCTTGGAGGCGTCCGCTGCAGATAGCCGAACCAATGCTACCTGCGTCCCTGCCGGACCTTTCCGTAGCCGAACGGCTGTGGTGGGCGTCTCCACTCCGCACTGTCGCCGCAGTGCCGTGACGAGCTCTTCGAATTCGATGATCTCGTCCAGGTCTTTAACCCTTAGATTCACCTCCGTCGTGAGTGCCCTCACCTTGACCGTCTCGCCTAGGACTTCCTCCGCCAACTTTTTGCAGACGGCGCCCTTTTGCCAGACGCCCCGCTTCAGTTCGAGGATCATCTCGCCCATCCGGGTACGTCTTATTCGTCGTACGTCGTACGTACGTCGGCGTCGAGTTCACCGAGCTTTACGTCACTCCTCATCGCCTTCAAGACGTCCGAGTACTTGGCCTCGTCCGCCGTGATGACTAGAGCTCCTCTTGAGGTCCTTACTGATATTATGCTTCGATGACGCAAAGTCGATGATGGCGTCCAGCTGTTCCGTCGCCACCTCGAAGGCCGAAAGCCCATCGCGTTTGCAGTTCATCGCCTCCACGAGCCATGGGCCGTCAATAACCTCTACCGGCGTATTTTTGGCCGAGATGAAGGTTAAGTGACCCACGCTGGCGCTGCACACTGAGCTGCGGACTATTGCCTCTGGTCTCCTAGGCGGAGACCTGAACAACCCACCTCTTGCGAAGGGGTTGTCGCCTAAACTACTACCACTAATTGAAGAATTGATTTGGTTTTCCATTTTGGTCCCACGAGTTGCTCGGGAAAAGAGGTCCACCACGCCAGAGCCCAGCATGACGCGGTAAGGGACAATTACTGTGGAGGGTGCCCAGGTACCCCACAGGCTCCGTTAGAGGCCTAGCTCATTATTTCACCCCCCTGGCCATGCATCCCCTCGGCACGGGTCGCTTAACGCCTTGGGATTAGGGGTTAGGGACGATGGTCCCGTTGGTCGCACACACTCACTCTAGCTAATGTCAGAAGAACAACAGTGTCATCGGAAGACCCGTGGAAGCGTGAGATTGGAACTTGTGAGGACCAGAGCTGTGTAGGTCGCTCCTACCCAGATATCAACTCATCATTTCGCAGCCCGCGTGTGTGTATGTGAGTGTATGTCTGTGCGCAAAACACGTATAAGAAACACATTCATTTTTTAGGCACTTATCCTTAACCGATCGCAACAAGTTGCAACAGGTGCTTTTTTCTTCCTTTTTTCTTTCACATTTACTTTTTCTTTTCCTTTTACTTTCAACTTTCTTTTTTCTTCTTGCTTCATTCTTCTTTCTACTTTCTACTTTCTTCTTTATTCTTTCTTGTTTCTTCTTTCTTTCTTCTTTCTTTCTTCTTTCTTATTTCTTTTTTCCTTTCTTCTTTCTTCTTTCCTTAGAAATTCCTCAGAAATGATAGATTGAATAAATCGGTTTGTGGGCTCATTTAGCGAGTTAACCAATAAGACAATTATATTAATTGTTCAGTTGTTGACGTAGGACTTTCGTCTTTCTTTCCTTCACCGCGTGTCATTTAAAAATTTCGAAATCGACCGATTTTTGCACATGCTCAAACTGTCATTTAGAATGCTCAGGAATGTCTTTATCAGGACCACAAATATACTTACTAAAGAGTTTTTCACAGGAAAATAATTTGTAAATTAAGGTTTGTACAAAGAAATAATTTCAGAAAATGGCATAAATCATTTTTCTCTCAAATGCATAAGCTATTATCAAAATAACTTTAAAAATATCTCTGAGAATTAAATTTCTGAAATTTAGAATCAGTGTATTGAGTCTAATAGCGTATTAAGAATATGCCATTTATCATATTAGTTATCATTACATTACCAAAAAGGCGGAGTTTGAAATTCAAAACATAGGTTATACGTGACAAATCATTTTTTCCTAATCAATCTGGAGGTGCAGCTATTCGAGTTCGATACAGTGACACGATCGGTCATCTTCGAGTCGACTGAGGTCGGTTGTAAAAGTGCGTGGACTACCAGCGACATCCAACCACACCCGAAGAAATCGACGAGCAACTCCAGGCCATCCAAGAGGCACTGTCCCAGGCCCATAAACAACATAAGCCAACGGCTCGGCAGGTGAGCACCACCCTAACCATTGATACACTCACCAAAGATTTGATTCGTTTACGAAATGCCACGCGATGGCAGTACCAAGGTACTTGACAAAAATCACCCTGGCCACAATGGTTGACCTCAGAAATAGTTATTTCTTTAATATGATCCACGCTCTTCCAGATTGTGCTGAGCTGTTCTGGAAAATAACCAAAATTGGAAAATACAAGTCTCGGCCCATTCCACCTTTGATCCCATTAAACAACAATGGCTCTAAGAATCGGTTAATAACTCCTGCAGAAAAGGTAAAAGGTCACCGAAATATGTCGTCACTTCCTCAGATCGCACAATCGTGTACAGTACATTGTCAGTCCACACGATGCGATTTAATTGTTTGTATCGAATGCTTTTTTGCTTTTATTTTCAATTGCTAATCGTTTTTTTTTTCAGTCGATCCGATCTTTTAAGTTTTACAACAAACTTGTTCCTTTACGAGTTTGTAGTTTGTAACACAAATAATCATTGTTACATAAGTTCAATATCACATTGCTCCACAATATTCAATATGTGTGACCCATACATCAAGATGACATCTCGACACCGTAATTACTCATCCAAGTCTGATTTAGCCCTTGCATGCATTCATCTGGCGCAGCCATACCACCTCATATCATCCTGAAACGCCACCAGGCAAACGACGAGACTGGCTGGCAACGACATCGACGGTGAAACCACTAATCAACTAAAACACTCTCCCGTGCGCGAAACGGACTAACCCCGCCAAGCTAATAAACGTCGCCATGCTCCAAGACAAAGTCCTTCGCTCGACACTATGCTGCTGAAGTATAAATTATCTCGTGATAGCAGAACGCTAATATTGTCAGGCCGGGAATAAAAAACCATAAATTTCCGTCAGCTGAAAATCACGCGAATTGTTTCTTTCGTTTCATTTTTGCATTCGTGCTGCTCCACGATCACGTCGCGTTGCGACTGGACGTAAATTCCCCCACCAACTGAGTTCAGTCGACTTTTTTTTTGCGGTTTCCGTGGCCGCGCAAAATCTCCCGTCTTATCCCTTCGCTGATGATGGTTGTTGGTTGAGTGGCCACCTTTTGCATATATCCTCGGTCCTATCACACAGTGGAGTATATTTGCCGAAAATGTTCACTAAATAACTAAACAAATGTTTTATTACAATGGCTTATTATATCAGTTCACGCTCGTTCTGAATGAGGGCACAAGTCGTTAGGTCAGTTAAGTTCAGAATAAAAAAATGAAGCAAATATTTTTTTCAAATAATTCTGTAGTCGCCTCTATGGTATAGTACCAGCCGCAAAGGACTTATCATAATATTAAAGTACTAGTTTATTTGTGGACGCAGTAGCGCCCGTGGCAAGTGTTTAGATTTTTTTTCTGCATAAAAAAATATTTTTTTTTAACGTCTGTTGTCTGTGATTTCTTTCATCGGATGCTCTATTTTTTGTTAGAATTCCCCGCGTGCTGCGTCTGGTTGGCTAGTCACCGGACAGACAGCAGAGCTATTATATTTATGATTGAAACAAATGTTCACAAAGTAATTTATGATTTTAGCAAAATCATGAATTAATATCTGGCTTCAAAACAAAGTTGTACAAATGAATGTCAATGACACTTTACAACACTGCACGCAACACCTAAAGGATGCAAAACCTATAGGACTATAGTCTAAGGGATAAATACAATGTACTAGATGATTGACAAACAAAGTTTATTTAAAAAAGGAACAAGCTACTCAGAGAAGTAATCTCTTTGTCAATCTAGCTGGATAAAGCGGAGTTGGATGTTATTTTATTAATAAAAATAACAAACCAATTATTGCAATTTTTAATATACTTAAAGTATCACCCAAATCCGATTTTATCCAGCTAGATTGACAAAGTACTTGTCTGAGTCTCTTCGTCGTCATTGTGGCCATCATCGTCAGCGGTATCTCATCGCACATCGCATTCGTTTAAATTACAGCGATTCATTCCGATATAATTTTTCATTTCACTGACTTTGTTGTGCGCGGTGCTGCTGTTCCTATGGCTCGCAAACTTCAGCATCGTCGTTGTCGTGTCAGGCCGGTATGAAGGGTTCTTCCCCGAGTGTCGTCGGTCAAGTATCGGCCAGTGTACGCAATGGATACCTACGTGAAAAACAGTTTTTATGATTCCCATGCTGTGGGTACCAGTGAACCATTTATACCCTATGGAATTGAAATTTGTACACCGAAATCCGTCCACCTCAAGAGATATTAACAAATTAATGGGGGTTTAGGCTTATTAATTTACAAATAATTTATCTTATCCTGTTCATATACTACCCATGATTGCTCATATATAACATTTGCATGTTGATCGATTTTGGGTTGAGCCTAATAATAGCCAATTATTTATTCTTTTGGTTGGCCAGATGAAATTAAAAGGCATGTTCAGAAAAACTTGAGAAAAATTACCAAGTTGTTTTGTAACACTGGAAAATGTTGTCGCCGTTATGCCTTCCTGAGTAGACGAAATAGCTAAATAATATCAAATGTTGATAAGATAGCAAAATGAGATATGGACATGATTGATATAAGAGATAAAAGATCAGACGAAAATATCAATATTTTTCACTTAAATTAGCATGAGGATGTCAAGTTATGCTGTTTGTAAGAAGTGATCAATATCATGTGCCATTAGTTTATTCTTATCCATAGCATATCTTGCTATTCAAATGATATTTCGGTGGAAATTTTTGATATTGTTGCCTGTTCTTTTATCTCTTATATCAATCAAATGCATATCATGTTTTGTTATTCTTTTCATGGCTTCTGCCCGGGTTGTGTCCCAACCAAAAATGTATGCAAATAATTCGTACTCAAATAGCAAGTGTAAATGTGTAAATGCGAAACACTTCAAAAGTAGAGGCCTTCGTGTTCGTGTATCAACAATAAACGTTTCATTTGCATTCGATTCCTACTTTCTAGAGACTGTTTCATATACTGAGATGATGAAGTGTACGGATTTCGATCCCCAAGGCATACCCAAGACAAGCAGTGCAGTTCACCTCCGCGCGGTGCTCACTGGAAACGATAGCGTATCAACGGAAGTTAAAGGGCTACCCGATCAGGAATACATAACAAACTTATAACTCAATTCTATCAATGGTTGTTATTTAAAACAACGTGTGTTATAATTAGATAATTCGATAAAAATGTGTCTTCGGCCAGTTTTATTTAATATCAAAATTATAACAACACTAGTTATGTATATTTACACAAAGTAATTGCCTACATTTTTTGGTATTGGAAAAAAGCGGAGGTAATCACCTCCAGTATAACTTGACTCAATGTTCGATGTTAATAGCTAGTACAAAGTTAATTGCCTACATTATGGATGGAAATCCGGCGTTGTAGCGCACCACATTTTTATACGTGATGTAGGCAATTACTATGAAAGTAGATTTTTGTACCTCATAATCATATCAACGGTTGTTATAATGTTGAAATGAAGGTAACTACCTCTGATATAATTATGTTACGGCTAGAGGGAATTTTGATATAATTTTTGTTATTTTAACAACTAACCAGCCAATTTTATAACACATTGTGTTACATTATTTTTCTGAAATAAATAACTCCCCTTGTTATAATTTGGTTATGCATTCTTGATCGGGTAGGCGGCTAAATGGCTATGTGTATGGTCTATTGTGGTATTGTGAAGCGAGGGCTGGCAGTCTGACATTCTACTCTCTTAGTAGGGCTGGGTGACACCGACTCGAAAAGGCGAGTGGGCACTCGAAAAGGCGAGTGGGCTAATGGCTAGGCTGTCTTCCGTCCCATAAATCCGTGGCGCGCCTTGTAGCACGCTGCCCAATCCTGCCATCCAGTTTTGCCTATTGGGTGGGAGTAGGCTCAGATGCCCTTTCCTGACTTGCGCTGATCTGGCTCTGAACACGCAAGTGTCAACCCTCGAATGGCCTTCCTGCTTGTCGCAAGGCAGGCATAGATGACCATGGGATCACTAAAGGCGACTACTCCAGTAGGATTCGGCGGCAGCCGCAAGGGGGGCCCATATAGCAATGAGCCTTGAAAGACAAAAATCATTGGAGATGGAGGTGATGGACCCCTTTGCCAAAAGGGGTCTAGCGAGGTCCCCTATTAGAGAGGGGGAGAGTGGAGTGGCAGTTGCTGATATTGGCAGTACTGAAGAGTCTCCAGTGGTGGTGGGGAGTAGTCCTACCTGCACGCCTGATGAGCCACTACCAGGGATACGGATCGAGTTCATAAGCGGCAAGCAGAACACCAACAAGGAGCTTAAGCAGAGCATGTTGGTGCTTCGGCAAGCTGTTCGAGTCGCAAGACAAGAACACGACGCTTATATCAGGCGTGTAGCGGCAGCAGAGAAGGTAGCCAAAGGTATCCAGACCAAGGCCCTCTCCTCCCCTAGCGGTGTTACTGCGGCGAAAGAGGCGACCGCCCTTACGGCAAGTGAGGGCAAGAAAACGCCAAGCTCGAAGAAACCCAAACGCGCTACCATCAAGGCAAAACGTCGCCTGGATGGTGCACCGGAGCCTGAAGGGCGTGTACCCAAGAAGGTGAAAGGCACTAGACAGGTACAAGTTGCTGAGCCACAAGCTGACCCCAGCCAGCCATTGGTTTGTAACAGATTTATTTTATAACAACATGAAGATTAACTATCAACATGAAACAAATAACAAATTAAAATAATGCACGTTCCCTCCCGTTGCCCTGAGAGAGACGGCTATTTGGTGCCCATTACGGGAAATGACGAGGTTTCGTTTGAGATTTTGGTCCATCAGCCAAATCCCGCAAATACATTTGTATTGCGTATTGCGCGTTTTGTCTACAGCAATTAGTTTGCCGTATTCATAGCTGAGCCTTTGTATAGGATTCTTATCTTATTTGGGCACCTCGAATCAATTAATGCCATTTGGCATCAACGATTCGATGTCTGTGTCTGGAACAAACATGGGACAAATCACAACCAAATATTTTATTGCCTACTTTCAGGCTTTCCTCTTCAGTCCAGACACTGAATCAACAAATAAAACATACACAAAATAGCACAAATGATACAGACTCGATTGAATATTTACAACTATTCGAACTAGGGATGTCTGATTTTTTCAATTAATCGATTACTCAGTAATCGATCATTTTTTCAAGGTAAATCGATTGGTTCGATTAATCTACCACAATTAATCGATTAATCTATCTAATCGATTAATGTATTTTCTTTAAAATAAGCTAAAACAGTTTTAAGAACATGAATTTGTGGTTTCTTGTGTCATATAAAATAAAATATTTAGATAAGGCCTTTAGAAATTCATATTTAATCGAAATTCATTAATTGAAAATACAATTGAACTGATTGTATAAAAAAAAGGGTTTGAATCAAATTGACGTATGAATGGATTTACCACAAACTCTCATCAACTGAATCGAGAAACAGAACTTTATCTAAATTCGGACCCGACAAACGATTACGAGTCTTTGTAATAATTTGACCAGCACGCGAGAATAACCGAGGTAGGAGAAATAACCAAATATTTCATTGCTACTTTGTATAAGTTTGGTGTGGTACTCCTCACCGTCCATTTTTGTTTGCTCTGGTTTTTTTAAACTAGGATCCGAACCAGCAGATGTTTCTTCTCCGAAAATCATACACTGAATGCCACGAACCTGTTCTTCACAACACGCACCAAGGAAACATCGCTGCATTTCAACGATCACTCTTTCCTTGTCGTGTAGCTACTGACATGTATCGTTTTATACGAGTTTACTTCTCTCTCTTTCTGTCGCACACCAAATTGGTTCCGACCTCTCAGTTAAGAGCGTTTCCGGTATATTTGCGTTCAACGACCCTTCAGAAGTATCCGTTCAAAGTACACAGTTATATAAACTATTCATAAATGTTTAAATTTGGTATTCAATGTGATCGTACTAATTATATATCCTACATTTGGGTATTGTGCATTTAGACCAATACTGTTTATATGGCGCTGATGAACTGGCAGCAAGGCCCACTTCCGACGAGATTCACACGGAAAAAATAAGCAGCACTGCACGGTGTTATCCGTCACAAAATCGAGCTTGTTTTGTCGCTGACAACGTCGCTGGCACCAAATTGAAGTTCGGAAGTCGATTTCCACGATTTCAAATTTTGTTCTGACGTCGGAATGTAATGTGATGTCGGAAGTAAGTTCGGAAGTAAATCGTCGGAAGTCGGAATACAATTTAGTGCTGGCGACACAATATTGGTGCTCCATGGTCTTCCAAACGATTAAAGGATCGCAGGTTCTAGATTCCAATGCTGTGCTTAAATATTGCCTTAATTCAACTGGTATTCCTCCAGCACTGTCGGGCACATGTACTCGTTTCACTTCGGTTACCATTGTGTCGTGAATGGCCCATACATCGTCCGACCTGTCCTGCTCTCCATGCTCCTCTACGTTCCGAATGCTGGTCTCTGCATTCACCTCCTTCTGTAGTTTTTTCACTTGTTCACCTTCAAGTATTCAACAAAAAACGAATAGGGGAAACCGCCAAATGTTGAACGGCTAATTTTGTCGCCTATTGTTGAACTCCCATAAGAAATGCACGTGCGTTCAACAATAGGCGAAGAAATTAGCCGTTCAACATTTGGCGAATTACCCTATTTCAATTTAATTACAGGCAATCGGAGAAAAAAGACACACAATAACAGGGAACAGACGTTATCTTTGTTTAAATCCTCGATAAACAATTTGTATTGCTTATTATGAAAAACAGGAGAGAAAATCTTCAAAATACTGAGCTGGGTGTAATGAATTACTTTGCCTAAAAAATAAAACCATATTCTACGAATATGGTGAGATAGTCTCGATCCGAGCCGGACAAAACGACACGTTTCACGAACAAAGTTGAACTGCTCTTCACGGAGATTGGTAAATACACATTTTATGGTTTAAAATCACCCACCTTTAGAAGCTATATGAAGCTGTCAAAAAAGTGGGGGATTTTGAAATTTGCTAAATGGGTGGAAAATACCCACCTTGAGACAGCGCTGTTATGCATATGGCAGCATATAGGTGTTATTCACTCGTTTATGGTTAAAAAAATACTTAGCCGTTTTTTAAAACTTATGCAGTCAGAGTTAAGGTGATTATAGAATGAAGCCCGTGGTGAATTTCAAATTCACCACACGTTTATCTACATACATTTCCAAAACCCCAAATCTGGCGTAATAGTTTTCGTACAGTGCCGAAACTCAAATTATGATTGTTCAGCATAACTAAGCAAACGATCTACCATTATTTCAGCCCCATACGCGTTATGGTTCTTTCATCTCGTGCTCATGAAAAAAATATTGGAAAAGCACGTGGTATACAAAATGGCCGATTTCTGGCTTCATTCTATAATCACCTTAAGAATAATTAAATAGAATAAATACGTAATTAACGAGGTAATTAATTAACCAATTAATTTCAAATAAAGCGTTTAAGTTAGTGCTTATTTCCAACTAAATGTTCGCCTGAATCTGCCGTTGTCGACAAGCTTGAAGGTAAGTGTTTTTGAATCTCATCCAAATATGTAATCTGATACCAAATATTACTAGAGAGATAAAATTAAATTTAAACTTTCCGTAGATTATATTGTGTCGCCAGCACTAAATTGTATTCCGACTTCCGACGTTTTACTTCCGAACTTACTTCCGACATCACATTACATTCCGATGTCAGAACAAAATTTGAATTTGGTACCAACACTTTGTCGGAAAAGCGTTCGGAAGTGTGGAAATCAAATCCGAACTTCAATTTTGTGCCAGCGACGTTGTCAGCGACAAAACAAGCTCGATTTTGTGACGGATAACACCGTGCAGTGCTGCATATTTATTTTATTTGTCCGTGTGAATATCGTCGGAAGTGGGCCTTGCTGCCAGTTCATCAGCGCCATATAAACAGTTTTGGTCTAAATGCACAATACCATTCCGGACCAGTTTTTTCAACGGCAGCATAACCCATCAGGAAACAAGAATGATGACGGAATGCAACTGGATATCTAAAGACATCAAACTTAATTACCAGCATCCAGTCCAGAAGGACTTGAAGAGTAAGCGGTTTTAGTAAAGAGATGTTTTCCACAGAGAAACAGACGTCTCACTCTACACATGTATCATCGTTCATCTTTTTAACCGTGGATTAAATTTTTTGTAGGTGGTCGATCGGCCACCGATGGCGCTTCAATCGGTTTTGCTTGTGTTTGACGTTTGCTCACTACCGCCACCTGGTTGCCGCTTGTCCACCTACAGTGCTTTTAGCATTGAGCAGTAATGTTTTCGTGACGATGATTTCGATTGCATTTTGTTCTAAGTGAGACGTCTGTTTCTCTGTGTGTTTTCCATTAGCTAATTTAGAACTTAAATATGTATATTTTACTATTATGAAATGATAAATAAATTACGTTTTGTGTTATGAAATTTAAATATATCGATTCAATATATTCCCATCTTCTTTCTGAAATCCCAGCGATTGGGCAATATTTGATTGAATTCGAAATTTCCACACGGGAAGAAAACAATTTTTTTTTTGATAATCGTTTCAATAATCGAGGGCAAATAATCGATTATGTAGATTATTAAACACCGTTTAATCGATTCAAAATCGCTCGATTTTTTTAGCAACTAATCGATTAATCGATTAATCGATCGATAATCGGACATCTCTAATTCGAACAACATAAAACCAACCGTAACACAACCTTATCCAACAGCACAGAATTTTTCATTAATCGGAGAACCGATTCATGAAAAATTTTTAAGTCAACTAGTGACGAAAAATCTGACTAGAGCACTAACAGACTGGAAACTTAAACCTAGGCCACAAATCTCAAAAAACTAAATCTATTCTAAACCTCAATAACGGTGACGAACCCTACCAAAAGTTGAATGAACGTCAACGAGTCTTGGCAAATTGTCCTATAATCATTATCTTATATATAAAAATGAAATGGTCTGTGTTCGTATCCGCATAACTCGAAAACGGCTCGATGGATTTTTTTTCATTTCTTCAGCAGAAACATTCGTTATCGTTTCCGACGGGTTTATAAGATATTTCCTTATGCGAAAATCACGGGTAACATGGAGTAAATCGTGAAAAACTAAAATTAAGAATCGTATGGAAATTTCGCATGGCCAGTTCACAACGCGCATTTTCGCCTACTATGCAGGACAACGTCTGCCGGGTCGACTAGTAGTTTATAGAATTATAGAACAAGAACATTATAGTTCGTTTGATATAATATTAAGACTGCTAAGCCAATAAAACAATACGTATTAAACTAAATTCAGTCGAAACTCTACAACATATAATCAGATTCTTTACTACACTTAACTAACTCTGTTGATCCTTCATTGAATTGAATTACAAATGATTCTCGCGAAAAATCAAATGAATCACTTACTAAACAATCAAATCGATAAATTCCATACTATCAAAAAGTCATTTCTGTTATTGTGGATTATTTAGCTGGGCGCCAGTGTAACAGGCCCCACGTTACAATTATTTTATAACAACATAATGGGTCGTATGAATAAAAAGTAGCAAAACTCAACGCTTGTAGTATCTACTCAAAAATAAAGTCCACAGAGAAAACTACATGTTTGATATGAATAAAAACATTTCCGAACTTATGGCACATGCTACATTCGAACTTAGCCTTTACTACAGTTTACTACCATTTACTACACGGAGAAACGTCAAAACAAAATAGACCCCATGATGACGATGATGATTTCATCATTTTTTTTTGCGGCTAACCAACAAAAGACATGTCTGTTTTCCCTAAATTGGACTTCTATTTTCAAGAACAAAGCCGATTCGCTTCGATTCTGATGAATAATATGAATTTGGAACATGAGTAGCAACGTCTTGAGCAGACTACAAGAAATCAGTAGTAAACTCTTGTTTTATTCATACCGAATCAGTTGTTTGTAGTATGTTCGAAATGTGTAGTGTAGTAAAGTTTTTTTATTCATACGAACATGTTCCACAAGTGACGTTTACTACTGAAAATGTAGTAAAGCTGAACTTACTACTTTTTATTCATACGACCCAATGATACTCAATCAACATGTAACAAATAACAAATTAAAATAATGCACGTTCTCTCCTGGTGCCCTGAGAGAGAGACGGCTAGGTGGTGCCCACTACGGGAAATGACGTGGTTTCATATGAGATTTCGGTCCATCAGCCAAATCCCGCAAATATATTTGTATTGCGTATTGCGCATTTTGTCTACAGCAAACAGTTTGCTGTATTCATAGCTGAGCCTTTGTATAGCATTCTTATATCCTATTTGGGCACCTCGAATCAATTTATACAATTTGGCATCACCGATTCGATGTCTGTGTCAGGAACAAACTTGGGACAAATCCCAACCAAATATTTTATTGCCTACTTTCAGGCTTTCCTCTTCAATCCAGACACAGAATCAACCAATAAAACAAACATAATATAGCACAAACGATACAGACTTGATCGAATATTTTAAGTATACGAACAAAATAAAACCAATCGTAACACAACCTTATCCAACAGCACAGAATTTTTCATGAATCGGAGAGCCGATTCATGAAAAATTCTTAAGTCAGCTAGTGACGAAAAACCTGACTAGAGGACTAACATATTGGAAACTTAACCTAAGCCACAAATCTCAAAAAACTAAATCTATTCTAAAACTTCATAAACGGTAGCGAATCCTACCAAAAGTTGGCTGAACGCTAACGAGTCTTGGCAAATTGTCCTATAATCAGATTCTTTACTACACTTAACTAACTCTGTTGATCCTACAATTAAATTGGATTACAAATGATTCTCGCGAAAAATCAAATGAATCCTACACTAAACAATCAAATTGATACTTGTCGTAACATCAAATCGTCATTACTATCATTGTGGGGTATTTAGCTGGGCGCTAGTGTAACTGCACCACGTTACTATTATTTTATATCAACTGGAGATGCTCAAGCAACATGAAACAAATAACAAATTAAAATAATGCACGTTCTCTCCCGGTGCTCTGAGAGAGACGGCTAGGTGGTGCCCACTACGGGAAATGACGGTCAAACCCCGCAAATACGTTTGATTTGCGTTTTGCATTTTGTCTACAACAGTCAAGGAGTTGATGCATAGCTCATACATAGCTCTATTTGGTGTAGGATTCTTATCTTATTTGGGCACCTCGAATCAATTAACTCCATTTAGCATCAACGATTCGATGTCTGTGTCTGGAACAAACTTGGGACAAATCACAACTACATATTTTATTGCCTACTTTCAGGCTTTCCTCTTCAGTCCAGACACTGAATCAACAAATAAAACATACACAAAATAGCACAAATGACAAATGACAGACTCGATCGAATATTTACAACTATTTGAACAACATAAACAGGTATCCGCCGAAGGGGATGCAAATCCTTGGTAGCTGGTCAGTAGGGTGCGGAAGTCGAACACCCCTCGACCTGCGAAAAAGGTGAGAGACAGAGGCGAGGCCTTGCTGGTGAAAATCGACAAGGACAAATACGCCGATGTCCTCAAATCGCTGCGAGCGGCCGATAGCCTATCGGCCCTGGGCCAGGACGTGCACAGCGTCAGACGTACCAAGAACGGTGAAATGATCTTGGTACTGAAGCGTGGCGCGAAATCCAGCGGGGTAGCTTACAAAAAGTTTGCCCAGAAGGTCTTGGGTGACGACGCTCAGGTCAGGTCGTTGGGTGCGGAAGTGACTCGAATTTTGACTCGAAATTTTGATATATATTGTTAAAAACCAGATAATTCCACTAGCGGCGATGATGTCTTTCTCTAAACAATCGATGCACATTGCTTCAGCGTAAGAGAATCTAACTAGGGGAAGGAGGGGCAATATGCCCTAGCTAAGCATAGACTGCTTCTATGCCTTAGCTATAACGATTTTCATGGGTGTTTCTACCTCACGCAACAATTAAACAATATAGCTACTTGATGCCTTTCAAAAATTGTCAAAAATCTCAATCATATTGATAATATTCACATTTCAAAAAAGTGGTGATATTCTGTTGCCGGAAAACTCATGAGGCAAAACGCCTTTTAGCTGGCAGCTCCTAGGGAACAAAGCACCATGCGTCGGCGAATCAGCATTCTGGTATGGATAGTACGTGGAGACGCAAGTACATTGTAGGTTATTGCCACTAGGGCGTTTTGCCTCGCCAAAATGTTAGATGTTTCTTCAAAATGTGGAAATTTTCGGTTTTTCCGACCTTCCCATGCACTATTTTGAAACTTTTTTCGCCTAACCTACATAATTTCAGATCTAGTTTTGTTACGGTCATCTTAATGACGGTAAATATGAGGGAAACCACAAAAGGCGTTTTGCCTCGGGGGGGCGTTTTGGGGCCTCTTCCCCTATAATTGCCTTCCTTGAGGCGTTTGAATACGCTATCCACCTTATTGGCGCTTTGATGTTGCATGAAAAAGAAGAAGAAGCAGAAAGATGATAATCGAAAAAGTCTCCACGGCAAACCATATGAAGAAGTTTTTAAAACTCTTCTCAAAAATTCTAAAAGAAATTTAATAAAAAACGGTTAGCAGTACGGGGTTCGACTTTTCTTTTACTGTATCAGAAACACAATATTTCTTTTCAAAATTTTATTTTGTAATATTACACTTAAAACACAGTATAAGAAAAGTCCAACCCCGTACTGCTTACCGTTTTTAATTAAATTGCTTTCAGAATTTTTGAGAAGAGTTTTAAAAACTTCTTCGTATGGTTTGCCGTGGAGATTTTTTCGATTATCATCTTTCTGCTTATTCTTCTTCGTGCAACATCAAAGCGCCAATCGGTTCTACATGTAGCAGTACTCGTTTTAAAAATATGAAAAAAGCTATGACTTCCCTTACGTGGGGGGGGGGGTATATTTGTCGAGAAAGGCGGCGTTTTAAAAATATGAAAAAGCTATGACTTCACTTACGGGGGGGGGGGGTATATTTACAAAACAATTAAAAAAATGATCACCCAACCTCGAACATCCGTACGGGAAGCCAAAATTGAGTAAGTAGGGTCGAAGTAGTTTGCCTTTACTCCCATGTTAAAAAAGTACCCAACGGAAAATTTATTTACCCAAATGTAAGTTTAATTCACTCAATTTCGACCTCAGGTAATAAAACTCAAAATTGGCTTTCCGCATTGAACTGGCGTCGTTGGATTGTTTGGCTCTTTTGTTTTTGACAACAAAAGAAAGAGTGGATGAAAGGGAAGAGAAAAAATAACTCAAAAGTAAGTTTAAAAATACTCAATTTTGGGTACTTTTTTTCTTCCGTGTAAGGATGGCATAGCTGTATAAAAAAAAAAAAGTTTAAGAACCAACCTTATTCGTTTAACAACTCTAATACTTCTCGAAAATCTCCTTTTGCTTCGCATTCATCGGTATCGTACATTTCACAATTGTACTTTTCTATCATGTCTGGTGGAATTTCAACAGAATCCGGGCTGCCGTGTACTTTCAGCCAATCCTTCGTGCGGAAGATTCCGACCTTAGATCTATTGCGGAACTTGTTGCGTAGCTTTGTTTTGTTCAAATTTTGTGCCGAAAAAAATCTGGCTGCAGTATAGATACAAAATTGCCTTCATCAATTTTGTCATCAATAGAAACTTAATTTTTCTATCATTCGTTTGCATATTGAATATTTTCAGCCAAAGTTCCTCGTCGCTGGTATGTTCAGAGAGGCCAAGTGCTTTGAAATCTAGGCACCTAATTTCGTTAAATTCATTGTCGATATCCTGCCATTCGTTTGTGAGGATCACCGTAGGAAAGTGCTTAAGTACCGTACTCAGACTAACGCCCTTTTCCGAAATAATAGCACTTGGCGTCAAAATCGTCGAAATCGTTGAAATCGATTCAACATTTGTTGAACTTTGTAAAAACGCGTACATCTATTCTTAACGTTGATTAATCTTTCGGAGTCGGTATTGTGAGAAGATGGATCTAGCACTGCTGCCATCTTCTTCTTCGTTTTCTTCAATGGCTCTACATTCCAACTGGAACTTGGCCTGCTTTTCAAATTAGTATTCTATTAGCATTAGCATTCTTTAATTGAAAGCTTTTTCTATGCCCGCCATTCCATGAGTATGTATCTTGTGTGACAAGTACAAGGATACACTATGCCCAGGGTGGCGAGAAAGTTTCCAACTCGAAAACATCCTAGACCGGACAGAGAATGGAAATCGCCATCTCCGGATTGGCAATCCTATGTCTTTACTCGTAAGGATGTTGGACACTGCTGCCATCTTAACGCCCAGGTAAACTTCTCTCGGCGGTATAATTTCACTCGGAGGGAGTCGAATGTCAGAGATTTTACACGATTTCACTGCTTCGAATTTAACGAAACAACTCAACAGTTGTTTATTTTTCCTCGTGAATGTTCATTTCAATGTAGCGATAAAACTCCTGGTTGCTCGGACTTCTTCTTCTTCTTATTGGCATTACATCCCCACACTGGGACAGAGCCGCCTCGCAGCTTATGGTTCATTAAGTACTTCCACAGTTATTAACTGCGAGGATATTGTTAAGCTAATACAACACGGCAGACTACGGTGGGCTGCCAAGCGAAGATAATATTTAGTAGAGAACCCGGAAGAGGCCGTAGGCTTCGTGGAAGGTCGCGTACACGATGGCTTTTTGCAGTTGAAGAGGGCCTGAGGGAACCGGAAGAAGCTGAACAGCGTATTTCATCTAATGGCCATCCGGGTCACGAGTGCGTACTGAACCGTTTCGTCGGAGGCAGTTTGCGTTATCGCAGGGATGATTCCAATCTGCATAACCCTAGCAGAGGATATCGAGTGCTATCAACGGAGAGATACCAGAAATGTGAGGAGGGCGGTGAGACTGGATACTATGATGAAGTGGCAGCAGGAGTGGGACAATGAGGATAATGGCTCATCCCCAATGTGTCGACGTGGGTGAGCAGGGAGCATGGTGTGGTGAACTATTATTTTACACAGTTCCTGTCCGGACACGGTTGTTTCCGCCAATATTTGCACCGGTGTGGCCATGCGTCATCACCATTCTCTTTTTTTTTCTTCCTAAACAATGGAGGGGGAATCTGCACAACAGACATCCTGGGTTGACTAGGAAGTGCGGGGTTAGGGATCACCGAGGGAGGCAAGACTACATTCCCGACCCGCTAAACCGTTTCCATTGCCGCCAAGCCCCTTCGGTACAACCAGAAAGTAATGCTTCAAAGGGGGGCCAGTGCACAACGCACCCTCGAGGTTAGCTGCGTGTCCTTACAGTACCGAACATCGTAACTCGCTTTTTTAGAAGAACACCATGGTATCGTGCCAGCGCGTTGCCGGCTTTCCAGGTGGCCTTACCACGTCCTATGTCCTCGGAAGGTGGGCAGGGTCGACTTCGCGCCTGCTTCCCTCTGCGCGACTTGTATCAAGAATGATGATGCCGCGTGCACCCCAAATTGACCTTTCTGCGATAGGGCCTATTCGCCAGCACACAGAGGGACTTGCCGACGCAGTGCCTACGCCTGCCCCAGCCTTGACGAGGACCCCTTTCCGTCCTCGGGCTCGGAACTCGCCCGGTTGACCAACGCCGCGAAAGCGACGATACCATGTTGTTCTTCGCGCGGCCACTTGTTCGGTAAAAGGATCGAGTTCGACCACAGAGCATGACCTTCGGTATGACCCATGAAGCCGACTCCGATCCCTTGGACCACCTCTTATTTGCGCCTGAACTAGCCATCCTTGAGTCCACGCGCCACCTTCTATGTAGCTCCGAGACGATTTGGGCGATAGTCGATAAAACGGCGTTCCAGCCAACTTCATCTTTACACATCCTCCGAACTAGGTTGTCCGGGGTAGTGTCCAGACCACATGTGGCAAGCATGTGGTCACGGATTGCGCGAAAACGTGAGCACACGAACAACACGTGTTCCGCCGTTTCCTCTAAACCTGCGCACACCAAACACTCGGGCGAGGCCGAGCAAGCCAGCTGCGTAACCTGCATTTTGATTTATTTATTTCATAACAATTTATTTATGCAGCACGCTTAAATGCCGGGCACATCGAACCCCCCATGGGGTGCTTGCTGTTCACAGCTTTGCTGGAACAAATCAAACAATTGGGAGGGTTCGTGCAGCATTGTGCCTTATGTCCCTCCAATCCGCAGCGTCGGCAGAGATTGCTTCTGTCAGGGCCTTTGCAGTCCCATTGCTTGTGCCCCGGTTCCAGGCACTTGAAGCAAACTTCGGGTTGCTCGTATATGCGCACAGGGCATACCGACCATCCCACTTTGACGCTTCCTAACTTGACTACCTTGGAGGCGTCCGCTGCAGATAGCCGAACCAATGCTACCTGCGTCCCTGCCGGACCTTTCCGTAGCCGAACGGCTGCGGTGGGCGTCTCCACTTCACACTGTCGCCGCAGTGCCGTGACGAGCTCTTCGACTTCGGTGATCTCGTCCAGGTCTTTAACCCTTAGATTCACTTCCGTCGTGAGTGCCCTCACCTTGACCGTCTCGCCTAGGACTTCCTCCGCCAACTTCTTGTAGGCGGCGCCCTTTTGCGAGACGCCCCGCTTCAGCTCGAGGATCATCTCGCCCATCCGGGTACGTCTTATTCGACGTACGTCGGCGCCGAGTTCACCGAGCTTGACGTCACTCCTCATCGCCTTCAAGACGTCCGAGTACTACTTAGTCTCGTCCGCCGTGATGACTAGGGCATCGCCCCTGGAGTGATTGGCGCCTACCCTAGACTTCTTGCTACCCTCATTCGCCTGGGTCGCCATTCTGCCCGGCGTGTATCAACGTAGAGGAGACTCCAGAGCACGTGGTATTCGACCGAGGTTTGCGGAGGCACGTAGAAGAATGCCTGCAATAAGGGCGAACAACATCGCAGAGCGAATGTGTCGTGATAAAGGTAAGCAGAGTCGTGACGCAAATACTGTCAGAGCTGCAGCGTTTATGGAGATAGGACCAGCAAATAAGCGTCGGTTCGGAGGGAAATCCAGCACAGTGTTGCAGTCGCAGAGATAAGCATATCCATTATAATCAAAGCTTACGCTTACAAACTTATAAACTTCAATAATGCAGACCCGATTTTCTCTGTACAGCTGGCGACGTCCTTACGAATGTATTTATATTGTAATAGTTCTCTCGTCTACTAAAGCGCTCGGAACCGAAACAGCTGTCATACATGAAGGAGTTTTAAAAAAAGGAGAGTATGTATAATTTTCGGTTTTAAAACACTCCTAGAACTAATCATTT
The DNA here is from genome assembly GCF_024139115.2 of Armigeres subalbatus. Classification (NCBI taxonomy): domain Eukaryota; kingdom Metazoa; phylum Arthropoda; class Insecta; order Diptera; family Culicidae; genus Armigeres; species Armigeres subalbatus. Next base: position 478,066 of record NW_026943222.1, read on the forward strand.
TGATATCCTCGTACAAAAAGTCATATTTTAAAATGATGGAAAAAACCTCGAATTCCCCTAAATTTCCCAGTTCCAAAATATGCAGAGCAATCCTTAGCCCTTCCTCTGTCTAACTCATGGAGAAATGGATCCCCTTTTTTCCTTTCAAAAATACAGCCATTGAAAATGGCGGACTTTTTCATTGAAGGTTAGATATCTCTGCAATCCACCAATGTATTAACTCGGCTGTATAACCAAAGCATGCATTTTTATGCTCTAAAACTTTGTAGAAGACATCATTTCAATAAAACTAAAAAGTTACAATCAAAATATTGATTTTTTAGGGTCACCCTAACATAATTATTTAAAATAATTATTACAAACAACATATAACAATGGTTTCTTCAGCAAAGTGCCTTTAAATTAAATAAGGAACAACTTTCTAGAACATTGTAAATGCGAAAATTAGAAATATAGAAGTTAATAATTTTATCTCAAAATGTAGTGGGACCACCCTATTGTAACAAACTTCAAAATAAAGCTTAAATAATATGCTTTGACTTTGCTGAAGACTTTTCGTTCCTAAAATATATAGTTAGGAAGTTTGTGGCACGACCGCCGAGGGATCGAGACAACGTAGCAGTGGATCATAGCAAGCCAGTCGGCGAACTGCGAAGCTAGGGGCCGGAATTTTAGAAGAAGTCCATTAGCACAGCCACAACCTGTTCAGTACGAAGGACCAATTTATGTTAGGCAATGAACATAAGACACTATTGGCGGAGCAAATGGACTGTATTGGATCACACCTCACTAAAGGAATAGACACAACTGCTTTTCAAATTCCTTTATTTATTCTAAATCACACTTAACTATTGACCGTTGTTCGCCGGGTCTTAAACAACTGTCTTTGCTATTGATAATGCGCACGCTTTTATACTTGCTACATGACAACGATGGTAATGAAAAGAATCTTCTAGAGGCTATGTCGCGATGAATGGAATAATCTAGAATGATCTCTAACTAGGGATGTTCTAGAAATTCTGATGAAACAACATGGTGAATATTGTGGAATATTCCATCCCGTTCTATGCTGCGTAGGATCCGAATGTACATACAGTGGGTCCAAAAAGTATTCGTCTAGCTGTATATTCTTCAGTAAAATGTAAAACTTAGGCGTGATAGAAGTGAAATCAAAAAACTTTCTTCTAAATTTGGTAGAAAACTTATCAACACATGATTATTATTCAAAAACAAATAGAAATTTCAATTACTTTTTCTGGTATGTAGAGAATATCTAAATTTCGTCAATTTCGCTCGCTCAAAAAGTATTCGTCTATTCAGAAAATAATCGAGTAAAACACGAATATAATAGTTTTATTCGCATGTAGTTACACTAGCACACTTTAGTGATGTCTAGCAACATTTTTGTCAATATTCAATGACAGATCAAATAATGTTTTTGTTTTGTTTGAACTTGGCGCGGAAAATAGAAGCACCATGGGTGGGAAAAGTAAAAAGATGAGTCCAAATGAAAAAAAAACTTATTCTACGCCTGCATAATTAGTGCAAGTTGACTTATGACTTGGCAAGAAATGTGGGTAGATCAAGGGTAGCAAGAATTCAACCATTTAATTGGTGATTGATCGCATCAGCGCCACAAAAATCTATCAAAACAAATAACAGAGTGGTCATCAGCGATGGTAAACTGATAACGATGAGCGATTTATTGTGCGGAAAATAAAAAAAATCCTTAAAAACGAGTTCACCCTTATAGGCAAGAGAGTTGGAGAGAAGAAGTGCTCAAATATGAATCAATACGAGCAGAAATACCTATGAAAAGTATGGGTATAATGGGCGAGTATCACGGAAGAAAATTCAAGTGAGCCATCAAATTATCAAAAACAGCTCGATTTCAGCTAAAAATATCGCTGGAAGAAGGATGACTTTCGGAATCAAGTCATGTTATCTGACGAAAGCAAGTACAGCATATTTGGATCAAATGGTCGATGTATGGTATGGCGGAAAATGAATATTGAGATACAGCCGCAGAATCTATTTTGAGCAGTGAAGCATGGTGGGGGCTCCGTCATGGTCTCTGAGGTGCTTGAGCGCAACCAGTGCGGGAAAATTTCACATTATCGAAGGAATTATGTATCACAAAATGTTCATCCGCATTTTGAAAGGAAATTTGAACGCCAGTGCTGAGAAATTGGGCTTACAGGGAACAAACATCTTACAGGGTGATAATTACCTCAAGCACACAGCCCAAAGTACTAAGCTGTAGCTACTCTATAATACCCAAATCAACTCAAAACGCCTCCTCAGATTCCAGATATGAATCCAATTTAACTCCATTGGAAGGTTCTGGACGACAAACTTTTCGTGAAATTCGTGAAACTCATATTTCCAACAACAATGAATTGAAATTAGTGTTGAAAGAAAAATGGAAGAATATTCCGTCCCCCATTACGGCTAATTTTGTCAGTTCCATGCCACAAGAACTACAGCCCGTCATAGATACACAGGGGAATCCAACGAAATATTGAATTCCATTCTATAACTCCTGTTTTCGTTTCAAAAGCGCGCTAAACCTGACTAGACGAATACTTTTTGAGCCCGTATTTTATGAATTGTTATGTTTTGTTACCTTTGTTTTTGTTATTGTTTTATTTTTCTGTTTGATTTTAACAATAAAGATGAATTGAATTATTTACTACACAATGTAATCGATAGTTTTATTTTTTTGAGCTTACTAGATTCTATCTTTGACATTTTCTAGAAAACACACAGCTAGACGAATACTTTTTGGACTCACTGTATCGCCACCCCACTAATATCACTATCATCATCATCATCATCGACTCTATCAAAGCCGTTACCATCGCAAATCGCCATCGCCATCAAGCACGCGTTAAGTTTAACCACTGCCGCGCTGGCGGCGACCGTTACCATCGAAGTAGAATATTCGTGGCGCAAATTGTGTGGATGCACTTTCACACATAAAACATCTCCACATTACGAAGCTGGAGGGTATTGCGTTACTCAGCGTGGTTTGAATCGCCACCGCGACCAGTGCGGATAGTAATGACTATTATATTCCATTTATTTAATTCAATTCATCGCTCATCCGTTCGTTCGTGAACCACGAGCGTTCCGAGCATTAATCGGAGGGATAGAATGCGAAATAAAATTCGCATGCAGTCTGTAGTGATGCACTTCAGTGACCCACATACGGCGAGAGTGACACGATCGAATGCTAATTCTACATAATTGGTGTCAGAACACTTCAGCGTTCTGCGTTGGCAACTGTACAAATGGGCTCGTTAATATATTAATTAGAAGGCATCCTTGCACACTGGGACTTATATCAAGGGTATGAGCTATAAGAAATATATTTCATAATCTTATTATCTGCATTATCTCCTTGTTTCTGGTTTGATATCAAAACTTATTTCTATTTCTTTCTGTTGCCAGTTCGCTGTGCAGCAAGTTGTTGTGTTTATCAAACTCATTTCCAGTTTGAAACTTATGTTTTATGTAATGCCCGACAAACATCCAGAAAAATTTCAAGTGAATACCCGAACACGCATTGAGCATATTTAGTGTGGTCTTGATTTGTAACTATCGCCATTACTACAGGCACGATAAATAGATACTTATGAACTTCATCCCTATCTTGAATATATAATATTATAGAACAAAATTTCATTCTGAAACACCGTTCTATTGGTATTTTATTCATTTCGATAGAAACAAATATCGCACACCCTAAACGAAACGCATTAAGCGGAAGAAGTTTGTGGGTTCGCGATTCCAACGATGCAATCCTATAAGGCTTCCCTATCGCATCGCAACGCGGTCCCGCTCCCGCGTCGACGGTTATCTGGTTTCATTTTTCACTTGTGCGTTCGCTTCTTCCACCGGTGTGCTAGGGTAAAATGCCCAATAGTGGACCCCCTAGTAGCGGAATTTTGCTCTTCCTGTCATACGGCTTAGAAATTTTCAAAATATTAACTCTGCTTGATATCTAACAACAAGCTCTGCATCCCCTCTTCACGATACATACATAAAACACCCAAATACGAGACGTTATTCGTTAAAATTAACATTTTAAAGTCTAACTGAATTTGCCCTATAGTAGACCCCCTGGGGGTCCATAATAGGAAATTGCTTCCCTATAGTCGACACTTCATTTGATTTTCATGTTTCGTTTCGGGACGTTCTTCTTCCCTATTATGGACCCCCCAAAATATTCCTATAATGGACACTCTCGTGTTTATTTTTTATAAAATTGTAAAAAATCATCTAATTTAACTTTACATAGCATTTCCAACGCATGTAATCAAATCATAGGACTGTAAGGTAGGCTCTCCCGGTAGAATTTCATAGCAAAATGTTGACATTGTGCAGTAATAATGCAAAAATGGCTGGAGGGTCCACTATTGGTTGGGGGTCCACTATTGGTCACTTTACCCTACATCGCCGCCACAAACATCTGCTGCAGTCCTAGCCGGAGGAGGCGACCCTTATCGTTTTCGTCATCGTCATTTCGTCTGCGTGCGGTAGATATCGCAAAAATCGCCAACATCGCTGTCCGCGATCTGCAACGCTGCCGGCCGATGTGAGAACGACACACCGTGCGAAGCTCTCGAGCGGGCAGCCGACTGCCTTGTGCAGCAGTTAGAGGTCTTGGTGAACTGCTTACCACATCCGCTGTTAGGGCTTCGAGTGACGGCGATGGGGACCGCAGAAAACGGGAGCGAGGGATTTCGAGGAAGGATTTGGCGCCTCACCAAAGTCTTCCTCCTGCAGCATGCTTTGCATAAAATTCGCCAACCGCACGCTCGGTACTCTTGTTTCGCAGATGCTCCGCAATGATAAACCATCACCGCCACCAAAAGCAGCAGCAATACCAGCAACAACAGCACGTCACCGTCATCCGGTGCATCGTGCAGCCAAAAATTGGAGATTCAAGTGAGGAAATTTTGGTGAACGATTGGGATAGTGAAAACGTTTCAGGTGCTGGGTTCGACTTCCAACCCATTAAAGTAGCAATGGAAGGTAATTAATGTAGTGGAATACTTGAATTGTTTTTCTCGTTATTTCAGCTCGAAGATGGTTAATACCTCAATTTGCCTGGACTATCGCGCTTTGAAATCGTGGTGCGTTACTGCACTTATATTCCTGGAACAGTGATTTGCTTTCGCGTCGGCCTTGAGAACCGGATCAAATATCATCTCCCACCGCATCCGTTACATTCTCGTCCGTGAGCGATGCTTTGTGTTGCGGGCGAGGTTCGACGAATCGCATGGATTGATTTTGGGGAGTAAATAAGCAAATTGATTTGTCGAAAAGAATGTTTTAGGTCGTTGTTTCATGAAATGTTTTTGTGGTGGAACCTTTTATTAAATATCTTTTATTATTGTAATTTATTTAATATTATGATATTAGATCAAGTGCTCCATGTTTAACCTTCCTAACGTGTTCGGGTCAATATGACCAGAATCGCATTTTCAAATTGTAATTACCTTTAACGCAACAATGTGAAGGTTTAAAACATCTTGACTTTTCCTATTTTGTGGAAAACTATTTTCCTGAACGTTAACCCACTTTGTACGACATTCCTGAAGAGCTCCAAAAAAAAAACTCACACTTACGATGTTCGGGTCATACTGACCCGGATTTGACTTAACAATATCTCAGGCATTTCTTGGCCAAATTCATATGCTTATACCCAAAAAAAAACGTCAGCTTATACATTTTTCGCAACTCACCTCAGATTGTTTATAGATCACACCTGCATCTTGTAATCATCAGTTGACCATTTTAATATGGATGAAAATTGCACACGCATGAAGGATTTTATTGCTGTTAAATGTAGCCAATACTATTTCAGATATGACGAATCATGAATGCAGACAATATTTCTACAGATGTTCTAGGTTCTCCAAATCTTCCTGATTCCATAGCCTTGGTCTACCAGGTCAATTACGCTTGGTACGAAACCAATAGCAACCCATATGTATATACAAGCCCTTAGAGGCCATGCGCATAATTTACGATCTAGCTATGTCCAACCCATATTTTCCAAGTTCTCCAAATCATTCTGGAGTTTAGATGAATTGATCTACCAAGCCAACTGGGCTCGATACAAAGCCAATAGTAACCCATGGGGTTCATATATGCCCTAAGAGACCATGTGCAGATATGTCCAAACTGGATGTTCTAAGTTCTCTAAATCGTCTTGGAGTTTGGGCAAATTCGTTCACCACGACAACTGGGCTAGATACAAAGCCAATAGCAACCCATGGTGTCCATATAGGCCCTTTGAGTTCATGTGCATGATTTACTGTTAGAATATGTACTTAATATGTATGTTTTAAGTTCTCTAAATCACTGTGGAGTTCCAACAAATTGGTCTATCAAGGCAACTGGGCTCGATACAAAGCCAATAGAAACCCATAGTGTCCATACAGTGCCTTGGAGGTCGTGCGTATGATTAACGATTTAGATCTGTTCAAGCTGGATATTTTAATTTCTCCAAATCGTTCTGGAGTTCAGACAAATTGATCTATCTAGTCAACTGAGGTTGGTACAAAACTAATAGCAAGCCATATTCTTCACCCAGGCCAGGATTAGATCTAGATATGTCCAAGCCAGATAATCTAAGTTCCTCAAATCACCCAGGAGTTCAGACCAATTGATCTACCAACTGAATTTGGCTCAGTACAAAATAAAGAGCATTCCATGATGTCCATGTAGGCCCATGAAAGCCATTCGCGTGATTTAAGATTAAGTTTTTTGCTAATTGAATGTTCGATGTTCTCCGAATCATTGTGAAGTTTAAACAAATAGATCATTTAAGTCAACTGGGCTCGGCTTAAAATCAGTACCAACTCATGTCCCCATGACCCCTTAAACCCTTAGATGCCATGAGAATAATTTACATTTTTGATAGGTCCATATCAGATATTTCAAGTTTTTCAAATCAGTCTGGAGCTCAGACCAGTTGGTCTACTAAGTCAATTGGGTTCAGTACAAAATCAAAAACAACCCATGGTTAGAGGTGTGCGCCGCCGCGACACGCCACCGCCGCCGACCGTTTTTGGCACGCCGCCGCCACCGACATTTTTGCATCGGCGCGCCGCCGTTTAAAATTTGTCACGCCACTGATCTATATTTTTCCACGCCGATTCAAATTCGAAGAAGTCCGCAGAATTTTCCGAGGAAATTTCTAAGATTCAATCGAATTTCCGTAGAATTCCCAAATGAATGATCCCAACATCATCACTCCAGAGAATATTTTTCGTAAAAGTACCAATGATTTCCTTGAAAATTACCGTTGAAATTCTGAAAATTTCTCCGTAAAACCAAAGAAAAACTGCGAGCGAAATTTCCGAAGAATTTCTCGCTGAAATAGAAGGATCGTTCGGCTGAAAGTAGTTCGACCGAAGTCCATCTTGCCGAAAGTTATTTGGTCGACAACCCTCCCTTGTTTTAAATATTTTCCCATGAAACTTTCGAAGAATTCCTTATAGATAATAAAAGAACTTCCCGTAGAAATCCAAAAAAACAATTCCAACTCGAAAATTCCCTAGACATGATCGGGAATCGAACCCAGCCACCTTTTGCATGGTTTTGCTTTATGGCCCTGACTCGTAAATTACTTTAAAAAAATCTTAAGAAAATGCCTTCAAGAATTCTTTTACAAGTTCATCCACAATTTGCTTTAATTAGTCAATCAAAAAATCTTGTAAGCATTTCTTCGAATACTCCTCCAGGAAATGAAATCGGAAATTCCTTCAAAGAGGTCATTCTAAAAATTGCTTCGCAATTTTCCTCAGGAATTCCGTCGGAGCTTCCTCCAGTATTTTATACAGAAATTCCTTTTCTTCGTAAAATACTTTGGAGATATTATCTTCAGATATTCTTTTAAAATTTGTTTGAAAATTCTATCGATTTTTATTATGTAATTTCATTAGAGGAACTATTATAAACTTCTTAAAACCTTTCCTTCAGTTATTCGAACTGATATTCCTTTAGAAAATCATTTGACGATTCCTTCATAAATTCTTTTACGTGTTCTTTTAGAACATGCGTCGGAGATGTTTTAAGGATTTTTTTTTAGAAATTCGGTCGGAAATACAGTTGATGAAAAAGTATAAAACTTCTCAAACATAGCAGCCAAAAACCGGTACTATAAGTGTCAAACCGATGTTGTTGATGCAATCAATCATGTTGTAGTTAGACAACATATGCCAAGTTAAGCTTATTGAAGCAAAATAATTTTAGATGGTAAAATAATTTTATTGGTTACATCGCGACTAGCGTTCTAGAACTTATGATGTTTTAGAAATACATTCGCAAAATGTTACGGATTTATTTGAACTCCTTGGGGATTTTCTAGGAATTCATTCGAAAATTTATTTACGAAAACTTTAGAAAACTCGAAAAGGAATTGTTCTGGATAAATATTCCTACGAAAACTTCCTTAAGAGATTCCTTCGGAAATTCCGTTATAAATTTCTTTGGAAATTTTAATAAATTCTTTATCGAGACGCCTTGGGCTGAAAGTCTCGATAATAGACATAAAAAAATCCTTCAGGAATTTCCCAGGAAATGTTTTGTGGAATTACCCCCTCTAGGATTTCATTCTGGAATTCTTATCGCAATTACTTCATTATATCCTTCAAGAATTCCTCCAACATTTTTTTTAGGAATTTCTCCAGGAATTCGTCCAAGTTTTCCCCCGGAAATTCTTCCAGGTATTTTTCCGGGAATTCATTCAGGTACTTCTCCAGGAATTCCTTCAGGAATTTCTCCGGGATTTTTTTCGCCGAATCGTCCAGGAAATCTTTCCGGACTTCACTCGGAATTTACTCCAGAATTTCATTCGGAAAATAATTTGAGAGTTTCTCCAGGATGTCTTCCAATAGTTCTTCCAAGAATTTCTTCAGAACAAGCTCCCGGGAATTCATCCGGTAATTTCTTCAGCAATTTATCTCGGAATACTTTAACGATTTCATCTGGAAATTTCTGCATTAATTCCTCCAGGTATTTTTCCTGGAATTCCTTCAGATATTTCTCCGGAAATTCCTTCAGGAACTTCTTTAATAATTATTCTAAGACTTCTCTATGAGAATTTCTCCGGAAGTGTTTGTGGGAGTTCTCCTGGGAGCTCCTCCAGGAGTTTTTCCAAGAGTTCCTCCGGGAATCCATCCAGGAACTTCATAGGTAATTCCTGGAGAATATTTAGCAGGAATTTCACGGAAAATGAGATTTAGGAAGATCCTCAAGAAATTCAACTCCGGAAATTCCACCGGCTGTTCCTCTGAAAATTCCTCCGGGAGTTCCACCAGTAATACCGCCGGAAATTTATTATAGGCTTTCTTTCAGGAATTCATTTAGACTTTCCTTAGGAATTTATTTACGGAAATTCCTCCGAGAATTTCTCTGGGAGCTCCCCCGGGAGGTTCTCTAAGGTTTCTTCCAGGAATTCCTACCGGAATTCTTACGGAAGTTCATTTGGGAGTTATTACGAGAGTTTCTCTGGGAATTCCTTCAGGATTTCTTCCTGTAGTTCTTCAAGAAATTCCTCCAGAAGTTCCACCGGCAGCTCCTCCGAGAAGTCCTCTGAGAATTTCGCCGGAAATTTCTTCAGGAGTTCCTCCGGAAATTATTCTGATAGTTCCTCCTCAGAGTAACACCCGGAGGAACTCCCGGAAGAATTATCGTAGAAACTGCCGGCGGATCTCCCGGAGGAATTCCCGAAGGAACTGCCGGAGGAACTCCCGTAAGAACTTCTGGAGGAATTTCAGGAGGAACTCCTAGAAAAATTCCTATAGGACCTCCCGGAGGAACTCCCAGAGAAACTATCGGAGGAACTTTGGGAGGAATTTCCAGCTAAATTTCTGCATAAAGTCCAAATTATCCCCTGCAAAAAGCCTGAAAGATTTCCTGGAAGAGCTACTGGTGGAATTTCCGGAGGAATTTTCAGAGGAACACCCGGAGGAACTCCCGGAGAAACTCCCGGATGAATTGCTGGAGGAAATCCCGGAGGAACTCTCGGAGGAATTCTCGAAGTAATTCCCGGAGGAATTTGTAAAGAAACTCCAGAGAGAATTCGCAGAGGAGCCCACGAAGGAACTACCAGAAGAATTCACGAAAAAAATCTTGGAGAATTCATCTTATAGATAAATCTCGTCTGGCTTAACCTTTGTAGGGGTATGTGGCTGGATTATCATCATCATCAGTGGACCTCCCTGAGAATTCCCTGAGGAGCTTCAAGAGAAATTCTCGGAGAAGCTTCTGGAGGAATTTCTATATAAATTCTTGAAGAAGCCTAAATGAATAGCAGAAAGAAAGCCAGAATGAATTCCCGGAGGAAACTCTGGATAAATTTAAAGGAACCCCCTAGCCGATATAACTATAATAATTATCGGAGGAAATCTTGGAGGAATTCTTGGAGGAATTCTTGGAAGAGCCGCCGGTGTAACTCCTGGAAGAATTCGGATAAACTCCTAGAGGATCTCCCAGTGGAAATTTTGAAGTTTCCACCAGAATTCTTTCAGGATCTATTCGGTAAGTAATCTGGGAATTCCTCCAAAAATTCCATTGATAATTTCATTTTCGGTATAATTTCTGTATAAATTGGATGGACGAGCTCGGTGGTCTAGTGGCTACCGCTTCTGCCTTATAAGCAGGAGGTCGTGGGTTCAATTCCAGGATCGTCCCTTTCCTACTTTGTATTTCTATCTTAGTTCTTTCTGTGTTTCACGTTGCGTTGCGTTGCGTTGCGTTGTAACGGAGTATTTCGTAGATTGCATACTGATAGTTGTCATGTATATTCTTTACCTTTCTTACCCCAATTGCTTATGGATTTCCATTTGGGATTCAATGGAAATCCAATTGGGGTCCAAAATGATAAAACATGAAAGCTATCATTGCCGGCCACGCCCATCTTCTCCGTTACTAGGAAAGGGAAGGAAATGATGATATGACATCTACTTAACGAGAGGCCAGCGACTCACCGACGCCCTCATAGATGTCAAGGAATTGGATGGTGGGTAGGGTATGTGGTTTAGGAGTATCATTATAAGCAAATGATAGAAAATTTGTGGAAATACGTTGGGAGTGACTTTGCTAAGAAATTTATGTCACTCCGTTATCCTTGCCGATGATTTTCCTCGGATGGGGCGAAGGTATTAGCCTTGCCCTGGCTAATAGCCTAGGTTTAAGCGCCTTTGCTCGCTCTCTGAAACGAAAAAGAGAAAAAGAAATTAAATTCCCCTTCCCCCCTGATATGATAATGATTTTGATCAACAAATGAATTCTAAGTGGACTTACGCATATTTGTTTACATGTACTACGCCGATATAAAGCAATATTCCGTAATTTGTTGGAATTCAGTAGGAATTTGAAATATATGAAGCAAATATGAAATGTATTTCAATAGAAATTTATATAACATATTAGGATTCACAGCTATCGAAATAAACCTTAGAGAGAGGAAACATTTGCGTGATCATAACATTATCCATTTTCTCCCGTAGTGTTTGATACCAGGGATAAGCGTAAAATCTTCAAATTATTTGCTTTCATGGTTCAAACCACCTATGGATCGAATTCACTGCAAAAAGGTACAATGTGTGCAAAAAAAAGATTTTATGAATGCAAAAATGCAATTCTCGCGAAGCCTAAACTGAAGGTTCAATCGTTAGTTGTAAGAGCCAATTTCTTCACCTCTGCTTGGTGCTTAAACCAGGTTTAAACGTATGGGTAAGCACCGCTTGAGAGTTAAGCGAAGGTGAAGAAAATGGCCCTAAGTGTATGTATTATACATATTTTAACATAGTATTAGCATGAGCAACAAAGTATATTCTTGCACAATGTTATGGTGTGTGTAAAGTAGATACGCTAGTTTCCAATGCTTCGAGTCGATTTTTACACTTACCTTCTTTTTACACCAGTGTACCTCATAGAAAATTTCTTTATCACTTGAGAATAATATTTTAAAAAAAATGTCATACCGCTTGGTTCTATTCTCTGCAGCTTTTAACTAATAATAAATCGGAAAATTCAAAAGTCTTGCAATTGCATTGAAGTATGAATATTTCATTATTTTTTTGATAAATCCACTGTGTAACTTTTCTGAGCAGCAACTAAGTATGTAAATTGTTTGATAGAAACACATTTTTAATATGAATAGAACACTACTGCTGCTGGGGAAATCATGAACTTTGTTCTATTTTTCCAGATTAAAATAAGAAAAATATTTTGAAAATTATCAGAGCTGCATCACTAAAAATTGAAATTTTGGTGAAAAATAAGCTGCAGTGATGAAAAATCTCGGATTGAGATATATTGACTGTAAAAAAAGTATAAAAAATTAACCATCTCCCTCATCAATAAACTTTTAATATGTTACATGTGAAGATTAATGTATATCATATTTCAAAAATGGGCCACGTTCAATCTACTTAGTGAGCAAAAGTTGTTTTTTTCTAAACATGTGATTAGTTTAAATAAATAGATCAAAATATATAATGTTTTGGAAAAAAGTATGAAATTTTCTTACCTTAACGATGTCAGAACAAATATGTTCTTATATTCTTAATACCTGCAAATCCTGTATCGATATCCGACTAAGAGCAAACGTTCGGTGAGATGTTCCGTCACTTGGAACCGTTCATTTGGTGTGGTGAACGTGTCGGAGATCCGCCGAGTGTCTTTTAATAGCTGGTGGTGATGCGTTGCAGGTTGTTTTTCTCGCTTTGTGATGCCGTTAATTAGCCAGTTCGTCCGATATATCCTCGTCTATATTACAACTGATTATCACTGTAGAGCTCTCATTCCAAAAAATCTCGACACGTTAGGTATTCCTCATAAAGATAAGGCTTTTTCCGTCCGCTCCCATTTCATCTGATCTACGCGTACGCTTGAAATGCTACTTTCTGAGCGAGTAGGTACAAAGTTCCTCGTCCAATCTGGGAAATGCGTTGATTACTGCAGTCTTCGGGTGTAATTAAAATATTCTGGTCTTGACAGAATCCAGTACAAACAATTTTCACTTTTTCTTGAAAAACTTGAAAATCGTTGGAAAAATGACGGACGCAAAAATCACCCCTATACATCACACGACGACCTACTTCGATCTCTCATCTTAGTTCTTTCTGTGTTTCACGTTATACCAAAACAATTCCTACTGTTATAACCTTCCACACAATCCAAAAACCTCCCGTGGCACCTATGAGAGGTCGTAAAGCTCTCTGCATCTTTCTTAAGTAGGTGTCCAACAAACCATCCTTCCCCTTCCTCAGCATTCGCAAGGACGTGGCCAGGACAGATCTCGACTATTGAAGAGTACATTACTTCCATCTAAGAGTTAGTGATTAGTCCCAAATCAATATCTGTGGTAACGGATAAAAGTGATGCTACTCTCATACAATAGTCTTGGCTTGTACCACCTACGAATTTGTGCGAACTGCTAAATGCTAATGCTAATGCTAATTTCTGTATAAATTGGATGGAACTGGTGGAATTCCTGTAGAAAAACTTTGAAATTTTCACAAGAAATTATTCGAAACTTTCATGGAATTTTTTACGGAATTTACACAAGAAATTCTAAGATTTTTCGCGAATTTCTCAGGAATGTTGGAGAGTGAAATCAAACACCCGCTAGTGCAGAGAATATAATTCTCTTGGCTTACTTACACTGAGTTTCGCATTTCTGTTGGAATTAATGTGTAAAAGAGAGGTATATAATGCAGGCTCTCTCCTTGGCACTTTCCGGATTGTAAATATGCCACGTTCAAAACTCCCCACTTTCTTCCTTCCTCTTTCTTCCCTTGTTCAAGCAAGCAGCACGTCATCGAGCGAACATCAATCAGTGCACCGAAATTAAAACCTCACTGTGGGCTAAACATGAAGCATTCGTTCGTTTTTGAACGAATTTTCCAAGGCCTGCGTAAAGGAGATTATTTCCGGTACTTATTTAGAAAATTCCTCCAGTAACTTCTGCGGAAATCTTTAAGTCATTTCTAGAGAGTTTCTTTTAGCATTTCTTCTACAAATTTCTTTGAACCTTCGAAAATTCGTTTAAAATTCCCATAGTAATTGATTTTGAAATTCCTTCGGAAATATATATATAAATTTATTTTGGAATCCTTCTGAGGAATTATTTGCTTTTTTTTTAAATCGTTCGAGAATACCTTTAGAAATTCCTTTGAAAATTCGTCTAGGAATTCCTTTGGAAAATCCATTAAGAATTCCATCGAAAATTCCCTTAAAAAAGTCCTTCACAATTTCCTTTAGATTTTTTTTTAAATCCCTTCATGTTCTACGGCGAGGAATCCTCAAAGAATCCATTCAGAAATTCATCCTGAATTATATTTAGAAGTTCCTCCAGGAATTTATTCGGGGGCTCATTTTGGAAATTCCCCCAGGAATAATTTAGAAAATTACGCTAATAATTCTTTGGCCACGCCTTGTTTCCTTTGGAAAACCATAACAAAACTTATTGGAAAAATAATCCAGAATTTTTTTCGAAAGATGTTCCAATAACTTAAAATTCTTAATTATTATCTTTTTTTTTTCAATACATTCCTGAAGAATTTGCGAGGGAATTCTCAAAAGAGGTAGTAGTCGCCTGGTGGAAATTCTGGAAAATTCCTCGTGAAAATTCAGAAGAATTTCCTATGGCAATATAAAAAAAATCCCGCGCCATTTGGAATGACTTCCCTATGGAAACTCCTAACAATTTCCAATAAAATCATTTTTTTTTTCCTCATTTTGAAAAATCTCCCGCGGAAAATTTCTGGTGAAAGCTCCAGCGACTTTCCCGTAAAAACTTCTCAGAGTCTCACGCAGATATTCCAAAAAATGTTCAGTGTGAATTTGACAAAATATTTTGTTGAGTATTCTGGAGTACTTAACAGGAACTTTCTGAGAATTTTCCAAACAATTTCTTGCACAAAATTTGGGACAAATTTCTCATGAAAACGCAATTTTTTTTTCTAAGCTATGTTCCTTGGGAATTACAAAGAACTGTGTGAAATAAGAAAATGATTTCCAATAATGATTATTTTGGAAAAACTTGAAGAATTTTCTGGAAAAGATGCTCCCGTTGATTTCATGAACATATCACAAAAAAATGAAAAAAAAATCGAGAACATTATATAAAAAATCACCACGCCGATTCACGCCGACGCCGCCGCCGGTTAAAATAGCTTTCGGCGTGATGCCGAAAACGCCGCCGCCGCACAAAATTCTGACAAACGCCGCCGCCGCTGATTGTCGGACCGGCGCACATCTCTACCCATGGTGTTCATATAGGCCTTCAGCAGCCATACGATTTAAAATTCAAATATGTGCAAAAAACAATGATCTTAATTCACAAAATCATTCCGGAGTTCAGTCCAATATGTTTAGCAGGTCAACTACGCTCGGTACAACATCCATAACGACTCCTTCTTATCAATCAGGTCCCTGACTATTATCTGCATGGTTTATGGTTTAGAAATTTCCGAATACGACATTCTAAGCTCTCCAAATCCTTGCAGCTAAGACCAATTAGTCCACCCTGCCAATAACGCTAGGTACAGAACCGATAGCATGTTATTATATCTATTTAGGTTCCTGAAGCTCATGGATATGAACAAATCAGGTACAAAACATCGCGTTGACGGAGTGGCCTCTCAGGAGCGTATAAATTTAGCTGAGTTAGCAGAGCAGGATAGTCGATATCTCCCGTAAGTAGCTTCCCTGCAAAAATTGTTCGTCTCACCTCAAGCGATTCTGTTTGCAGAAGACGGCAACGTTCCACATACGGTGGCAGGTTCATCGTGTCGCACCACCTGAGGAACCGTAGTGCATGTCTAACAAACTTTCTTTGAATAGCTTCTATTCGGGCGATCCAGCTGACATGGAATGGGTTCCAAATGACAGCATTCGACTCCAAAATTGATCGTAGCAGCGAGCAGTAGAGGCCTTCGAGACAAAATATAAAACGGAACTCGTCTGCAATTTTGAACATAAAGCCCAATTGTCTTTTGGCTCTGGCGATTATGTCTTTGTAGTGAACTCGAAAGGTAAGCCCACTGTCCAAGATAACGCCGAAATCCTTCAGGTGCTGCACTCGGGTGAGACTACTTCCAGAAAGGCTATAGTCATAGATGGTCGGCATGTTCTTGCGGTGGAACGAAATTATGTTGCATTTTTCGATATTTAGACAACAAATTACGTGAACACGAATCTGCGAAAGTATGCACCATATAAGCAGTCCGTGTCACATTTTATTATTTTGTAAATTTTCGTGTCATCTGCGTAAAATAAGCGACATCCGGCAGGTAGCAACATCGAGATATCGTTTATGTACAATTCGTGATTCATGCGACGCCGCCAAATACTGTTCTCCTGTTTACCGCCGAGTATTGTCCGCAGCACCTCACGCTCAAACACTCCAGACTACGGGACTTACGCTGGTTACGAAGTCCGTAATAAGCCCTATTTGCAGCTGCAATACGCCTTTTCACCTCGCGGGTAACATCATTATCGCACATCACTAATGTTCCAAGATACACAAATTCTCCTACCACTTCAAATTTTTCACCATCCAGCACCATTTCACTACCACCACCACTTATAAAAACACGTTGATTGCCAGCGACCATGTACTTTGTTTTGCTGGTATTGATCGTGAGTCCAATCCTCGCTGTCCCCCTCTTAAAATGCACAAAAGCCTTTTCCACGGCACGGCGATCAATCCCGATAATGTCGATATCGTCCGCAAATCCCAGGAGCATATGCGATCTTGTGATAATGGTACCGCTTCTTTGCACACCATCTCTCCCAATCGCTCCCTCGAGCGCTATCTTGAACAGTAGATTCGAGAGTGCATCACCCTGCTTTAATCCATCTAAGGTCACAAATGACGTCGATATTTCATCCGCAACACCTAAAAATTGTTGTCGATCCGTCCAACGTTATACAAATCAGCTGTATCAGTTTCGCCGGAAAACCATGTTCAAGCCTAATTTGCCATAAGTCGTTAATCGGCCATCACGAAAACCTACTTGGTATTCGCCGACGAAGGACTCTTCCAGCGGTCTCAATCTGTTGAACAGAATACGGGACATAATTTTGTACGCCGAATTAAGGAGGGTTATTCCTCGGTAATTGGCGCACTCCAGTCTGTACCCTTTCTTAAAGAGAGGGCAAATGAGGCCGTCCAACCAGCTAGCAGGCATTTTCTCGTCTTCCCATATTTTCGACATAATATGGTGCAGAACTTCATAAGACTGCCCACTGCCATGTTTAAGAAGTTCAGCCGGGAACTGGTCCTTCCTCGCAGTCTTATCATTTTTCAGCTATTTAACAGCTTTTTAAGCCTCGTCTAGTGTAGGCGACTCCACAGTTTGTCCATCGTCGCTAATATTCTGTTCACAGATGCACCGTCACTTCCACTATTCAACAAAGTCTCGAAGTCTTGCTTCCACCTGGCAGCCCCTTCGGTGTCATCTGTCAGCAAATTTACTGGTAGGTCGTTGCACATGACGGGAGATGGCGCTGTCTTTCTCCGCACGTCATTGACAGACTCATAAAACCTCCGCATATCGTTCTGCTTCATTTTTTCCTGCGCCTCGCTAATCACTTGTTCTTTAAATTTCTTTCTTATTTCTGCGGTGGGTTCGTTTTTCGGCTGCTCTTGCTTCCTTATACCGATCTCTATTCGATCGGGTACCCGACACCAACATCCGGCTTCTGGCAACGTTCTTCTCGTCTGTTACTCTCTGACACTCTGTGCAGTGCCTACCACTTCTCGTGCTGTTGAACTCACTGGTCCATGAATCGACTCCCATAGATCGTTGATGTTGTCGTTAACGTTGATTGCACTTATCCGTTCGTCGAGCTTCTGGAGGTACTGTAACGCATCGATATTGTATATTGTATTGTATTGGATATTGTAACGCATCGTTCACTGTGATCTTTCGTTCGATACAGTTGACAACCGTGAACGAATTTTACTAACAGTGAGGTAGTGATCAGAGTCAATGTTCGGATCTCTGAATGTCCACACATCGATAACATCCGAGAAATGGCGCCCATCCACCAGAACATGGTCTATCGGGTTGCAAGTTTCACCAGTTGGGTGTCTCCAGGTGTGCTTTCGGATGCTCTTTCGTGCAAAGTAGGTG
This sequence comes from Armigeres subalbatus, assembly GCF_024139115.2. Lineage (NCBI taxonomy): Eukaryota > Metazoa > Arthropoda > Insecta > Diptera > Culicidae > Armigeres > Armigeres subalbatus. The sequence continues at coordinate 496,239 of NW_026943222.1, forward strand.
CTACTGATGGCCATCCCTCTGGCAGCAGAGAAATTTACTAGCCGTAGGCCGTTGTCATTGGTAGCGGAGTGAAGGCTCTCCCTAGTAAGCATATGCGGTATTTCGAAAAATTTCGTTTCAGGTGGTTCGAAACGAAATTCCGCGGAATTTCGCGAAATTTGAGCAAGGCGAAATCTGATTTCTTGATTTCGTTTCGTTTCGTAAAATTACAAAAAAATCGCTTGAAAAAACTAGCTTCTAACGAAATTTAACGGAATTTCGAAACAAATTTAAACTTGAAGCATATATTATATTATAAAAAATTTTTGCTGCGCCGCTGAACAAAATCGTAAAGTTGTTTTCAAAACTTAAGGTTATACAATATTCCTATTAACGTTTACCACATAACCCTATTCACAGTCGACAAATTCGTATGTATTTTTTCTATATGAATGCGGAAACGATCGTGTGGATGCTGGTCATGGGACGGCAGCTAGTCCGGAAGAACGCGAAGTGAAAAAAAATCTACCTTGTGTAGCAGAAATTTGTTTAACCAGTGTGCAATCGATCGTGTTGATGCTGATCACGCCAGCTAGTGTGGTAGAACGTGAAGTTATAAAACTAATATCTGCATCGAAGAGCACAACATTATTAAGTGCGGAATCGATCGAAACGAAGCACATTGATTTCGCATTGGATTGATTTGAAACACAGTTTTCGTCTTCATGTTTTCAAAATAACTTCGTTTACAATAAATATTGTGTTGCTTACCAAGGAGTTTCACACGAATTACCTTCTCAACTAACCAACGATTCCTTTCCCGTAGCGCTCACGGAGATGCAGAGCATTCCTCGGTCTCTTATAACAATGAGTGTTAAACTAATTTTCCTCTCCTAATCCTAAATTGACTATAAGCACGTGACCAGCATCATTATTGGTCATGAATTGGAAACTCCGAAGCAAGTATACAATAAGAATAACTTTTTTGTATCCCAAGAATATTATTTAATTGATGAGCTGTGCATATTTGCTGTTTCTCTGCCAATCATGATTAGCAACTACGATGTGTACAGTTAATCAAGCTAATAAGCTCTTCTTTGACTATTTGCACAATATGTAAGGATCAATACAGATTTGTGGGCATTTCTAGATCTTCGCATGGTATTTGCAAAACAAAAAATCCAGAACGGGTTGAAAGACCATTAAAATTGCTGAAAGTTCTTTACTTAAGATTGCTTTCAGTTCATACTGACCATAACAGCTGTTCTCATATGCCAAGGACACACAGACAATAGCTCAGTTTGTCGAGCTTATTGTATATAAGACTATGGGTCTGTGAATTTCAATCGGAAATACATATCTTCGTGCATTTTACTTACTGATATAAAATTGATATAAAATTAATCAAATTAGGGAGCACACGCTCCACGATGAATTCCTTTGAAAGCGGCACAAATGCTGAGGTATTGTATCATCGCCAATGGTATATACGGCGAGAATGTGGCAAATTACAACAAATTGCCTTTTCTGTTATTGTAACTCCTTTGGTCGCAAAACAGCTATTCGACTTCGAAAAAGTGAAATCAGAATTGCGTACATAATGTTTTTAATAAAAATTTCGCGAAAAAAAAAAACAATATTTCGTTTCGTTTCGAAAAATTTCGAATTAAATGAACCTTGATTTCGTATCGTTTCGAAGTCTCGAAAGAAATCTTTATTTCGTTTCGTTTCGATCCGAATCAATATAGACATTTTAAATTTCGTTTTGTTTCGTTTCGTTAGGAAAAAGTGTGTTATCGCATACCCTTACTCCCTAGCGATTATGGGACGGAAAAAGTCCTCTCTACCGACCTGACCGTTAGCGTATCTGATAACAATTTTCACGTCATGCTTTGGGCACTCTCCATAGGCTTCATCAAGCCATTCATAAAACGTGTCCTTCACGTCGTCGGATTTATCGTTTGTCGGTGAGTAAACGTTGATTAGGGTGTAATTGAAGAATTTGACCCGTATCCTCAACACACAGATTCGTTTGCTAATGGTTGTCCACCGCATCACTCGCTTCATCTGCTTGCCCATCACTACGAAACCAACTCCATGCTCTGCTTTTCCGCCGTCGCTGTGATAGATGTTATACTTGAATGCAGTGTCGATCGTGGGGTCCACGGCTCGGAATTCACGTTCTCCGGATCTGAACCATCGGACTTCTTTAATAGCGGCCACGTTTACTCCAACCTTCTGCAGTTCACGAGCCAGAAGGCTCACTCGTCCAGGTTCATTAAGGGTCCTGACATTCCAGGTACCGAGTTTCCAATCATAGTCCTTATTTCGTTGCATGATCGGTTGCCAAAAATAACGTTTTCTTTTTCTTCTATCTCTATTTTTCGTGGTATTTGATAGGCTTCAGTGAGCAACCTTACCAGGTTCGCGTTACCTACATCGCGCTGGTGGGGCTGCCACCTTAGGAATAACTGAAGCGATACACCGTTTCATTAATTAGCCGCTGGTTACCACACATACGCTGTTTGAGCCGCACCTCCTGGTGAACAGACGCTCGAGGCGTACCTTCCTCACTCTAGCTGATGTCAGAAGGACAACAGTGCTCAGGCTGCATTACTAGCTGACTACACAACCCTTAGATGGCGGTCTTTTGACATCGGACAACCCGTGGAAGCGTGAGGTAGGAACTTGTGGGGACCAGAGCTCTGTTGGGCGCTCCTTTCTTGATGTCAACCCACAATTTTGCAGCCCAAACAATTTGTTGTGACATCCTTTGCATTAAGCATTAAATCTTACATGAAAACCGATCAGAGAATGTCATACTTGTTATGCCAGTTCATTGCATTAAGTCGATTTATTTAGTTTCGATCAATACACCTAAATAGCTCTAGTTGACTCCTCCTGGAACATGTAAGCATATGAATCGTGTACAGCAATATAATTTTGACTAACGCGAATGGAACTTGTTGTAATTAAATCGCTCAAAAGTAAGTGCATTAAAAGTGAGCTAGACTTTTTTACGCGCTTAACACTTAACCATGATTTCTGGGGCCCTTCTTAGCCATGCGGTATGACGCACGGCTACAAAGCAAGACCATGCTGAGGGTGGCTGGGTTCGATTCCCGGTGCCGGTCTAGACAATTTTCGGATTGGAAATTGTCTCGATTTCCCTGGGCATAAAAGTATCATCGTGTTAGCCTCATGATATACGAATGCAAAAATGGTAACCTGGCTTAGAAACCTAGTAGTTAATAACTGTACACCCAAATAGCACACGCAGCATCTTCCTTAAAGGTCCTCCTATTCAGTTTCATTAAAAGCATTGGAAAAACATCAAAGCACGAAAAAGTTGCATCAAGATGTCAAAAACGTTCGAATTGTGATCAATGTTTCAACAAAATTGCAATGCAGTATGTGTTTGACATTTGGAAACAAACAATCAAACAATACTGCACTTCATGTTGCAAATACGAAACAGAATAATTAAGTTGCATATTTTTTACCATGTAACTTCAATGCGTCTTTCAAAATTTAATTGTTTGTTGAAATTATATTGCAGATAAGTTGAATGTGGCTTCATGTTTAATTTAGCATCGTTCAACGTTTTGTCAACTCAGTGATTTCTGTGATTTTATGGTGTTTGGTTTTTATGGTGAGTCAACATGCAGTTCCTTTGAAGTGTTGAATGGTGCTGTGGTAGAGTGAAGGACTATCAATTACAGGATCCATACATTTTATTTTATATTTTTATTTTATTTTTTCCGCTGTGGTATTTTGCTGCAATTTTACTGCAATCGTAGTATGTTTCCGTAAGCGCTTTTTAGATTGCAAGAGAGTTATATTTGATGGCACATACGCAAAAATTGTTCCATTCCGAATAGTTGCAACACAGTGAAATGTTAAAATGTGAAACAAGTTGTGCTGCTTGGGGAAGTGCTTAATGAACACTAAGCTGCGAGGCGGCTCTGTCCCAGTGATGGGGATGTGATGCCAATAAGAAGTAGAAGGCCATGGTTTCTGAGCCCATAGCCCGATCAGCCAAATTTTCAATAGGAGACAATAGGACAGGACTCCGCGTTGAATGCAACTTGTTGCAAGTAAATCGGTTAAGGATAAGTACCAAAAAAGTGAACTAAACTTTTTGCACTTTTGGTGCGCGCACACACACAGACATCATTTCAGTTCGTCGAACTGAGTCTATTGGTATATAACACTATGGGTCTCCGGCCCTTCTATAAAAAGTTTGGTTTTGGAGCGAACATATAGTCTTCACGTATCCTTTGTACACGAGAAAGGCAAAAAAAGCATTTTGGCTATAACTAAGCCCATAGTCCGATCCGGCCAATTTTCAATAGGAAACAATGGGACAGGATTCTCCGTCGAATGCAATATGCTGCAAGTAAATCGGTTAAGGGCAAGTTAAAAAAATGAGCTTGACTTTTGTGCGCATTTTACTTTAAAACAATATTTTGGCTATAACTTCCAAGCCCATAGTCCGATCTGGCCAATTTTCAATAACAAAACAAATTTTTACACCAACCATGTTGTATGCTGTGCGAATATGTACTAGTTGCTGCAATACCAGAAAGAAGGCACTTGAAAATGATTCTGAAGTTGCCTTTGTGGTACAGTATCTATAAATTTAATAGAATTTCTAATATAGAGGCATCACAACAAATGTCCAACACAATAATTTCCAATTTTAGACAAAAATCGTTGCAATCTTCTATTGTAACGATTAGCTCCTTGTACCCTTAGTATAAATTAGGATAAGTTTAGTTTAAGTTGTAAACATTGTAATTCCTACATGGTTCAATTCAACCAGACGAAAAATCCCAACCGCCAGAGGCAATTGAAATGTATTAATAATAAGTAAAAATGTATCATAGGAAATAATGATGATAGTGTTAAGAAAACACCAAACCAAACCGCGGGCTGTTATGGCAGCCTATAACCATGGAGCACCTAAACGACTTCGAATTGGCTTGCACTCCTCGCGCAACGGCGCTCTGATATGCAGAGTAAGCTCAACGACCTTGCCGAGCGCTCCTCCTTGGCAGGTTTAGTCATCAACGTCAACAAAACCAAATCGTTGGATATAAACTTCCAGTTTCACAGTAGCCGGGCAACCAGTGGAGAATGTTGAAAGCTTCCAATATCTTGGTGGTCAAATGGCGTCAGACGGCGGTACCAAGATCGACATAGGCGCACGGATCAAGAAAGCAAGGGCTGCCTTTGCGAGTTTAAGAAATATCTGGAAAAACAGGCAGATAAGTGAACGCACCAAAATACGAATTTTCAACTCTAACGTTAAATCTGTGCTGCTATACGCTAGCGAAACATGGTGTGTATCAGTGGAGAACACTCAACGGCTGCAGGTGTTCATCAACAGATGCCTGCGGTATATAATTTGGGCCTGGTTTCCTCACAATTGGATCTCAAACAACGAGCTCCATCGTCGTTGTCACCAGAGGCCGATAGCAACAGAAATTCGGGATCGGAAGTGGGGCTGGGCCGCACTCTACGTAGGGGCGGAAACGAAATCTGTAAACAAGCATTAGACTGGAACCCAGCGGGACATCGCAGCAGAGGCAGACCCAGAGGCTCATGGCGGCGAAGCCTCAATAAAGAAATAAAAGAAGTCGACCGAAATCTAACCTGGCAACAGGTTAAAGCGATAGCCGGGCAACGCTCAGGATGGAGATCTTTCAAGTCGGCCCTTTGCACCACCCCCGGAGGAGTACAGGATCCATAAACAAAAAGTAAGTTAAGAAAACACAGAAAAAAACTAGTCTACGAGATGAATGCATGTATTAGATAATTAGCAAAATAAACTAGTTAAAAATTGTAGTTTGAACCGATTGCATTTGTTACCAAAAACACAACTTTAAAGTTATCACATTAGCTAATCAAATCTCGCTAGGTTTGTTTGGAAATGTAGGTATGTATTAACATTGCTGCATAGTTGTAGCATTGGAATGTGGATAATATGACCGTACCACGTTTGTTCGAGTCGCCAATTCAAGGCTGGACTTGTTTGATAACATTTAATCGAATACACTCCGATTCCCATACACCATTCATCCCGACCCTCCGTATCAAATTTACACATAAACAACATCCGTCGAAGCGTGAAAGAAAGCAGAAATTTGAAATATATCTTTTTTCCCCTTTTTCTCCCTGGACACCGCAGATCCGCAAATGGAGATTCATTGCGCCACGACGACGGTCAGCGAGCGGAAGTAAACGACCCATTTGCGAACCATTTCGATGCCGGAGTTGGATGGAAGCAGCCGTCAAGAAGGGCGTTTTCGGATGACCGTGCACCATCGCTTCGCCAGTGTCCGTGTGTGTCTTCACTTCACACATAGCCCACGTTCACACGTGGAACTTTAGACATTGGGACACACGCGATCCGGCCAAGAGGGAAAAAAGAAAGCCTTTGCTTGCTTTCCTTACATCGGTGGACGCGGCTAGCGAATTCAATTTCGTAACGAATTGATAACGATTTTCGGATTTTAACTCCGATCCCTTCTTCTGGTTTCCGTGCGGATCTGTTCTAGTCAGGGATGCGAAATTTTTATTATTTTCACTAGACGAACGGCTTTAACATTGGGTTCAAATGATTGTAGAATGAAATCTAATAAAAGTTTGATTCACAATTCACATTGTATTTTTGAAGGGCATCATCGTTTAAAATTATTTGTGCAAAGTTCTCTCAAATCTTCATTTCAAATTTAATACTTAGCAAACAGCGCAGTTTATTCATACTTATATTTTTGTACCCTGTATCTAGTTTAAGATACGGAGCAGCGCGGTGCGCGTTACTCGCAAGGGGGATTGCTGCAAGAATACATTTACACGAGAACGATTTATCAAATTGATGACCACCTCTCTGGGTGTTGCTGCTGCTGCTGCTATTTGGGATGGACCATTTTGCGATTTATCCTTTTGCCCCGGCATCAACGGCCAAGCGCCACACACCGTGGCCAGGCTATGATTAATTGCAACCAAATTGAGAAAGCGATCAGCGTGAGAGGGTGGAAATGCTTAACGGCATGTGAGTTACACGGGATGGAGGGTCAATCGCCGCTTTTTTCCGATGGGTTTATGCTTGTACCTGCAAGAAGAAGAATGTCTCATGGGATGGCTCTCATGGTGAAAACTTTTCATTTTATGGCATGAGTGTTTGGGATGGCAACTAAGCTTGGAGGTAAACATAGAAATGGGCCTGACTAACGCGGGTTTGAATTCAAATAAGGCATCGAGCACCTATACTTGTACCGTTCTGATTCATATTACGAACGCTTAAGTAAGGATTCATTCATTTATTTAGCTTACATCAAAACAGATAACACTGAATCAACAATTTGACGCCACAATACACGGTTCGAGGCCACATCTCTCCATAATCGGTTGGACCTCACGCTCATCAAGTCGTTCTGAATCTGGTCAGCCCACCTCACTAGCTGCGTTCCACGCCTTCCAAAGATGGTCATAAGCAAGCGTCTCTCGAATACTTCTGGTGCTTGCAAGTTTTCCTCGAGCATGGTCCAAGTCTCATGTCCATCACCTTGTCGTAGTCCACGGCGCATTTCGAACGATCGCCTGAAATTTTCACACAGTTTTGCACACGATCTATCGTTACTTAGATCGGTCTCGTAAGGTTCACGGGAAAATTGTTCTCGTCCGTGATTTTCCATAGCTCTACGCGGTTTATACTATCATATGCTGCCTCAATAAACAGGTTGGGGCCTGATATTCACGGCATTTTTTTTTTTAGAATTTGCCGTTCAGCAAAGATCTTGTCCGTCCTCGAGCGGCCGTCAACGAAGCCGGCTTGATATTTCCCACGAACTCGTTCAGTATTGATGATAGACGGCAGAAAATAATCTGGACTATCACTTTGCAGGTGGAATTTAGGATGGTGATCGCTCGATAGTTCTCACACTTCAGCTTGTCACCTTTCTTGTAAATGAGGTATATGACCTTCCTTCTATTCCTTCGGTAGCTATTCTGTTTCCCAGATTCTGACAATTGACCAGCTTATTCGGGCCCATCTTAATGAGTTCAGCTCCGACATTGTCCATACCAGCTGCTCAATTGTTCTTGACCTGCTGGATAACAGCCCTGGATGACTTATTTCTTCGTCCACTGAACTGACGTAGTCTTCTCCTTCACTGCCTGTACACTCAGCGCCATTTAGGTGTTCCGCGAAGTGCTGCTTACACTTTTCGATCACCGCAGTCCGCTTTTTCCAGGCGGTGTTTCTTCTCCTGAAAGAGGCGGGTCTGCTGTCTCCATTTCCGTCTATAGCGTTCCACGTTCTGCCAGATGATGCTGCGCAACCTTCTGCGCTGTTCTCAACTTGAACATTCTGGATTTGATCCATTCTCGCTTTTGTATATCGCCCATCACTATGAAAGTTGTTCCCTTCTGGTAGATGGTATGATTCCCTCTAAACGGTCTCCATTGCAATCGGATATTGGCAAGCCACACGCTAACTCTCACCTACTCAGTGACTGAGTAAAGTTGTACTGCCGTCTCTTTTCTTCCCACGGAAATTTTACTTAATTTCCGTCAAAAGCAGGACAACTCAAAACTATGAGTAATCCTGCTTTTGACGGAAATTGAGTAAAATTTCCGTGGGAAGGAGAGAGATAGCAATACAATTTTACTCAGTCACTGAGTAGGTGAAAGTTAGAGTGTATGGTTTTTATGACCAATCGGCAGAACGACAGGAACGAAGCAAAGAAAAAACATCATGGCACAGAAAGCCAGGGTGGTAAGGTAGCAAAAAGGCGGAAGCGACGACAACTGCTACGAGCAGCAACAGCAAGGCTCAGAAGAACATCGTCAACACTTATTCAGCACTTCTATAAGTCAGCGTGAGACATGTCAAACTCCATAATTTTGCAAAACAAGGTCAATGGTGCTCACTTTGAGGGTTTCTGAACAAGTTCGACGAAGTTGGACATGTTCCGGAATAGTACCTCTAGGGAAAATGGCAATTTCGGAATCACTTACGAAGTCTCGCTTGCTACATTTCAAACCACATGATTTTGCAAAACAAGATCATAATGGAGCTCATTCTGAAAGTTTCTGGAAAAGTTGGACATGTTCCGAAATCTCCGGGACTGATGCCCCGCGGGAAATAGCCATTTTTTTTATCAGTTATAGAGCCTTGCACAATGGGGAAATCCGATATCAAAGGTGGAGAAAAATGATAACTTTCTTCACGAACAACTTACAGAAGAGATCAAGAGCTTATTCGAAAGGGAATTTTGCAAAGAATTCAGTGAGTGCTGTTTCATGGACGTGGAACGCTTCTGTATGTAGTTATTGAGCTCGTTTTGCCCTAATGCCCCATATATTGCGAGTTTCCAAACTATTTGTCATTTTATCTTTAAGACATTGTTCTAAAATTGTGTTTATCTCTTCACTGTGGATCCACAGAAGGGCACTAAATATAATTTGTTGGTAAAAGTTGGAAATTTAAGGGATTTTGGAGTCAAATAAGCATCAAAGTGCATTTTATGTGCAATTTTCATGTATTCTGTAAAAATAGTAATATTTACAGATAAGTGTTGATATTATTGACTCAAAGTGTTGAACAGATGTTGACAAATGTTTGCCGAACAAAAATTAATTAAATAATTCGTTTCACAAATGTTTTATTTGGCTAATTATTGAGTAAAAAACGATTTTCAAAAACTTTTGAATAGCACCGATGCCAAACATTTCCAAATCATACCCGATAGCACAACTAGACGAGAATAGTCATGTGTTATGAGTCTTGAAGTGATCATAGATAGGAGGTGATGGGAGATACTCCTTTTTCTAACCTTTTTGCCCAAATTCTCCTATGAAATAATATAGCTCAATGATTCTGAGCAAGAAAATTATGTAGTAATGTTAATTTAATTGATATTTTCTAATGATATAATAAAAATAACAAATAATCATATAATTCATTAAAAATATTGAATTATAGGGGATTTAGGGGTCATACAGCTCATTTAATGTAACTTTTTATACAAAATAGGATAACTTTTTTCACGAGCGGCTCACAGATAAGGTTAAGGGCTTATTCGAAAGCAAACTTTCCAAGAAATTCAGTGAGTGATGTTTTATAGACATGAGACACTTTTGTATGTAGATGGTAGATGAGATGGTTTTGCCCCAATGTCCCATACATCAAAATTTTTCATATTTTGGTACTTTTATCTTTTAAAATTTACACTGAAATTCTGTTTTCCCCTTCATTGAAGATCCATACATATCACTATACATATTTTGTTGGAAAACAGTTGGAAATTCAAGGGATTTCGGGGTCAAATAATCATCAAACTGCATCTATGTGAATTTTTCATGTACCGTCAACTGGGGGGAAGATGATCATTTTCAAGACAAAACATGCAATAACATTGTGTGTTTACATTTTAAATCGAAACAAATACTTTCAAAACATGTACTGCTATACGTTGCAATAATCAACAACTTTAGTTTTCTGAAATGCGTTCGCATTTATTAAAATTAATTAAATTATCACACATTTTTTGAGTAATCTGGTTTGGGGTGTAGTTGATCAATACAGCTCTACTAAAATCATTACGACCTAGTAGTCAAAATACACTAGGTTATTTGTATGAATGTTGAATTTACTACGTAAAGAAGTCTACGAAGTCAATATTTGAAACGAAAATAGCGTCATTTATGACTATCTCTCTCTTTCTTCCACAAAATACATTTTCATGATTATAATCGAAAAACTCGGATTTCTACCTAGCGGTAACATTACTTGAACGGAGAATATTGTTGGCTACCGTTTCATAAAAAAATTTGGCACTTTTGACTGACACATCAAATGATCATCTTCACCTCAATGATCATCTTCCCCCAGTTGACGGTATTCTGTAAAAAATAATGATAACCAAGAAAACATTTGCACTACATTACGTCGAATAATCATTTAGGGTTAATATACGGTGATTTAAAAACTTGTAAGCATTAATGTAGCTCTACATATGGTCAATTTCGGCGAAATCTACAGCCTATTGATTATTCGGATATTTATAGATAATAGTTGATATTATTGTCATAATTTTTTTAACAGAAATTGATACCATAAAAAAAAACAAATATCCATATATAACATTAAAAATGGATTTTTAAGGCATTTTGCGACAAATAAGTGAAAAAATCAATAATTATGTATTTTAAAAAAAAATGGTTCTGAGCCCTGAACCCTTGGATTTTTGTTCAATGCAATCTACGAAAATTTGTTATTTTTATAGTATCACTAGTCGACCCGGCAGACGTTGTCCTGCATAGTAGGCGAGAAAGTGCGTTCTGAACTACGCATGCAAAATGCCCATACGATTGCTTATTATAGCTTTTCATGGTTTAGTCAGCTTTACCCGTGATTTTAGCATGAGAAAATATCATATAAACCCGTCGGAAAGGATTACGAACATATTTGCTGAAGGAATGAAGAAAATCCACCCAGCCGTTTTTGAGTTATGCGGATACGAACACAGACCATTTCATTTTTATTATATAGATTGACAAATTATAATTGAACCAATGTTACTCCATCATTTCTTAACCCAGTATCATTGAGCTACATTATTTCATAAGGGGAGTTTGGGTAAAACGTCATGAGAAAAGAATATTTTCTACCTATTCCTATCTATTATCACATCGACTTATATATTTACTCTTTTATAGTTGTGCAAACGGATATGGTTTGGGAATGATTGGCATCGGCACTTTTCAGAAGCATTCAAAAAATCGGGTTTTACCCTATAAATCACAAAACAAAACACTTGCAAAATGATTTACTTCATTAGTAATTGTTTCGCAAACATTCAAACATCAATGTCTGTAGAACATTTTTGGAGAATAATAATATTTTTATTAATTTTTACAGAATACATGAAAAATTCACGTAAAGTGCAATATAATACTTATTTGACCCCAAAATCCCTTGAATTTCCAACTTTTACCAACAAGCATGTATAGCGCTTTTCTATGGATCTATAATGAAGAGAAGAACACATCTTTAGTACAATACTTGGAACAGAAAACCACGAAACACATGGAAACTGTGATGTATGGGACATTGGGGCAAAACGAGCCTAATAACTACATACAGAAGTGTCTCATGTCTATAAAACATCACTCACTGAATTTCTTGGAAAGTTTGCTTTTGAATAAGCCCTTAATCTTATCTGTGAGTTGCTCGTGAGAAAAGTTATCCTATTTTGTATAAAAAGTTACATTAAATGAGCTGTATGACCCCTAAATCCCCTATAATTCAATATTTTTAATGAATTATATGATTATTTGTTATTTTCATTATATCATTAGAAAATATCAATTAAATTAACATTACTACATAATTTTCTTGCTCAGAATCATTGAGCTAGGGGTAACGGATCAAACCTTGGCCCATTATGCTACGGCTGAGGACATTTATCACTATAAATCTCCATATATTGCATTTCCAACCAGAATTATTCCACCAACCGGCTTGCTTACATTTGGTTTTGATGCCAAATAGCAAAAAACGACGATGAATATCCGCAATATCTCATTTAAACCAGAGAAAGTCTCGAGAGAAATGGCCAAAATATCGGCATCCGTGTCCCTATCATGTGGATAATTTTTCAGCCCACTTGGGACGAGTGATTGTTGATTTCGAACATACGAAAGATAAAGACGGGTTGCTGTTTATAGTGCCAGTCATTTTGCTTGCGTTGAATAAAGGCAGCATGCAAACAAATAGAGAAAATCAAAATTTGATTTAATTGATGATGATGATTTAATCATCTTATTGAGCGTGAATTCTAATTGGTTGCATGTAAAATACTACCACACTGATTGTGAGAGTGCGTTTTAGATTCCCCCAATAGCACGCTTACCAAGAACATGCTAACGAAAATACTATTATATGAATCATTTATTTCCCTAGTATTTACCATATTTGCAAGTGAAGAAGTTTAGAAAAATGAAAACTGTATTAAAAACTGCAATTGCAAAAAGGCTACATGTTCTAGCCCTCAAGTTGTGCCATCAAACAAATTGCATACATTAATTATTGGCGGCCGCATAATTTTGAGATTTACTGCTAGTTAAAACCATGGCAGTTGTGTTGCTCTCGCTCTCGCGATACTCTCAAAGAAACTTTTTACCAAAACGTAAACAATGTTTTAGGTGGGGATGATGCATAACGCACTACTGAAGAAAGCCAATTGTAAAACTTATTCTAGGCAATTCCTTGCTTGGTACTTTGCATAAACAGTTAGAACTGTGCCAACTACTTGATATTATTACACAATTATTCATAAATACAATTATTGGATGCTTGTTTTTAACTCTGCCTGCGTTGAAGTTTCATGATTGGTACGTGCGTTTGATTCCACTCATCTCTATATCGATCAGCTGTTGTGAATCCTCTCAAAACTCTCACGTGTTTCAACTTCCCGAGTTGAAAGAATACTTTTTCGGTATCATTTTACAGATCAAAATACTTTTTGCAAGCTATAATAGATCTAAATTATGATGAAGGTATTTATCAAGTAATTTGACTTGAAATTATGCACATGAATTGACGTTGAAAGTTTATCTAATGATACATACGATCCATTGTATCTTTACATTATTAAATGAGAAAATATTTGTAGGATTCGTGCGAAAGATGATAAAATTAGATATTCATACACTAATTGAATCATTTATTTGCGAAATTATGGTGTATCGAACCACGAGAAGTTGATGCTTGAACCGGGTTTTAGGCCGTAAGGTAGGCAATTATTTTTGGTATGTTCTGCGAATGAAAGCGATTATATCGTGATTCGAGAAAAGCATCATGAGGTCCGATTCACAAACTACATGACGTTTTAGGTGTGGGAGAGTACTTGTCTGAGCGTTAAGGACTTTATAAATTTCAGAACCCTACCATACATGAAGCATTACTAGAGGCTTGGTGTGGGTTGACAATAGTCAAGTTTAGCGTTAAGTAATTTGCGAATGAAAATTAACCGCTGGGTGAATTAACTTGTTTTTACAAAAAAATCTCAGCAATCTAAACGCAAGCATCGGATATTCTATCTGCAGCTTTCGGTTATTTTCTCCAGTACGGGTTATTGGTGAGAATGGTTTGATTTTAGAGTTTCACCTATACTAACGTAGTGCTACAAATCGAAAGCGCATGCCACCATTTGGCTACGGGTGCCCCCAGTATTGTCCAAAAAAGTTTTGGTTAATTATGTCGCTATACTAATGAAAATTGTAAAATAAAAATGATAGCTAACATAGTGTGGTTGTTATCCATTCATCTGATGTGCGAAAGCAGATATGTTCATTCAGAAAACTCTTTTATTGGGCAAAAGAAAACCTCTAGCACAGCCAGCCTGCATAAGTCAACGAAACATGGCTGTTAAAAAACCGAGTCAAAGTGATTTTTTACGTAAGTTAATTGCTTTTAATAGTTTAAGAAGTGTATAAATCTAGAGTTATGAAGCAGATATATGGCTGATACACTTTTCTAAAGAAGCAGTGGTTAATATCTCCCTACAAATCGACGTATTATCGCTGAAATATTGATTAATTTGCGTGATGAGCCAATGTTACATCCAGGGCCAACATTACCGCCGGTTACCCTATATTATTTCATAGGGGAATTTGGGCACAAAGGTAAGAAAAAAGAGTATCTCCCATCACCTCCTATCTATGATCACTTCAAGACTCATAAAACATGACTATTCTTGTCTAGTTGTGCTATCGGGTATGGTATGGAAATGTTTGGCATCGGTGCTATTCAAAAGTTTTTAAAAATCGTTTTTTACTCAATAAATAGCCAAATAAAACATTTGTGAAACGAATTATTTAATGAATTTTTGTTCGGCAAACATTTGTCAATATCTGTTCAACACTTTGAGTCAATAATATCAACACTTATCTGTAAATATTACTATTTTTTACAGAATACATGAAAATTGCAAATAGAATGCATAAGCAGGATCGGAAGCAGCATTCCGAAAGTCGATGTGGTAGAACCGTGCAGCGATCATGTTATACCAGCAAGACTAAGCTGCGCCGCACGGCGAACCACGGACCATATGACAATATTCATTAGTCTAAGTTTGAAGACTAAGGACAACTCTTTGTATAACATGTGTCAGATTGAACTATACTTCTTTTTAATTTTTATCCCAAACCATTCTTTTCATTCCAATTTTTTAGTTGCCTACCAAGTTTACAACAAGTAAAACATCGTGATTTTGCTTTTTTTTTTATATGCAAAATTATGAAGTTTGACTTGTTGCAAAATTGCAAATTCAGTAACGGATTTCCATATACGTATTCGTGCCTAGTATAATTTCATATGGAAAGAAACTATAAAACTTAAAATGTGCTATAAAAATAATAAAATTATGGGAGACGAGCCAGCCTCGGGCACAAAAAAAATAAAATTATGGCCTACTATAGGGCGTCTTTGTTCGATAGAAAAATTGGTTTGCAGTATTTGGTCTAAAACATTACGAAATAATGTTTTTAGAAACTCAAATTGTTCTAAGAAAAACTAGAATACAAATTTCTCTTTGATTTCATATAAAAATATCCGGATTTGTAAAACGGACTTTTCTTAAAAAAGAAGAAATTTTTATCAAAATCTACATATTACCAACATTTGGAGCTGATTTTTGGAAATATGATGTTCCACGAAGTTTTTATAAATTTAATACTGAAGAGATTAATTACAATAGATTGTGAATCGGATAAAAATTGCCAAAGTTATTATAATTTTTATGATAGTCTAAACTTGATGGTCAAAAAATAATCTTAAAGGCTTTTGCGCGACCTCTAAACTTCAATATTTCGGTCTGAAATTCTGAGACTACTCTTTTTTTGCCATAAAAAATCGTTTAAGCACACGAATTCCAGGTTTCGGAAACATTTGAAAAATAAGCCGCACCCTAGTGCCTCGTAATGACTTGCAGGCTTCTAAGGATCAATGAAGCTATCGAAGGCCCAGAGACCTTTCAACAAAATTTGAAAAGGATGCTAGAAGATTTTGTTTTTTTTTGTCATTTTTAACAGAACTGGGCTACTGAGGTAGCACCCTAGGTTATTTTGTTGAAAATCCAGACTTCACCAACTTGCCCAAGGACCAAAAAATCATAAAGACTGACATGTCGCAAGTGAGGATTTGGAAATGATCGAAAACTACCATTTTGTTAAGAATCCTACAATCCCAGAAAATTCTGGAACACAAAAAAAGCTACATCGATCTTGCTTTGTAAAATCATGAAGTATGAAAAGTCACTAGCGAAATTATACATCCTTTAAAAATGGCCATTTTTTATTCCTCCAACTTTTTAAAAATCCCCCGAAATGAGCTCGATCAATCCTGTTTTGCAGAATCATTAAGCAAGATTTTTTAACTGATCAAAAATGGTCATTTTCCCAGGAGCAGAATATCTGAAGATCCCGGAAGATGCTCAAATTGTACAAATTCTTCCATTGATCTTTTTTTTGCTAAATCGTGAAGCTTTAGCTGACGCGAGCGAGGCTTTATAAATGATAAAAAATTGTCATCTTCCTCGGGATCACCATTCCAGAAAATTCCGGAACATGTCCAACTTCTCCAGAAACTATCAAAATAATTGATCTTGTCTCGCAAAATCATGGCAATTTTGAGATGTCGCTAGCGAGGTTTTATAAATAATCCCCAGAGCTCCATTGATCT
Organism: Armigeres subalbatus; assembly: GCF_024139115.2. NCBI lineage: Eukaryota > Metazoa > Arthropoda > Insecta > Diptera > Culicidae > Armigeres > Armigeres subalbatus. Next base: position 512,974 of record NW_026943222.1, read on the forward strand.
CGTTTTACAACATCATGAAGTTTGAGATATCGCAAGCGATGCTTCGTAAATGATCAACACTGGCCAGTTTCTCCAGAGGAGGCGCTGTTCCGGAAGATTCCGGAACATATCCAACTTGTCCAGAAACCCTAAAAAATAACTCCATTGATCTTCTTTTCCAAAATCAAGAAGTTTGAGATGTCGCTAGAAAGGCTTCATAAATGAATCATTTGTTTGAGAAACTGCATAAATCCATTTTACACAATTTCGAGAAAACAACAAAAAACTGTTTTTGAACATATTGGCACCGAAACTTTCGATATTTTCGATGCAGATCAATAGTGTTTGGCAAAACTCAACACCCTGGGGCACTTCTGGTGCAAAAACTGTAAGCAGTACTCCACAATTGCTTTTCAAAGTGCGTGGACATATGTAGTTTCTCAAACAAACGAAAAAAAATTCATACATTCCTGAACAAAAAAATTTCAGTTCGATGCTGAGGCTTCCCCTTCGTCGCACTAACTACGGTGCAGAAACTGCAAACTACGACCTCCATAGAACGTTTAATAGAGTTTCTTCCATGTTCGACTTCAACTTGACGCGGAATGTTCTTCGTCGTAGATTTTCTGAATTTTTTCGTTGATTGTGTGTGGTAAGGCTGCATTTTATTTGTTTTAATTTTTTATCTTGACAATGCTACTATGTTATATTTTCTTGACTATGTGCGTTTTTTAGTATTAATTAATATTTACATACATCATTGGGGCCAATTGTAGTCTGTTGAAGAAATCACACAATAAACAAATAAACAAATAAACTGGAGATCTGAGTGATTGTGTTGAGGGGTTGACTGTCACTATTGGTTGAGAAATGCAGAAGTTATGATTTTGTTTAGGGGTCGTACACTAATTACGTAAGCACTTATGGGGGGAGGGAGCTATGCCATTTTCTTACGTTCCATATAAATAAAAAATAGTTGTATGGGAAAAAGCTTACATGGGTTGAGGGGGGTTGAAAAACTCAGAAAAAATGCTTACGTAATTAGTGCACGGCCCCTTAGTGATTATATGAAAGCGTAAATCGTACGTTAAGGCTGTGAGGGCCAATGATAACTTTTCTTAACGGTCTGAAGTTTGAAGGGCTGCGAAATGGTAAGTTGACATCCGGAAAGGGGCGCTTTTATTTTTATTTTTTTTTCTGAAGTTTGAATCGGCAGAATAACTACCCTATCTGCACAAAGGACGTGATCTTGCGTCAAAAAGTAAGGTATGGCATACTGGTTTCGAAACTTTTTTTTTCCTGGTGATATCTATATTCTAATCCAATTCCAGCCACGAGTTATTTATTCATTTTTGAACCATGTAATAAATATGCTTTATTTTCAATCAAATGCAATTAACTGCCATTAACCTTTTCCTTTCAAACCTGATTTCAAAGGCTCAAACTTAAAGAAGCATGACGAAGCCGTAATTATGAAAATTAACATTTGACTAGTAAAATTTACCGTTTCGTAATAGGCTGGTATTTTTAACAGAAAATTTTAACCAAGTTTTATTTTTACGCATTTTAGAATAAAATGTTATTTCACAAAATTTGTAGAAATCAATCCAGATATATTGGAATTCGCAAAACGACAAACCGATGGGATTCCAACATCCATCACAAAATGGTTTCTTAAAACCTAATATTTTTTTTATCACATTCACGGCACGGATAGTATTTTTAACTTCATCTGCATCTCCTTCATTCTCTGTTTGTCTTCGGTATAAGTTTCATAACCTTCCTTCTTCCCTCCGAATCTCTCACAAATACTCGAATGACACTTGCCCGGAGTTCCATTTATTCGAGTAGACCAAACGGCCGAAACGACCATTTGCCCGAATGGAAACACGCCCGAACTGACAAAATAAAATAAAATTGTTAGATGAATAACTTCACATTCAGTTCAGAAGGTCAATGAAGCATAAAGTGTTTTAGCTTGGCATAATAGAAACAAATAATGATAACTTTTTCCACATCACCCATTATTTCGAAAAATAATTTTAAATTCTTGTTTACCGTCCCCAAATTCGTGAACCAGCAAAAATACACCGTGATTTAGGTCCTGATTTCGGGAACACCAGTCACGTTTTCCACAACGATCGAGAAAACGTGACTGATGTTCTCAAAACCGTGATTCTGGAAGCTCAGTTTTGCTTTGTACGGGTGAATGAATTAATCAGAAAGTGAAAATTTGTCTCTTGTCCAGTCATGTTTCTAAAGTAAGCAGAGCGATCGGCCGGTAATCGAAATTTAGTTCTGGTTTGGGCGAAAAGCAAAACGATCGGCCGGTCACCGAAATTTTGTTCTGCTTTGTGCGGGTGAGTAAATTAACCAGAAAGTGAAAATTTAGTTCGCAGTTGTGTAGTGCAGTCGATAATTAAAATAATTAGTGTCCGTTCGATTGTTTTTGTTTTGAATAAAACTACACGCTATACATGGCAGACTGTTCACCAAAACGAACCGTGTCACACTCCCTACCCTATATATCCAACATCCCAGTGATTTCTCGTGGAAATGCAGATGACTTGTCGGCTTCTATCAAAGCGAGTATCACGTCAACAATGCCCTACCTATTCCTTAATTGACCTGCATTAGGACACGGCCGGCGCTGGTATTGCTTATTTTTGGGTCACCAGTTCTTACACATTGAAGATGATGTTAGACTCAAACTTCATCTGTTGGTTCTCTGTGTAATTACAGCTGACCTGGCAATAACGCAGTAGCAACCGTGGACGGTCAATCATGCTCATGCTCATACTCATGGTAGAAATGAAAATCAGTCTCAACCTGTTTGTCGTGTTTCTGCTCAGTAAGCAGATAGTTCGCGTGGTCGAGTGAGTGAATAATTTGTGCGCGATCGAACGTGTTTAAGGTAGGACGCAGAACATTCATGAAATCATGAAGTTTGTGGTTCTGTTTTAAACGTTCGGTGAATAAGTATGCGATTGAACGTGTTTTGTATATGATGCGAAACATTTCCAAGATCCGGGTTACTTTGTTTTGGTTTCGTAAGTAAATTAATGAATATATTTTAATAATTTTTCAGCGTGTACAATTATTGACAAACTCTCTATATTGTCGAATAAATCTCCCTATTATTCACCTTACCCACTAGCACAAATTTTCCTTCCCGAGCCATCTATGAAGATAGTATGGGTTCACTGCATCTTCACTAGTAGATATTGAACTAACATTCCTTCCGTGATTGTAAGGACTTGGCCAGGTATACATCTGCTACTTTATAGGAAAAGGTACTAATCCCAAGTACCAATTTGACAATATACAGTTGATTGCTCAATTGAACATTGTATAGCCACCCAAGATTTGTACAATCACATATGCTATGCTATTTCCGGGAGGGAGTATTGTCGAAACTTGTGTTTCCTAACGGTAATAAACGCGGCTACATTCCAAGACCATGAAGGTGGTTGAGTTAAATATTTTCTCGACATTCCTTTGTGGGATGGTTTTTTTTTTCAAATATACTGTTGTCTAGTATCAGTTTGCATCGAGCGTTCGGTGCGTAAAGACGCATTTAAATACGCTGATACAGTTCGGTCGTTTCCTTTTCGGTTCTACACATAGGGTGTAGTGTTACGGTTTTTTTCGCGCCAGTTTCTGGCGACATAAGTAGTGATTGGCATTTGTGAATGCACAGCACATCATGGCACAAGTGAAACCACGAGAAAATACATTCAGGATTGACCTGACAAACTTCCCCAAACGTCCTTCGTTCGAAGATTTGCACATATTCGTGCACAATGCTCTTGCGCTGAGCCTGCAGCAGGTTGTAAGGCTACAAATGAATCATGTGCAGAACTGTGTACACGTCAAGTGTGCATCTCTAAAAATCGCACAGGACACGGTGGACATGCATAATGGAAAGCACGAGATCATTATCAACAAAACCAAGGTTAAAGTTCGATTAGTAATGGAAGACGGCGGAGTGGAGGTTAAAATCCACGACCTGTCTGAAAATGTCCGAAACGATGACATTGTGGCATACCTGAAACAATATGGCGACGTTCTCAGTTTCCAGGAGCAAATGTGGGGAGATAACTACATGTTCAAGTGCAGACCTTCGGGTGTAAGAGTATCGAAAATGATCTTACGAAGACACATCAAGTCGTTTGTAACGATACAGGGAGAACAAACACTAATCACGTACAGAGGTCAACCACAATCATGCAAACACTGTATGAATGCCATACATACAGGCATTTCATGCGTTGAAAACAAAAAACTAATCGGCCAAAAATCCGACCTTAATGACAGACTGAATGCGGATCGGCAGAAAAGTCAAGGCTACGCAAATGTGCTCAACTCCCCACCACCAGACCAAGACCCTCTATCCACAAATTACGTCGTTTTGAACGAACTCAGCCACCGGACTGCAGCCGTTGCCAATACACTGACGGACTCGCCATCGGAAGAGACGGCAGCGACTGAGAACGCGGATCATGGGCACCAAACTACAACACTATCATCATCTTCTACTGCGGATGCGTCTGCTGAGCAGGATGAGAACGTCCATCATCTCCAACAGATGGAACATGACGACACAGTAGAGAGCTTAAACACTCTCACGGTGGAGAGCCATGTGAAGGGTCCACATGTGGACGTGCACGACGTCATACGGAGTGACCAACGAAGCGAAACAACAGAAGTGAAACAGGTACAGACTGCTGGAACAAATGTACCAATACAGGTAAGATCGGACATTAGCCCAACTGGTTCATTCAAAAAACCTCTGTCAGCTGATGAAAACAATGAATTGTCTATGGAGATATCGGAGAACGAGGGAAACTCATCCGAATGTTCGGATAAACAATTCACCACGGTAAGAAAGAGTCGATCGAAGAAGCAAAAGTTGTACAGTTGAAGAAATGACAAATCTCGCCTATAGTTATAATATAGCTAGTATTAACACAAACGCAATTGCGAATCGCACTAAAATTCAATCCCTACGATCGTTTATCAAACTAGTAGATTTAGACATAGTTTTATTACAAGAAGTTGAAGATCCATACCTTTCTATCCCGGGATTCAATATCATAACAAACGTAGATAATCAAAAACGTGGAACTGCTATAGCCATTCGATCGCATATGTCGTACTCTAACGTACAAAGAAGCTTAGACAGTCGAGTAGTAACGGTCACTTTAGGAGATAGTGTTAAGATTGTGAACATTTATGCGCCGTCGGGAACAGCAAATTACTCTACAAGAGAGGATTTCTTCCGGAATATTTTGCCTTTTTATCTACAGTCATCCACTGAACATTTAATCTTGGGGGGCGATTTCAATTGTGTCGTTGCTCAGAAAGATGCCACCGGTTCTAGCAATTTCAGTCCAGCTTTGAGAAACATGGTCAACAGCCTAAATCTAAAAGATACTTGGGATTTAAAGAGACCCAACCAAGTAGAATTCAGCTACATCCGACCAAATTGTGCATCACGTCTTGATAGGATATACATAACTGAATCTTTAGTACAACACTTACAGACAGCAGAATTTTTCGCAACTTCATTCTCTGATCATAAATCTTATAAAATTCGTTGCTTTTTGCCTAATCAGGGCAGATCCTTCGGAAACGGCTATTGGTCTATTCGTGCTCATGTTTTGACACAGGATAACATGCTGGAATTCGAGTACAAATGGAATCGCTGGTTAAGAGAACGTAGAAACTATGATAGCTGGATGTCATGGTGGGTTAGTTACGCTAAACCTAAGATAAGAAGTTTTTTTCGGTGGAAAACAAATGAAACTTTCCGTGCGTTTCACATTGAAACTGAAATTTTCTATCGTCGTTTACGTACAGCATATGATAATCTATACCAAAATCCCGGAGGCATGGCTGAGATGAACAAAATTAAAGGAAAAATGCTATTGTTGCAAAATCAGTTTTCACAAACTTTTGAGCGATTGAACGACAAAATAATCTCGGGGGAGAAACTTTCTACTTTCCAACTAGCGGACCGCTTCAATCGAAAGAAAAATAGTACCATAACTGAAATAACTCACAATGACAGAACCTTGCGCAATTCGGCTGATATTGAGGGACAGGTATATAATTATTTCAGTCAGCTATACAAATCTGAAGAACATCAATCAAGTACAAATTTTCCTAGTAATCTTAGAACTTCTGTTGACTGTGAAGCAAATAATGAGGCAATGAATGAGATTACGACTGAAGATATTTTTTTTGCAATACAATGTTCGGCAGCAAAGAAGTCGCCAGGCAGCGACGGGATCCCTAAAGAATTTTACTCTAAAGCATTTCATATAATCCATCGTCAATTGAACTTGATACTAAACGAGGCCATTCAAGGAAATTTGCCCACAGGTTTCTTGGAAGGAGTGATAGTTTTGTGTAAGAAAAAAACAGACTGTTCAACCATCCAATCGTATAGACCTATTACATTATTAAATTCAGACTATAAATTACTTGCTCGAATCTTAAAAATACGTCTAGAGAAAATCATGACAGTTAATCATATTTTAAACGATAACCAAAAATGTTCTAATTCAGGTAAGAACATTTTCGAAGCCGTATTAGGCATTAAAGATAAGATAGTTGAGATAAAATGTAAGCGGAAGTCCGGGAGGCTTATCTCATTTGATTTAGACCACGCTTTTGATCGTGTAGATCAACGGTATCTATTTAGTGTGATGAGAGAAATTCAATTTAACAATGGTTTAGTTGCATTGATTGAAAGGATAATGAACAATTCACAATCGCGAATTCTCGTTAATGGTCATTTGTCCCAGGTTTTTCCAATTCAAAGATCAATTCGTCAGGGAGACCCATTGAGCATGCATTTGTTCGTAATTTACCTGCATCCGCTTATTGAGAAGTTACGTTCAATATGTGATAACCGGCTAGAACTCGTTGTTGCGTACGCGGATGACATCTCAGTCATCATAGTTGATGATCATAAAATTGAAATTATTAAAAGAGCTTTCGATGACTTTACGATATGTTCAGGGGCAATTTTAAATCTTATGAAAACTGTCGCTATTAACATTGGGGTAAACAATGAGGAAATTAGGAATATTGGTTGGCTGAACGTCCGAGATTCAGTTAAAATCTTAGGAATTACATTTTTTAAAAACAACAATTGAACACAACTGGAAAAAAGTAATAAAAAGTACATCACGACTAATGTGGCTGTACAAACCTGGAATACTATCGCTACATCAAAAAGTTATTCTTTTGAATACGTTTGTTACCTGAAAATTATGGTATGTTGCCTCCATGCTGAGTATTATTACAAATGCCTCTATTGCTAGAATGACGGCACAAATAGGATATTTCATTTGGGGTAGATACCCAACTCGTGTAGCTATGGAGCAATTGGCTCTTCCTCTTGATAAAGAAGGATTAAATCTTCAGTTGCCAATGCATAAATGCAAAGCTTTGTTAGTCAATCGTTTCCTACAATGTACTCAAGATGTACCATTTGCGAACTCTTTCCAATACTTGCTGTGCAACCCACCTAATATTCAAGCTATTCGTGCATTTTACCCTTGACTTAAGGTGATCGGCAGAGAAATTCCATACATTCCTGTAAACATCATAAATCAGATATCAGCTATAGATCTTCACAACTTTTATAAAAATAGATTAGCGACACCGAAAGTTGTAATAGACAATTCAACGATTTCTTGGAATAACATATGGCGTAACATAGGATGTAAAGGTTTAACTTCTCATGAAAAATCTCGTTACTATCTTCTTGTAAACGGCAAAATTCCTCATGCTACTTTGCTATTCCGGCAAAATAGATTGCAAAGCCCCATATGCCAAAACTGCTGCAACGCAAACGAAGATCTTGAACATAAATTGGCATTGTGCATTCGAGTAAAGCATTTATGGGATCATGTTCTTCCTAAATTAGAGATAATTACAGGTAGAAGACAAAAATATTCAGATTTCGCTTTACCACAGCTAAAAAACTTAAACAGTAATTCAAAAAACAAAGCACTTAAATTGTTCATCATATACGTTAACTTTATATTAGAAGAGAAAGAAAGTTTTACAAACTGAAGCATTAGATTTCGTAATAGATTGTACGATGTTTATTTCCTGAAAATTGAATATGAATGTATTGTATTAAATATGTGTATTTGTAAATGTGTTCTAAATAAATGATTTTACAAAAAAAAAGTATTTAAAAGCAAGGAACACATTGGTACTGTGGAATTTTGTTAGGGCATAGTAGAGGGCAGGGTAAAGCTTTTCTATATTACACTTTTGACCATCCTACAACTAGATTTTATACCCATGATGAATGAAAGTGCAGCCCATCGATCATTTCAAAGTCTGGTGGTTGAAACACAAGAATCATACAAATAAATTTCTTTTTGGGAAAAAAATCATCTAATATTCATGGAACGTGTGTATGATTTTCGTCCATGTGTTAATTGATCTAAACTGTCTGATAATTTAGTTTTCATGTGATTCATTCGGTTAGCACGTTTTTTATTACTAAATTTTCAATCTAATGTAAGACCTTTACAAAACTGCCTTGATTATGATCGTCTAGAATTTAACAAACAAAAACTAATAAATTATTCGGTCTGATTATCGGTGTAAACATTGTTGCTCATCCTGAGTGTTTATGTTACGTGTCATGCAGTGAATATCCATCGCATGTTCTAATCAATCGCAATTTCTGTTTGTATTACATACTATTGCATACCATCACCAAGAAAAATAAATTTAGTGTTTAGTTTGCTGTATTGAATCTTCGACACTATCTTTACCCATGGAGTAATTTTTCAAAAATCACTTCTGACAAGATATCTATGATCATCAATCCAAATATTAGTTCATTACAAAAAGTTTTCAATATATTCATCATTATGAACACATTGGAACAAATATTTCTGTCAGAATACCTCGCTAATTGCTGGTTAATGTGAAACATGAAAGTCCAATTATGATGACACGAAATATCCTCTTCATCATCCAAGCTGAAGCAGAACAAACCCGGCCTGGAGCCACTTTATTACATCCGCGAGAACAATGTTTAACATGTTGTTCTACATCTTGTATAAATTCCTGTTCGAGAATGGCGCTAAAGAGCATGTTTGTTTCCTAGTTGAGGCGGGAATTAAATGCAAATAGCGCAAAAATTATGCGGTAATGCAAGAACGCATAGTTCATAACTGCTCACTGTTAAACACGCGTTCAACATTAATCGGGCTGTTAACAGGATAATGAATAAGCGCGAACGCACGCGGCGTTGAGGGAATGAACCGCAGAAGCATTTATTCGCGGTTCTACGATTCGCGATCTCTTATGCCCATCGAACACTCGTTCCCATGTTCAATTACTCTTTCCGCAACAAAACATCAAAGGGTTGTCGTGGTCGCGATAGTTTGCAATTACTGTTGTTCTACTTTCGCCAGGCTTCGGGACAAACCGCACAACTAGAAAGAAGAAGAGCAGGAGTCACTGTAGCATGAACGCAGTGCAAAACAACACATTCCAGCATAAACACGCGGAGCATTTCCAGCCATAAATCGATCAGCTCGCCTGATAGGTCTCTGCCAAGACCAACGGGCGGCAGGTTGCAACCGTAATAATAATCCATACTAATGACGACATCCAGTGCAAAGGGCCATTTTTTTTTTGGTTTTAACGCTGGTGCAGCGGTGGATCGGTGGTCACGTCATTATTATTAGCCTGTAAAAATTGTTCCTGCCACCGTCGTACGTACGTCCTTCCGCTTCCTAGCTGCGCCGATATGCCCCGGCACTGATAGGAAGCGTTCCGACGAAGTCACTGATGATCGCCACTGATGAGAGTGCCCCAATTGGTCAGGCAGCGAAAAATCTCATGCATCGCTGGACTTTCGCCGTTTGACCGGTCGGCTGTTCAAATTGCTTTCGATGGCTAAGTGAACCATCATCGTGGCGGGAAAAGGGGAGCATGGATGGACCAGGATGTGCGCTGGAAGAAGGCGGTGGGCTTGAGTATGGGTGACAGCGGAGGCGCGAGTGAAGAGAATTTTAATTTCGCAGCTTGTGAGGGGATTGCAAGAACGCTAACAATGCAGCGCACCGTGGCGACGCAGATAATGAGGAAAATCGTGCAGTTTTTGGCTTGAGTTTATGCTTGAGGGAGTTTTGGCGCGTCGGAAGTAGAATGAGGCGTAGAATAGAAGGTGAAAAATCAGTGGATGAATTTGGTGCACGCGAGATTCGCGGTGATTAAAAGCAATCATGCTCCACACTGCATAAAGTAATGTAATATTTAGATACTTTTCCAGCTAGAATAATTATGTAATATAAATTTGCTGCAAAAGCTAAATAATGCCTCATTTATGTAATTCGCATAATTATCTTGGTTTGTAATGCGGTTTCGAAATGCGCCAAATTTGTCCAATTTTACCGAATATAATGCGATTTGATACACTTTTAGATTCATGTTATGCCTGAAGTATTTTGCATATTAATTTTGGTATTACTCCTTTGGTATTTTACAGCTTATGCAAGGCAAGTTCATAACATAGTAGGGTATCAATAACAAAATTAAGTATTATTCAGTTATTTTCTCCTGTTCGGGTATGTACGATTTCCAGCAACGATGCGTTTCCAGTTAGCCTTGCGTATAAAGGCGTAGGATTGCCAATCCGGAGATGGCGAGTACGATTCTCGGTCTGGTCTAGGATGTTTTCGGGTGGGAAACATTCTCCATTCCCTGGGCATAGTGTATCCATTGTACTTGCCACATAAAATACAGCTTTCAATCAATAACTGAGGAAATGCTAATAGAATACTAAGTTGAAAAGCCGGCCAAGTTCTAGTTGGAATGTAGAGCCATATAAGAAGAAGCGTCTCCAAATTTCTCTGCTGGTATCGTTTTCAACTGTCAGCAGTAATCCCTAGCACACGAATTCTTCATCCACCTCGATTTCTTCACCACCGATACAAACTCGTGACGGGTGGCTTATCCCTTTTAGAACGACTTTTTTTACATGAATTCAACGTACAGTTTCGGGCTTTTCCACTCGATCCTGCCAAAACAAACTAAACTAAAAAGGTGTTGAAATATTTTTTTCGGATGTCCGAGGCCGTCCAAATTGTGCTGGAATAAATATCTTTGAATGCTTCAGAAAATATCCCTAGAAACAAAATGTCCAAAGCTGAGAATATGTCCTAAAATATCTATGTAAAGACATGAAATTATCGAATTTTGAATTAACGAAACCTATTGCAGGGTCTCCAAAGCGGCTTGGAATTCAGTACATACGATGTACCTGATCAACCAAGCCCTGTATTCGTGCAGCCCTAAACATCTCAGCAGGTCCATTGAGCCGATAAGATTTCACTCATTTCTTTAAAAACTACTGCAGCCCTTTTTGGTTCTCCAAAATGTCATGAAGCTCAAAACATGCGATCTATTCGATCAACCAAATCCTGAAAGATGTATCTGTGCATTACTAAACATCTCAGCAGGCTAATTGAGCCGATAGGATTTCAGTCATTATGTTTACAAGCTATTTATTTATTTATTATCAGACTAAGACCGGAGTGGCCTGTGCTGCAAATAAAAGTCTTCTCCATTCAGCTCGGTCCATGGCTGCACTTCGCCAACCACGCAGTCTGCGGAGGGTCCGCAAATCGTCCTCCACCTGATCGATCCACCTTGACCGCTGTGTACCTCGCCTTATTGTTCCCGTCGAATCATTGTCGAGAACCATTTTAACCGGATTACTGTCCGACATTCTGGCTACGTGCCTGGCCCACCGCAGTCTTCCGATTTTCGCGGTGTGAACGATGGATGGTTCTCCCAACAGCTGATGCAACTCGTGGTTCATTCGTCTCCTCCACGTACCGTCCGCCATCTGCACCCCACCATAGATGGTACGCAACACTTTCCTTTCAAAAAATCCCAGTGCGCGTTGGTCCTCCACGAGCATCGTCCAGGTCTCGGGTCCGTAAAGAACTACCGGTCTTATAAGCGTTTTGTAGATAGTCAGTTTGGTACGGCGACGAACTCTATTCGATCGGTACGATTTCTAGCCACTATGCGCCTCCGAATTTCTCTGCTGGTATCGTTATCGGCGGTCACCAGTGAGCCCAAGTACACGAACTCTTCTACCACCTCGATGTCGTTTTCCGATAGAAACTCGTGGTGGGTGGCTTACATTGACCTCTCTTGAGCCTCTTCCTATCATGTACTTCGTCTTCGACGTGTTGATGACTAGTCCAATCCGTTTAGCTTCGCTTTTCAGTCTGATGTAGGATTCCTCCATCCTCTCAAAGTTACGTGCCATGATATCAATGTCGTCGGCGAAACCAAATAACTGGACGGACTTCGTGAAAATCGTACCACTCGTGTCAATCCCTGCCCTTCGTATTACTTCCTCCAAAGCGATGTTGAATAGCAGACACGAAAGACCATCACCTTGCCGTAACCCTCTACGCGTTTCGAAGGGACTCGAGAATGCCCCTGAAACTCGAACTACGCACATCACCCGATCCATCGTCGCCTTGATCAACCGTATCAGTTTATCCGGAAATCCGTTTTCGTGCATTAGCTGCCATAGCTGGTCCCGATCGATTGTATCATATGCGGCTTTTAAGTCGATAAATAGATGATGTGTGTGGGCACGTTGTATTCGCGGCATTTCTGCAATACCTGACGTATGGCGAACACCTGGTCTGTGGTAGAGCGTTCACCCATAAATCCCGCCTGGTACTGCCCCACGAACTCTCTTGCAATTGGTGTTAGTCGGCGGCATAAAATTTGGGAGAGTACCTTGTAGGCGGCGTTCAGCAATGTGATTGCGCGGTAGTTGCTACAATCCAGCTTATCGCCCTTTTTGTAGATGGGACACACGACACCTTCCACCCACTCCTGCGGCAGAGCCTCATCCTCCCAAACCTTGGTAATCACCCAGTGCGGCGCTCTAGTCAGTGCTTCACCACCGTGTTTAAACAGATCTCCTGGTAGTTGGTCAACTCTAGGGGCTTTGTTGTTTTTCAGCCGGCCGATCTCCTCCTGGATTTCCTATAGATTCGGAGCCGGAAGTCACATGTCCTGCGCGCGTGCTCCTAGGTTCATTACCATACCGCCACCGTTGTCTGCCATATCGCCATTCAGGTGCTCTTCGTAGTGCTGCCGTCACCTTTGGATCACCTCACGCTCGTTTGTAAGAAGGTTCCCGTTTATGTCCTTGCACATATCGGGCTGTGGCACGTGACCCTTACGTGAACGGTTCAACTTCTCATAGAACTTTCGTGCGTTATTAGCGCGGTACAGTTCCTTCGTCTCTTCACGGTCTCGATCTTCCTGTTGGCGCTTTTTCCTCCGGAAAATCGAGTTTTGTCTGTTCCGCCACGTTTGTATCGTGCCTCGTTCGCCCTCGTGTGGTGTTGCAGCAATCTCGCCCATGCTGCATTCTTCTCTTCTACAACCTGCTCACATTCGCCGTCATACCAGTCGTTTCTCTGATCCGGGGGCACCGTGCCTAGTGCAGCGGTTGCGGTGCTTCTAAAGGCGGATCGAATATCCTCCAGCCATCTTCAAGAGATGCTGCGCCTAGCTGCTCTTCCGTTGGGAGTGCCGCTTCCAGCTGCTGCGCGTAGTCTTGGGCTAGTCTACCGTCTGGCAGCCGCCCAATTTTTACAAGCTACTACAGACCTTTTTGGTTCTCCAAAACGTTCGGGAGTTAATAAGATGCGATCTACCCAATCAACCAAGACCTGACGACCAAGACCAACCATTGAGCCGATAGCATTTCACTCACACTAAGTTTTTCATTTTCGAGCTCGGCAAAATCGGGCACCGCTGTAGCTCAGCAATTTCAAAAACTGAAGCTCGGCAAAAATGTTCATTTATTACTGATTTCCAGCAAAATATTTACCATATCTCAGCAACCGAAATGTCACTTTTACTGAGATTTCGGCAAAAATCATGTTTGCTGAAACTCGGCGGTGCCCACCTCGGGAAAATAAACAAAAAATGCTGAGATCTCGGCGAAAAAAAATTAAGTATGCTCATTACTTTTACCTTTCTGATTCTTCAAAACGTCCTGGAGCTCAAAACATGCGATCTACCCGATCATTAGCTATTCATAGAGGATCGACTGTATAGACCCTTTTTGTAGCTCGTCGATCGATCGATTGTATAGATTTTTTTTGTAGAACCAACTTATGACTGGTGTATAATATGATATCCCAGTAGGTCCATTGAGTTGATATGACTTGAAACATGATTCATACGTCCTGGAGAAAGTAACGATTAAACTACTTGATCATTCAAATCTGTGCACGCAAAACAAATCGCAGGTTAACGTCATTGTGCATCTTGACTCAAGATTATTTTGGAGCACCTTGGGCATTGAATCTCCTTTTCGTGAAAATTTGGATCATTTGCTTATTATACCGGATTGGGTAAATACCGATTATGACCATATTGCGAAAGTCTTGATTGATCTAGTACAACCTGGGGTACATGTCCCCCTGGGGGTACCTACGCTGGGCCCAGGGGGTACCTAGGACAAAAATGCATAATGGCGAATTTTAATCAATTATAATCAAAACTTATTGATAAGGTTTTGATAAATAATTTTTTTATTTCTAAATTTTGTACATAATATGCATGGCGATCAGTAACTTAAATACTATTGTATTCTTTACTCCACAACCACCACAGTGGATGAAGGGCTGTGGGACAAAAGATCAAAAGGACAGAACGGCGGCGAATGAACACATTTTGAAAACCTTCTATGCAATCTACCTGATAGAAACAAAACGTTGAATGACATGTTAAGAATATGCTTCTGAACTAAAATTTAGAGCTCACACGTACGGAAGCCTCAATTTGAGATACATGAAGTTTTTTTCTCCGAAAAGCTCAGTTGCTTCGTTGCAAGAAGATTGGAAGCATACTTCTACAGCTCGGAGGACTCTTTTCAAGAGGATCGGAGGATTGCTTTCAAGAGGCGTGGAAGCCTCCTTTCAAAACTTCCGGAAACCTACTTCCAAGAGGTTCAAAGGCCTTCTTTCAAGAGGCCCAAAAGCCCCCTTTTAAGAAACGCTAAAGCCTTCTGCAAAAGCCTCGAAAGCCTCTTTTTTAAAGGTTCGGAAACCTTCTTTTAAGCGGCTATGAAGCCTACTTTCAATAAGCTCGGAAACCTCTTTTAAAATAGTTCGGAAGCTCCTTTCGAGAGGTCCGGAAGCCTCTTTTCAAGAGGCCTGGAAGCCTCCTTACGAAGGGCCCGAAAGCTTCCTTACAAAAGGCCCGGACGCTTCCTTACAAGAGGCCCGGAAGCCTCCTCTTAAGTGGCCCGGAAGCCTCCTTTCAAGAGGCCCAAAAGCCCCCTTTTAAGAAACGCTGAAGCTTTCTGCAAAAGCCTCGAAAGCCTCTTTTTTAAAGGTTCGGAAACCTTCTTTCAAGTGGCTATTAAGCCTACTTAAAATAAGCTCGGAAACCTCTTTTAAAGTAGTTCGGAAGCTCATCTAAAGAGACCCGGAAGCTTCCTTTCAAGAGGCCCGGAAGCCTCCTTTCAAGAGGCCCGGAAGCCTCCTTTCAAGAGGCCCGGAAGCCTCCTTTCAAGAGGCCCGGAAGCCTCCTTTCAAGAGGCCCGGAAGCCTCCTTTCAAGAGGCCCGGAAGCCTCCTTTCAAGAGGCCCGGAAGCCTCCTTTCAAGAGGCCCAGGCCTCCTTTCAAGAGGCCCAAGCCTCCTTTAAAGAGGCCCGGAAGCCTCCTTTCAAGAGGCCCGGAAGCCTCCTTTCAAGAGGCCAGAGCCTCCTTTCAAGAGGCCCGGAAGCCTCCTTTCAAGAGGCCCAGGAAGCCTCCTTTCAAGAGGCCCGGAAGCCTCCTTTCAAGAGGCCAGGAAAGCCTCCTTTCAAGAGGCCAGGCCTCCTTTCAAGAGGCCCAGAGCCTCCTTTCAAGAGGCCGGAAGCCTCCTTTCAAGAGGCCCGGAAGCCTCCTTTCAAGAGGCCTGAAGCCTCCTTTCAAGAGGCCCGGGAAGCCTCCTTTCAAGAGGCCTGGAAGCCTCCTTTCAAGAGGCCCGGAAGCCTCCTTTCAAGAGGCCAGGCCTCCTTTCAAGAGGCCCAGAGCCTCCTTTCAAGAGGCCCAGGCCTCCTTTCAAGAGGCCAGAAGCCTCCTTTCAAGAGGCCAGGCCTCCTTTCAAGAGGCCCGGAAGCCTCCTTTCAAGAGGCCCGGAAGCCTCCTTTCAAGAGGCCCAGGCCTCCTTTCAAGAGGCCCGGAAGCCTCCTTTCAAGAGGCCAGAAGCCTCCTTTCAAGAGGCCTGAAGCCTCCTTTCAAGAGGCCAGGAAGCCTCCTTTCAAGAGGGCCTGGAAGCCTCCTTTCAAGAGGCCAGGAAGCCTCCTTTCAAGAGGCCCGGAAGCCTCCTTTCAAGAGGCCCAGGCTTCCTTTCAAGAGGCCCAGAGCCTCCTTTCAAGAGGCCAGGAAGCCTCCTTTCAAGAGGCCCAGGAAGCCTCCTTTCAAGAGGCCTGAAACCTGGAAGCCTCCTTTCAAGAGGCCCGGAAGCCTCCTTTCAAGAGGCCCGGAAGCCTCCTTTCAAGAGGCCCGAAGCCTCCTTTCAAGAGGCCCGGAAGCCTCCTTTCAAGAGGCCAGGCCTCCTTTCAAGAGGCCCGGAAGCCTCCTTTCAAGAGGCCCGGAAGCCTCCTTTCAAGAGGCCCGGAAGCCTCCTTTCAAGAGGCCCGGAAGCCTCCTTTCAAGAGGCCCGGAAGCCCCCTTTCAAGAGGCCCGGAAGCCTCCTTTCAAGAGGTCTGGAGGCCCCCTTTCAACAGGGCCCTAAGCCTCTTTTCAAGAGGCCCGGAAGCCTCCTTTCAAGAGGCCCGGAAGCCTCCTTTCAAGAGGCCCGGAAGCCTCCTTTCAAGAGAAGCCGGAAGCCTCCTTTCAAGAGGCCCAGAAGCCTCCTTTCAAGAGGCCCAGAAGCCTCCTTTCAAGAGTCCTGGAAGCCACCTTTCAAGAGGCCAGGCCTCCTTTCAAGAGGCCAGAAGCCTCCTTTCAAGAGGCCAGGAAGCCTCCTTTCAAGAGGCCCGAAGCCTCCTTTCAAGAGGCCCGGAAGCCTCCTTTCAAGAGGCCAGGAAGCCTCCTTTCAAGAGGCCAGGAAGCCTCCTTTCAAGAGGCCCGAAGCCTCCTTTCAAGAGGCCCGGAAGCCTCCTTTCAAGAGGCCCGAAGCCTCCTTTCAAGAGGCCAGGAAGCCTCCTTTCAAGAGGCCCGGAAGCCTCCTTTCAAGAGGCCCGGAAGCCTCCTTTCAAGAGGCCCGGAAGCCTCCTTTCAAGAGGCCAGGAAGCCTCCTTTCAAGAGGCCAGGAAGCCTCCTTTCAAGAGGCCCGAAACCTCCTTTCAAGAGGCCTGAAACCAGGAAGCCTCCTTTCAAGAGGCCTGAAACCTGGAAGCCTCCTTTCAAGAGGCCTGAAACCCTGGAAGCCTCCTTTCAAGAGGCCTGGAAGGCCCGGAAGCCTCCTTTCAAGAGGCCTGAAGCCTGGAAGCCTCCTTTCAAGAGGCCAGGAAGCCTCCTTTCAAGAGGCTCAGAAGCCTTCTTTCAAGAGGCCCGGAAGCCTCCTTTCAAGAGGCCAGAAGCCTCCTTTCAAGAGGCACAGGAAGCCTCCTTTCAAGAGGCCCAGAAGCCTCCTTTCAAGAGGCCAGGAAGCCTCCTTTCAAGAGGCCCGGAAGCCTCCTTTCAAGAGGCCCGGAAGCCTCCTTTCAAGAGGCCCAGAAGCCTCCTTTCAAGAGGCCCGGAAGCCTCCTTTCAAGAGGCCAGGAAGCCTCCTTTCAAGAGGCCAGAAGCCTCCTTTCAAGAGGCCCGGAAGCCTCCTTTCAAGAGGCCAGGAAGCCTCCTTTCAAGAGGCCCGAAGCCTCCTTTCAAGAGGCACGGAAGCCTCCTTTCAAGAGGCCAGGAAGCCTCCTTTCAAGAGGCCAGGAAGCCTCCTTTCAGAGGACCGGAAGCCTCCTTTCAAGAGGCCCGGAAGCCTCCGTTCAAGAGGCCCGGAATCTTCCCTACAAGAGGCCCGGAAGCCTCCTCTCAACGGGCCCCGAAGCCTCCTTCCAAGGCGCCCGCGAGCCTCCTTTCAAGAGGCCCGGAAGCCTCCTTTCAAGAGGCCCGGAAGCCTCCTTTCAAGAGGCCCGGAAGCCTCCTTTCAAGAGGCCTGAAGCCTCCTTTCAAGAGGCCAGAAGCCTCCTTTCAAGAGGCCCGGAAGCCTCCTTTCAAGAGGCCAGAAGCCTCCTTTCAAGAGGACTGAAAGCCTCCTTTCAAGAGGTCTGATAACCTTCTTTCAAGAGGCCTGAAAACCCCCTTTCAAGAGGCCCGGAAGCCTTCTTTCAAGAGGCCCGAAGACTCCTTTCAAGTTGCCCGGAAGCCTCATTTCAAGAGGCCCGGAAGCCTCCTTTCAAGATGCACAGAGGCCGCCTTTCAAGAGGCCAGAAGCTTCCTTTCAAGAGGCCCGGAAGCCTCC